>NC_134398.1:64822084-65135187 GCF_050003625.1 Haematobia irritans | reverse complement strand
TTCGGGATGCATGGGCAGTTCTTGAACGGCTTCTGGTTGCTCTTCACTCCAAATGCGGCAATTTTGCTTATTTACGTAGCCATTCAACCAGAAATGAGCCTCATCGCTGAACAAAATTTGTCGATAAAAAAGCGGATTTTCTGCCAACTTTTCTAGGGCCCATTCACTGAAAATTCGACGTTGTGGCTGATCGTTCGGCTTCAGTTCTTGCACGAGCTGTATTTTATACGGTTTTACACCAAGATCTTTGCGTAAAATCTTCCATGTGGTCGAATAACACAAACCCAATTGCTGCGAACGGCGACGAATCGACATTTCACGGTCTTCAGCAACACTCTCAGAAACAGACGCAATATTCTCTTCTGTACGCACTGTACGCATTCGTGTGGTTGGTTTAATGTCCAATAAAGTAAACTGAGTGCGAAACTTGGTCACAATCGCATTAATTGTTTGCTCACTTGGTCGATTATGTAGACCATAAATCGAACGTAAAGCGCGAAACACATTTCGAACCGAACACTGATTTTGGTAATAAAATTCAATGATTTGCAAGCGTTGCTCGTTAGTAAGTCTATTCATGATGAAATGTCAAAGCATACTGAGCATCTTTCTCTTTGACACCATGTCTGAAATCCCACGTGATCTGTCAAATACTAATGCATGAAAATCCTAACCTCAAAAGAATCACCCTTTATATATATATATATATATTGGAAAATGAGATGTCCTAATCATAATATGTTCTAATATATTAAAATATATGTCCCAAACATGTTTACTACTTTGTGATCATTATGTGCTTGCACTTAAGAATCTTTACATCGAAATAAATCTTTACGTCGAATAAAGGAACAAAAACATACATTTTCGTCCGAGTATATGGGGCTATGAAGACTGTTTTTATTACCGAGAAAATAATTCACTATTTTTGTTTATTCCATTATCGTTATACCATTATAGACTCCCGACAAAAATTGAAGAGATGCTGAAAGTTGGCTTCATGGTTGATTGTAAGTTCATTGTTGGACCTAATCCAGAAACGGCTGAAACCATCTTAGGTCACAAATGGATGTTTGCGATTCAATCTCCCGTGTTTGAGCGTATGTTCTGTGGCGATTTTTTGGAGGCAAAAAATACCACTGAAATACGTTTACCAGATGATGATCCAAAAGCTTTTCGAAATTTGCGACTATTGTTGTATAACATAAAGGATGCTCGTGTGGATGCTCTCAATTTAGAAGATACCGTAAGCCTATACAAGCTCTGTGATAAATACAACTATGAATCGATATGGAAATTATGTTCTGATCATTTGAAAAGTTTTATAGAGGAAATAAGTGATGGTCAACTGATAACATTGTTTGCGGTTGCAAATGAAATTCAAAATTCTCAGCTATTATATGCCGTAAAACAGGTATTTACTAAGTATTCTAGATTAAAACACAAGTTATTGTTAGAGAAATAAAAATAATACTTTCAGTTAAATTCAAAATCAAGTATTTCAGGATTATTGAAAGACACCATATGGTATTTAACCAAAAAATATCACCAAAATATTTCTCGTGAAAAAATTAATAAAAAACAAGTAAGGAAAGTCTAAAGTCGGGCGGGGCCGAATATATTATACCCTGCACCACTTTGTAGATCAAAATTTTCGATACCATATCACATCCGTCAAGTGTGTTGGGTGCTATATATAAAGGTTTGTCCCAAATACATACATTTAAATATCACTCGATTTGGACAGAATTTGATAGACTTACAAAATCTATAGACTCAAAATTTAAGTTGGCTAATGCACTAGGGTGGAACACAATTTTAGTAAAAAAACAAGTAAGTAAAGTCTAAAGTCGGGCGGGGCCGACTATATTATACTCACCCCAATGTAGGCCAAAATTTGTGTTACCATCTCAACTACTTCACATTTGCTGGAAACTATATAAAGGAGACAATTTTTTTACTTCTATAAAATCTCTAGAATTAAAATCGGCTAACGCTGTCCAGTTTATTGGAAGAAACTTCCATTGAAAATGGGTCTTAAATGTGTAACAGTCTACCATAACATATTTCTCCAACTCTGGTGTACGTATATATGGGAGCTATATATAATCTGAACCGATTTTGACTAAATTTGACATGTATAGTTAGAATAATAATTCTGCTATCTATGCGAAATTTCACGTAAATGGAAGTATAACTTTGGCCCCCTTGGTCATATGAGTGAAAATCGGACGGAAGATATATATGGGAGCCATATCTAAATCTGAACCGATTTCAACCAAATTTGGCACATTTACCGATACTACTAAACGTACTCCTTGTGCGAAATTTGAAGCAAATCACGTCAAAACCCTGGATTTTGAGGCCATATAAGTTCAAATCGGATGAAAGATATATATGGGAGCTATATCTAAATCTGACCCGATTTTATCAAAATTTAACACACTTAACGATACCATTAAATGGACCCCTTGTGCAAAATTTGAAGCAAATCGCGGCAAAACTCTGGCTTTTGTGGCCATATAAGTTCAAATGGGACGAAAGGTATATATGGGAGCTATATCTAAATTTGAACCGATGTCAATCAAATTTACCAAGCATTGGTAGAATGTCAATTCTACCCTCTGTGCAAAATTTCACGAAGATCGGTAGTAAACTTTGGCCTCTGTGGTCATATGAGTCTAAATCGGATGAAAGTTATATATGGGAGCTATATCTAAATCTGAACCGATTTGGCTGATATTTTGCAAGATTTTCGAGATTAATAAAATATTTGGATGTACGGTATTTCAAGAAAATCGGTTGATAAACTCGCTAACTATGACCAAATCGGGGATAAATATATATGGCAGCTATATCTAAATCTGAACCGATTTTTTCCAAAACCAATAGCGATTGTCTCTGTCTCAAGAAACGGCCCTATGCCAAATTTGAGGACGATCGGACTTAAATTGCGAGCTGTACTTTGTGCACAAAATTACATATACAGACAGACGGACATCGCTAAATCGACTCAGAATTTAATTCTAAGCCGATCGGAATACTACAAGATGGGTCTATGGCCACTATTTCTTGGCGTTACATACAAATGCACAAACTTATTATACCCTGTTCCACAGTGTGGCGCAGGGTATAAATACCCATTATTTTCATGAAGCTCCGGTGTTGCTACGCACAGTGGATCTATATCGTTGTTTTGGAAATAATTCTATATCTTTTGAACGCATAAAATTATCTGCATAATTTGTTCTTTTGTCAAAGCTGAGGTGTGTTCATCTAAGTTTGAAGGTTTGTGGGCCCCTACTATCTGTTGAAAAGTTGAATTATTTCCAAAACAACGATTTGGAACCACGGTGCAACGTCTGTTGAAATGGTAGACATCGGTGTACATTTCACGGGGATTCAGATATTTCCATCATATGTAGGTTAGGTTAAAGTGGCAGCCCGATTAAGTTTCAGGCTCACTTAGACTATTCAGTCCATTGTGATACCACATTTAACTAAAAGTACCTATTACATATGGCCACTTCTACTTTTAACCACTGAACCTTCTCTATTATTTTCTTTTGTGGAACCAACCAGATTGTTCCAAAAACATTAACAGACTGCTTAAGTTAACGTTTTCCAGGTCCGTCAGTAATCTAAAGCTATATGCCCCTAAAATTCGCTTACGTCTTACACAAAATGCAGGACACTCACACATGAGGTGTTTAATTGATTCCTTTTCCTCCGCATAATGACAGCTCATGCAATATTCATTACACTTCGCACCAAAAATTTTTACAAATTCGCTTATCAGGCAGCGACCCGTTATCAGGAGTGATATCTGACGTCTCGAGAACACTAGCATATCTAGTGTGCGGTTCAAGTTTAAATGGGGCCATATTTGCTGGATGTCGTTACAACCCTTGCAATTCTCCCATCGAACATTTGTCATCATGACAGCCTTCTCACGCAGTATGAGCTTGCAGGTTGCCAGAGACATACCAACAGATTCTAGTTCCCCTGGAATATGTAAGGTAGTTCCTAGCCTTGCTAACTTATCTGCTTCGCAGTTCCCCGGTATGTTCCTATGGCCAGGCATCCATATTAGGTAAATATTGTACTGCTCAGCCATCTCGTTGAGAGATTTGCGGCAGTCGATGGCCGTTTTCGAGCTAAGGAATACAGAGTCCAAGGATTTTATTGCAGGTTGACTGTCTGAGTATATATTAATGCCCAAATTTTTTGAATGTTGTCATATGTATGTTGTAGGTAGGGTTGCCAGACGGGCTTGATTTGGCTTGATTGTGAAGTAAAAAAATTATTGTTCAAGTTTTTTTTTGTAAAAAGTTAATTTCTACTTAAATTTTTTCTAGCTATATGTGTAATAATATTTAAACTTCATGTACTTCTAAAAACACGTCGAAAGAGCATATCACTTCTATCAATACCAATACTACTAACAACTAAGGACAAATATAATGCATATTTTTCCTGTGTACCTATTATAAAAAATATAGTTCGCTTTTGGTATGTATAATTATAATAAAAGTGCCAACACTGATATTTACCCCTTTACTCAACACTGGTAAATTGACAACATCCATCAGCTGATGTGTGAACGAGTATATTATTTACAGAATGTTCTATTGTGGCACATTGGATTAGTGAAAATATAAGAAAAATGCTAGAAGGTAACGATGATGCTGGACCATCAAAAAACCCAGATATACTTTTTACTTGGATAAATGGAGTGTGGACCAGAATACTCCCAATTGGATACAAAAGAAGGATCAATACACTGCATTGTGTAAGTTAGGTCAGACAGAAATTTCAACAAAATATGAAGGGAGCTGTGCATTAAAAAGGCATATGAAAACTAAAAAACATGCCAAAATCGTTTTGTCGCAAAAGATGTCCCAGAGCATATCCAATTTCACTGTTTCAGCAGAAACTACAATTGAAACACAAATTGCACGGGCTGAACTATTATGTGTATTTCATAACGTATTACACGGCCTCAGCTATAACAGCTTAGATTGCCAAATGAAAATGAGTTCTACTGTATACTGCGACAGAAAAAAGCAAACAAACTGACATGTGGACGTACAAAATCAGCAACTATAACAAGAAATGTTTTGGGTCCATATTCGCAAGAAAAAGTTGCTAAAGCTTTAAAAGAATGTTGGTATTATTCCGTTAGTAGCGATGCGTCAAATATTGGTAATGTAAAAACCTATCCATATGCTGTACAATATTTTGATCCCGAAACTGGGATACGTTAACAAATTTTGGATTTTTACGAAGATCCTGATGAAGCATCTAAGGATATATTTGGCAATATTATTAGAATTACAAATGATAATGAATTAAAAATGGAACAAATTACATCGTATAGTGCTGATAATGCAAATGTTAATTACGGTTTATATAACTCTGTATTTCAAAAACTTAAAGAAGAAAATAGCAAAATTATAAAAGCAAACTGCAATTGCCATGTAATTAATAATTGTATAAAAAATGCTCTTAACGCATTAACTGTTGACGTTGAAAACATTGTAATCAAAATATATAATATTTTGATATATGGACAACAAAAAAATTAAAACAATGTTTTGAATCTGCAAACATCGAGTATAAAAGTCTCCTTCGGCACGTGCCTACAAGATGGCTTTCACTTCTGCCAGCAATTGACCGTTATATTATTGGCCGGCAGTAAAAAGATATTTTCTACAAAAAGGTAAGCACAATTGTCGAAAAGTTCTTTGGGAATTCTTTGCACATATATACCAAATGATAGAATATGGTCATATTTTTTTTAAAAGTGTGCAGAAAGCAATCTTCAAAGCTTGATCTCATTTGTGTTTTCTATACCAATAAGTAATGCCTTTTGTGAAAAATCATTCTAAATAACTTATATAGCAAGGATAGGAATAAAATGTCCTTCGATTTGAATAAAGACTGCAAAAGCTTTCAAAATTTTTTTAACAACACCCGATGTCAAAGCATTAATTAACTCTGTATCTAAGAATACGAAATATACAGTTTGTCAAGAAAGTGTTTTGACAATGGGATAAAAATTATGTTTTGTTCCAAAATTAAATATAATGAAATTTTAAAAAAATATTTTATTATGTATTTTGCAAAGTATGCATACGTACACAGAATTAAAAATTTAATAAAATATTTAATATTTCAATTATTTCTAGAATTTGAAATATTTGGCAATGTCAAAAGACTTTCTTGACATACTGTATGTGGCATAGTACTATATATTTACTACAATTTTTTTTAAATGCCGCTAAGTATTCTTTAAATATAAAAAGACAGACTTCATACTTTTATATTGTTTTTTTTTTTTTTTTGATTCTTTTACATTATTTATGTTTCCTTTAAAATAATTAAAGACAGAATTTGTACTGTTATTTTCATTTTTGTTTGTTTCTGTTATGTTTACTGTTTATGATATTTTTGTTTTTAATCTAATAATTTTTATAAAAAAAATAATAAAAGAATTAAATACCAATAGTATGAGTGTTTTTCTTTGTCAAGTTTTCTTTCCAAAATAATTTTTTTGTTTTGCCAATGTCAAGCTATTTGGCAAGTTGGATCTGGCAAGCCTAGTTGTAGGCCATAAGAAAAGCAGTCTTAGAGTACAACAGTCTTAGAGTACAACATTATTTCTAACAATAACTTTTGTTTTAAATTTCAGCAACTTCTTTCAAAAATGTATCCTGTTATCCCAGATCTCAAAGAACTTAATAGTAAGCATTTTATGGATTATCTTGACCTTCACATTGAGGCAAACTTAGAAGAAACAGACAATTTAGTTTTGTTTAATACCATTGATGGATATTTGACTCATCATGATTTGGTTCCTCCGGAAATATTGGAAATCACCGGATCTGTAGAATATTGTAAAAAGTTTTACGGACAGGAGAGAGTAACACTAATAACCGCAGAGAGAAAACCTGAACTATTGGAGCGCCTTTTGTCCAAAATTGACTTTGCAAAAATTACTATAGAGAATTTCCTTGCTGGACCAGGTGTATCAAAACTGCTTACATGGCAACAAAAGTATTTTATCTTATCACAACTATGTTCAGGAGAACCCAAACCAACAACAATAAAACTTTTTGAAAATGTCGTTGAAGACCAAATCCAAGACGACGCGTAGTACGAGTCTTACTTGAATTTTGGTATAGGAAAGTCTTTTTTTATATAAGTAAAGATTCATTTATTAAGTTTATTTATAAGTGAAGTGTAACTTTTGCAACTAACAATGAGATCTTCAAAATAAATCAAGATCTTCGTAAATATATTGCAGAGTATTATTTTCATAATTGTTTGTTTATCTTATAGGTCAAAACAATTCATTGGTTTAATGATAACATATTGAAACACACACAAAGAACGTTTTGATTCGTTTAAAACTTCGAACAAAATTTTAACAACATTTTGATTTTTCACATACATATGTACACACATAGAAAACATTTTTTTATATCACAGATGGTTTCTTTTAGCTCTTATCCGAAAACCGCACAAATGTACATTCTAAGGTTTCGTATTACCTAATCGACAAAAAACTATTTATTGAGCAAATAAGAATTAAAGAGCCATACATTCATAAAAAAATTAATATCAGTATATAAATATAACCATAGTGATAGGCGATAGGCGCACAATAGTTTATATGTATTTCTTATGAGAAGCCCAAAATCCGTGACGAAACACCGTGACTAGCGGCGTGTCGCCAAATTAAGTGTGTAAATATAACCATAGCGGTAGGCGAACACATATTTACGTGTATTTCTTATGGGAAGCCCAAAATTATTTTATTTTTATTATTATTTCAAATCTTTTGCAGCGACTCTTTAAAATTAGTTAAAACTTTTACATAAAGTGGTGTACTCCGATATAATTTGAAATTACAAAGATTTGATAATTTTTTCGTGCCAGTAACGAATTTTTTACTTACATGTATTACAAAATTTGTTCATACCAGTCAGGTCAATTTTAAAACACTTAATGATATTTTTTCTTAAATGGTAGTAAAAATTGCCATGATTTGGCCCTAAGACAGTTTTACCGTCAGTAAGTTAATTTTTTAATATGGTGCACGAAATTCTACCAATTTTAAAAAAATTTTCTAAGATTAAATAAAACCAATGTCGGGAATAAGGGATGTCTAGATACCAGTTTTTACCACATGACTACCCTCTACGGTCTCTGAAAATCAAGTAAATCAGTTCAGCCGTTTCGAACACATTTTTCATTGTTGGCAAATACAAATTTCCATAGTCTTTAGTAAGATCTGGCCGGGTGAGATGATACAGTTTGAGTCTTATATGTTAATTTCTTATGAAAATTACATACGATAATTATTTCTCCCCAATTGAAACATTTTTCCACCATCACTGTGCATCATCTGCTAACATAGCTTCAATTTTAATCTTACTTTTCGATTTCGGTTTGTTACTACATTAATGCAACAACAAATCGAAATCTATTTTTAGAGAAATTGCTTCTTTTTAATATAAATAAAGTACTGATATATGTGAAACTTTGTGGATCATATAATTCTAAATTAATAATTATGAATTCTAAAAAAATTAAAATTTTGCTGCTAAATACAAAACAATGCTAAATTTAGCTGCATGATCAGGGTCCATATCACATCTTATAGAATCACTAATAAGCCTGTTGGACATGTCTGCACTTCTCTCCAAGAAATGAAAAGTATCATTAATCATAAAGTTATCAATTCTCCCTATTTCAGCTTTATCATAGATGAGTCTGTTTGCCGGCCTTCTAACATTTCCCTCATCATCGATTCTGGTCCGTAGACCAAGACAAGAGCGAAGTATCCTTCGCTCCCAAACCCTTATTATTTCCATCTGCCTCGATGTTATTAAGTACCATGCAGGGAATGCATAGACAATTAATGACCTGAGTAATTCCTTATAAATTAATAAATTGACCTGAGGAGATAACCCACCCCTCATTTGTAATGGACCTCGATATGTGAAATACATCTTTTCGCCTTTTCTAAAATTTTGTCCACATGTCCCCTAGGTTAGGTTAGGTTAAAGTGGCAGCCCGATTAAATTTCAGGCTCACTTAGACTATTCAGTCCATTGTGATACCACATTTAACTAAAAGTACCTATTACATATGGCCACTTCTAGTATTAACCACTGAACCTTCTCTATTATTTACTTTTGTGGAACCAACCAGATTGCTCCAAAAACATTAACAAACTGCTTAAGTTAACGTTTTCCAGATCCGCCAATAATCTAAAGCTATATGCTCCTAAAATTCGCTTACGCCTTACACAATAAAAAATGATGGCCATCATAACAGCTTTCTCACGCAGTAAGAGCTTGCAGGTGTCCAGAGGCATACCAACAGATTCTAGTTCCCCTGGAATATGCAAGGTAGTTCCTAGCCTTGCTAACACATCTGCTTCGCAGTTCCCCGGTATGTCCCTATAGCCAGACACCCATATTAGGTGAATATTGTACTGCTCAGCCATCTCGTTGAGAGATTTGCGGCAGTCTATGGCCGTTTTCGAGTTAAGGAACACAGACTCCAAGGATTTTATTGCGGGTTGACTGTCTGAGTATATATTAATGCCAATATTTGTTGGAACATTACTTCTCAGCCAATTCACCACCTCTCTTATTGACAATATTTCAGCCTTAAAAACACAACAGTGATTAGGTAATCTTTTCGCTATTCGAATTTCCAGATCTTTAGAATATACTCCGAACCCCACTTGTCCATTCAATTTGGAGCCATCAGTATAGAAATCTATATATCTTTTATTCCCCGGGGTCTGTGTACACCACACCTCACTGTTGGGAATTAGAGTTTCAAACTTTTTGTCGAAAAGTGGTTTTGCCAGGGTGTAATCCACTACGTTAGGCACATCTGGCATTACTTTGAGGTCCGAACTGTGACCGTACATTTTTTCCGAACACAGCGATAGCTCACGCAACCGTACAGCCGTTGTTGCAGCTGACTGTTTGGCCAAAATGTCTAAGGGCAATAGATGCAGCATGACATTAAGGGAGCCTGTTCCTGTCTTACTAAATGCGCCTGAGATACATAAGCTCGCCATACGCTTTATCTAAACAAGTCGGTTTCTGAAGTGCCGGCCAACAGACTACAACACCATATAGCATTATAGGTCTAACTACTGCCGTGTATAGCCAATGCCCAATTTTCGGTTTCAGTCCCCACTTTTTCCCTATTGCCTTTTTGCACGAGTACAAAGCTACCGTGGCTTTTCTCGCCCTCTCTTCCATATTAAGCCTAAAATTCAGCTTCCTGTCCAAAATAACGCCAAGGTATTTTGCACTCACCAAAGGGAATTTCAGTATCCCCTAAGGAAAGGGACTAACCGTGGGAGTTTTGCGATCTTTGCAGTACATGACTAGTTCTGTCTTTGCTGGATTTACCCCAAGACCATTATCTTTCGCCCATTTCTCAGTCATCTGGAGAGCTCTCTCTATAATATATCTGATTGTAGATGGGAATTTTCCCCTGACTGCTAGTGCCACATCATCTGCGTATGCCACCACTTTTATCCTTTCTTTTTCTAGGGAAACCAGAAGGTTGTTTATAGCAACATTCCAAAGAAGAGGAGATAGAACTTCTCCTTGGGGAGTGCCTCTGTTCACATACCTAGTGTGGCTGAAATACGTCTCTTTATTAGAAGTTCGTCTAACAGCCTAAGTATACCTGGATCAACATTCAGAGTTGTCAGTCCATTTAATATCGAGCTCGAATGGACATTATTGAAGGCCCATTCGATGTCTAGAAACACCACGATTGTGTATTCTTTCACAGGTAGTGAGCTATCAATAAAACGGATTAGTTCATGAAATGCGGTCTCAGTAGACCTGTCCTTCGAGTATGCATGCTGTCGTTTCGAGAACAAACTTGAATCCACGCTAGTTCTAAGATACATGTCTATCATCCTCTCCAGGGTCTTAAGTAGAAATGAGGATAAGCTGATTTTCCCGCTTTAGGTATGTCCCCTAAGATTGAATTGACTATCAAATATAACCCCAAGATATCGAATTTCATTATCTACACGAATGAATCCCTCATTTACCCCATCATTTACCCAAAGATTAGGAACAAAATCATATAATTTGGGTAAACATCTCTTCTTTTACCAGTAAATACTATTGCATTACACTTTCCCAAAGTAGCCAAATACCCAAAGATTAGGAACAAAATCCCTATAATTAGGGTAAACATCTCTTCTTTTACCAGTAAATACTATTGCATTACACTTTCCCAAAGTAGCCAAATATGAATTTAATTTTCTCTCTGTTAGCTCAGCATTTGCCCCTGCGCATGCTAAGATAATGTCATGAGCATAAATCAGTATTTGTGCTCCAGGGGGAGGCCCAGGTATATCACTCATATATATGTTATATAAGGTGGGAGCTAAAAGGAAATCCTGAGGGACACCCGCCGATATTGGTCTACTAGTGGATAAGTTGTCACCTACTCTATCTTTCAGACATCGATTGCTCAAAAAACTGCCTATCATTCTACATACCACTCTGTCAAACCCAAACGATTGCATTTTGTACAAAATATCTTTGTGCCAGACCGTATGAAAGGCCTTTGCAAAGTCCAGCAACAATAGCACCTCTCCTATGATTCAGTCCGTCTGTGATAAAATGAAAATGTTACAAGTGCGTGTGTCGTCGAATGAATGTCTCCGTCTAAATCCAAATTGACAGTCCCTTAATAAATTTGTCCGGTCCATAAAGTCCCCCATTTCTCTTTAATATAATTGCCTCCAAAAGTATCCCAAATGGGGATAATAGAGAAATTGGTCTATAATTGTTTCCATGAGAGGCATCAGTGCCAGGCTTTTTTACCGGGACAACTAAAGCACGTTTCCACGCTAAGGGGAAATAACCAATATTTAAACAGTGATTGAACAATACTGCCGAAAAAATAAAAATAGTATTGCCGGCCCTTTTCAATGCCACATCGGGGATTCTATCCTCTCCGCTGGATCTTTTGGCAGGTCTATGCTTAATAATCTTTCCTATTTCTTCCGGTTTTATAAATCCAGCATTTCTCCAAGAAGTCCTATCCTCTACTGTCATAGAATCAGCACGAAGATCTTGTCATATGCAATATCTTCTACTGCATTTTCCACAGCCTCCCGCATCGGTCTCTCAATATCATCATTCATTCTGAATGAATTTCTAATGTGATCTGCCAAGATCTCTGCTTTTTCTATATCACTAGTGGCAACATTACCTCTTGAATGTACTAGATTACCAATGGGTTCCTATTAAGCAAACCTGCAGCTCTCCTAACTTTACCGTATGTCCTGCTATTTACTCTAATGCCATTTAAAAAAATCCTCATCCTATCTCTTTCAAAAATGTGTATCGAACCCTCTATTATCTTATCTAGATTCCTTATGTTGGCTCTTATAATCGGTATTTCTATCTGGTCATATCTACGCCTTAATATCCTACATAATCGTTTCCTTTCCCTAATAAACCTTAAAATTCTAAGTGGCAAATCCCCCAGAAAATGTTTCCTCTCCTCAGATTTCGGAGCCGTTAAATCAATGGCTTATTTAAATACCACACTAAGCCCCTCAACACATTCATCAATTTCTGCTCTGTCAACATTTCTGTTAACCGGCAACATTTTATCCTGTAGTCGCACTTTCCTCTGAAATTGATGTATATTCATTCTATTAAAATTATAAAAAGTTCGAGGCTCACACGACGTAATTTCTCCAGCAATAGGTGGAAAAATGATCAGATTCGTAGTCCACCGTCAAACATTTCATGCCCAAGGGGGGAGAAACCCCCGGCGAATGAAGAAACAAATCAATATATGTGTCAGAGGTGGGACGAGTCGGAGTATTAGTCCCACAAATCTCTAAATTCGGACAATTTATTATAAAATTATACATTAATCTACCCCTTGAATTGATGACATCACCACCCCAAAATGTGTGTCTGGCATTAAAATCGCCCCCAAGACGACTTCTCCTCTCGCGCATAAGTCCAAAATGGATTTGAATTGTTCTGGGACAAAACGAATTCCAGGAGGCATATACCCTACTACAAAAAATATGGGCCTAGCATTCCTAATCCAAATTTTAACTACACAAAATTCAATTCCATTTGAAATTATGGGTACCCTTTCATTTTTATATAATTTTAAATGAAATAGCCGTCCCACCTCCTCCATTGTCACTGTCCCTGTCCGTCTAAAAATGCTATAATTGTCCATTGTAAATGTTTGTCCTGGTCTTAGCGTTGTCTCTGCCAAAAGTAAAATGTCCGGGCCATACGTTTGTAAAAATAGTTTTAAACAGTGTTGTCTTGTAATAGAGACAACAGAATTAACATTAATAAATATGCATTTCAACATTTTACAGTCCTCTCATGTGTAGGAGCCGCCCCAAAATAGCTCTGGTCCTACCCTCCGAACCTTCGATAGATTTAAATTGCGGAGCAAAAGAATCCTTTATCAAATATAATCTAATTTTCTTACCGTAATACGCGACCCACCATTGAAGTCGTATGTCTTTGAACTAAGGCAAATTTTCCTTAAAGTAAAGAAACCCATGTTTGCTTTAAAGAAATTTTCTTCAAATTAACTGAAATATTATATCTTTTGATTTAAGATAAAAACGCTTAAAATATAGGCTAAGACTTAAAGTTTCTATGGAATTAAGAAAACATTTTTTACTTTGAAGTATCCGTTACAATTTGGATTTTTAAACTGGCATTTGTTTGTACGTGAATAACGTCATTAATATACCGGGAAAAGAGAAAGAAAATTCCTAATTTTGATTTTATTATCCAAGATTTAAAGCCGAAGAGGTCGCTAGAAAATGTCTTTATTTCAAAGAAGCCGCATCTTGGCTCGGAATCAATACCAAAATCCTTAAATGAAGGTCAAAATCTTTGGATCAGAGTAAACTTTTTTTGAGTGTAAACACAGAAAAAAATGTATCAAAATAAAAATCAACAGCAGATTGAATTCCAACACTGATTATGAAGTTGCTAGGTGACGAAAATACAAATAAATAACTACAAACAATAAAAATATATTGTTATTGTCATCCCAGTGGAAATAATCCGTAAATAAAACATTGTACCGCGATTCGAAATATTCCAATATTTATAAATCTCAAAAAAATTGATGGATAATTTTTTTTATTTGTCGTAAGTATGTAATTTTATCTAAATGCGAGTTTTTTACAAGCTCATCCAGAGAAGGAATATCATCACCTCCTAAAGCAAAAGGTTATTTTTGGAGGGTGAACATGTTAAATGTTTTTCTTAACCATGTTATTTTCTTGGACATTATATATTTATGCTTGGAGAGAAAATAGTTTTGTTGCAAAAATGTTCCATGTTTCATTATTACATTTGCTCTTTGTGGTAATCATATTCCTTATCTGCGTGAGCTATGTTTTTGGTAAACTACACTGAAATAGTTCTTTTCGCAAAAAAATGAAAATTGTCATTGTGAGAATGAAGTTCACGGACATTACCGAGACGAAATCTTTAGTCACGCACGCTATGTGTGTAAGGAACTCGCTCTCAACAACATTTACGAAATACTCATGAACGTTCATTCTAAATGAAAAACGCACGATTCACGACATTTCCCATGATTCACAACAATTTTTAGACTCACGAAAATTCTCGTGAGTTACGAAAATTAGCCGTGAATCTCGAATGTTCAAGAAATTTTAATTCACAGTTCATAAAAATATCAAAAAGAACTACTTCGAATTATGCAATTCCACACATCATGAATTGGCCCTTTCGAAATCTCGCGAAAGACTTTTAGGATAACTTCACAATTACACTATTTCTGTTTTTGTTTTGTTTTAACAAAGGTTGGCTTTCAAGCGGGTCTATAAATATATATGCTTGCAACATAAACCAATTGATATAAGGCGACTATGTGGTCTGGAGGACATTGTATTTGCTTCGAAAACGGTTCAGTTCTCCGTCCGAACAAATTGATTGTACTATGTTTCTATTCAACCGTCGTACGGAACGGACGTGTTTTTTTAATAGCGGATAAACTCATCATAATAGGTACCTACTAAGAATTTCAAGTGTGGTGGGATATTAAACCACCATGCAGCGAAATTCAAAGTCATCCACTGGGTTGCTAACTTCAGGGCCCAGTGGACGTGTATCGACTGGAGTTATAAATCTGGTCAATGACCAAGAGTTAGGCCCAATTAGTCGACCTGTAGACGGGTCGACAGGTGGCGACACTCTGATAAGTCGAACTTTTTCTAAAGTAACGACATCAAAAGGAGCCAATCCCTCACTAAAGATATTCAAGGAACGCAGAAATGCTTTGTTTATCCTAAAGAAGTTAAGATCAGTCGACCCAAGCACGCTGTCTGCTGAACAAAGCGATTCCTTAAAATGGGCTCTAGGAATTCTTGAGACTAGAAAAATGGAACGATCGCCGGATGAGCAGCCATCCTCCAAAATGGAACAAAGATTGTTTGCCTCAGTTGCTAAAGACAGCCTTGTGATGGCTATAATTAATAAAGGAGCATTGGACGGTATGGTTCCAAAGCAAAAATGGGGGGAAATTGAGAAAGCTCTGTCTGTCGTCTACTCACAGGTGCTCGAAAAGTTTCCCGGCCATATCCTCGACACCAAGAGGCTGGTTGGTATCCTCCAGATAAATCTTCACCATTGTAAGGCTGCATGTACTGCCTTAAAAGTTCTCCTGATGAAAGGGGACATAGACATAGTTCTTATTCAAGAACCATATGTTTATAGAAACAAAATATGTGAATTAAGTACTCCCGGGTTCAAACTATTGCAGTATACTGGTAATGATGTAAATCGAGCCTGTATAATTGCTAAAAACGAGCTTAACTTGTTTCTGCTTCCCTCAATGTGCAATGCAGACAATGTCGTTGCCAATTTAGAAATAGCCAAATGCAAATATTGGGTATCTTCGGTCTACATGGGACATGACAGGGAGATGCCTCCATGTACCGTTAAGACCTTAGTTGAGGAGTCACTGAAAACAAAGACGAAACTCATTATGGGAGGTGATGCAAATGCACATCATAGTATTTGGGGAAGTTGTGATAATAGTGCAAGGGGAGAGTCGCTAATGGAGTTTATTTTGCGTTCTAATTTGGTAGTTTGCAACAAGGGAGATGCCCCAACCTTTGTCACTAAAAACAGGCAAGAGGTTTTGGACATCACCTTGGCCTCGCAAGAACTGAATGAAATGATATCTGAGTGGCAGGTTTTAATTGAACACAGCTTATCAGATCATCGCTACATCAGTTTCAAATTTGATGGTCACACCATCAAGACCATATTTCCGCCAAATATTAGGAAAGCTGACTGGAATAAGTATAGGGAATCGTTCAATATGATGATACCGGAAATCACAGAGACAAATATGAGAAATGCGCAAGATATCGAACACGCAGTGGAGCGGAGTATTGTACTGCAAAGATCGCAAAACTCCCACGGTTAGGCCCATTTCCTTAGGGGGTATTGAAATTCCCTTTGGTGAGTGTGCAAAATACCTTGGCGTTATCTTGGACAGGAAGCTGAACTTTAAGCTTAATATTGAAGAGAGGGCGAGAAAAGCAACGGTAGCTTCTTACTCGTGCAAAAAGGCAATATGAAAAAAGTGGGGACTAAAGCCAAAAATTGTGCATTGGCTATACACGGCAGTGGTTAGATCTATAATGCTATACGGTGTTGTAGCCTGGTGGCCGGCACTTCACCAGCCAACAAGTTTAGACAAAGTTCAGCCTATGGCGTGCTTGTGTATCTCATGTGCATTCAGCAAGACAGGAACAAATTCCCTTAATGTCATACTGCATCTATTGTCTTTAGACATTTTGGCCAAACAGTCAGCTGCAACAACGGCTGTGCGGTTGCGCGAGCTATCGCTGTGGTCGGAAAAAAGTTACGGTCACAGTTCGGCCCTCAAAATAATGCCAGATGTGCCTAACGTAGTGGGTTATACTTTTTCGACAAAAAGTTTGAGACTCTAATCCCCAACAGTGAGGCGTGGTGCACACAGACCCCGGGGAATAAAGAATATATAGATTTCTACACTGATGGCTCCAAATTGGATGGACAATTGGGTTTCGGAGTATATTCTAATGATCTGAAACTTCGAATAGCGAAAAGATTACCTAATCACTGTAGTATTTTCGGGCTGAAATATTAGCAATAAGAGAGGTGGCGAATTGGCTGAGAAGTAATGTTCCAAAAATGTGGGCATTAATTTATACTCAGACAGTCAATCATTAGACTCTGTGTTCCTCCACTCGAAAACGGCCATCGACTGCCGCAAATCTCTCAATGAGATGGCTGAGCAGTACAATATTCACCTAATATGGGTGCCTGGCCATAGGAACATACCGGGGAACTGCGAAGCGGATGAGTTGGCAAGGCTAGGAACTACCTTACATATTCCAGGGGAACTAGAATCTGTTGGTATGCCCCTGGCTACCTGCAAGCTTATGCTGTGAGAAGGCTGTTATGATGGCAAATGTTCGATGGGAGAATTGCAAGGGCTGTAATGACACCAAGCAAATATGGCCCCACTTAAACTTAAACCGCACACTAGATATGCTAGTGTTCTCGAGACGTCAGATATCACTCCTGATATAACGGGTCGCTGTCTGATAGGCGATTATGCAAAAACTATAGGCGCGAAGTATAATGACTATTGTATGAGCTTTCATGATGCGGAGGAAAAGGAATGAATTAAACACCTCTTGTGTGAGTGTCCTGCATTTTGTGTAAAGCGCAAGCAACTTTTAGGAGCATATAGCTTCAGAATACTGGCGGATCTGGAAAACGTTAACTTAAGCAGTCTGCAAATGTTTTTGGAACAATCTGGTTGGTTCAAGAAAGAAAAATAATCTAGAAGGTTCAGCGGTTAAAACTAGAAGTGCCCATATGTAATAGGTACTTTTAGTTAATGTGGTATCACACTGAATAGTCTAAGTGAGCCTAAGTGGACTGAATAGTCTAAGTGAGCCTGAATCTTAATCGGGCTGCCACTTTAACCTAACCTAACCTAACCATGTTTCTAAATTGTTTGTATTACAGCAAGTATAGACGGCGAAACAAATAGGAAGCCCAATTCCACCAGGTCATACAGATGATTAAACAACGGTTGCTTGATACAACACTCAAAAAATAATGTACCCCAATATCACGCCGATTTCACAAAACTAAATAAATATTTTACTACAAATTCAACCAAATTTATTGCAGAATATATAATTATATTTTTAACTTGTTAAAGAAAATTTAGTAGTTTGAAGAAAAAACAAGTATATACGGCCGTAAGTTCGGCCAGGCCGAATCTTATGTACCCTCCACCATGGATTGCGTAGAAACTTCTACGAAAGACTGTCATCCACAATCGAATTACTTGGGTTGTGGTATCTTAAAACTTCTTAACATCGTTTTCTAAATTGTGAGTTTGTCTATACGTGGTCTACAAATAATTACGAATCGATATGGATTTTGCAGAATTGAAATATGTGGGTCGCTTATATGGGGGCTATACGAGTATACAATTATTAACTTAATATGGACCAATTTTTGTGTGATTGGGGATCGATTTATCTGAGGGCTATATATAACTATAGACCGATATGGACCTAGTTAGGTATGGTTGTTAACGGCCATAAACTAGCACAATGTACCAAATTTCCACTGACTCGGATGAAATTTTTGGCATGGTTGTTAAATATCATATACTACCACCACGTACCAAATTTCAACCAGATCGGATGAATTTTGCTTCTCCCAAAGGCACCGGAGTTCAAATCTGGGGATCGGTTTATATGGGGGCTATATATAATTATGGACCGATGTGGAGTAATTTTTGCGTGGTCATAAGAGACCATATACTAACACCATGTAGCCGGATCGGATGAAATTCGGTTTATATGGGGGCTATATATAATTATGGACCGATGAGGACCAATTTTTGCATGGTTATTAGAGACCAAATACTAACACCATATACCAAATTTCAGCCGGATCGGATGAAATTTGCTACTCAAAGAGGATCCGCAAGCCAAATTTGGGGATCTGTTTATATGGGTCCTATACGTAAACGTGGACCGATATGGCCCATTTGCAATACCATCTGACCTACATTAATAACAACTACTTGTGCCAAGTTTCAAGTCGATAGCTTATTTCGTTCGGAAGTTAGCGTGATTTCAACAGACGGACATGCTCAGATCGGCTCAGAATTTCACCCCGACCCAGAATATATATACTGTATTGGGTCTTAGAGCAATATTTCGATGTGTTACCAACGGAATGGCAAAGTTAATGTACCCCCATCCTATGATGGAGGGTATACAAATGGATTGCAAAAATGACTTTAGTGCCATACGAAGATTGGAACATTACTGGTAATATTTATCATAAATATTCTGTACTTTTCGGCCAACCAAGCCTTTATGCAAAAACATTTTTTACATAAATAATAATTACATTTCCCGTATGCTTGGTAGATTATATATATTTTTATAAAAATTATGTAAGCTTAAGAAAAAAATATTTTATAATAAAAGGCATAAACTCATTTTTCAGTGTGTATTTATATTATTTTTGAGGGTGTAGTTATACAATAGTAATTGCTATAAGTTACAAAATTTAATAAATATTGTACTCAATTCAATTAGTACCGTAATTGAAAATATGATCCTTTTCCATTTCTAGTGTATTTGGATTCAGTACTATCTCATTTGGATGTTTTCACAAATTCCAATTACCTTTGTACTCAACACAAATATTCTATCATTTGAATATAATTTTAAGACGACTTTAAAATTTGAATAATTGAATTTATGATTTTTGTAATAAGCTGAAAATCAAATACAAAAATAATTGAAATTACAATTTTTGTATTTGATTCAAATATTCACTTTTTTTCTGTGAATATGAGATTTGTTACATAATATTTAAGATTTATTAGGAAATTGTATGTTCTAGACGAAATCTTAACTTTCTAAGCATTCAAGAAAATCGTAAATATGTATAGCTTCAATATGATTCCAGATCTAAATTCGTTAAATTTAAACCGCGAACAGTTACTGACCGAAATGGATCATTTTAATCATCATGTATGGGGCTATATAAAAAAAAAATAAAAACACTTATATTAATTATATTTAATGTCTTTTATGTACTCAAACTGAAACTTGAAAACTGTAGTGTAATGTTATGTTTTATGTTTATAGAAAATGACACTGCATGACACCGGATCTTTAGAATATTCAAAACAGTCTGGCGGGCAGGAGCAAGTGACATTAATTGTCACAGAGAGGAATCATGAACTATTGGAACGCCTTATGGCTTGACTTTGATATTGAGAATTTCCTTGCTGGGCCAGGTGTATCAAAACTGCTAACATGGCAACAAAAGAAAATCCTCTCACTCGAGTGCGAAGGATTTCCGACCAATCAGCTTATCCTCATTCCTACTTAAGACCCTGGAGAGGATGATAGACATGTATCTTAGAACTACCGTGGATTCAGGTTTGCTCTCGAAACGACAGCATGCATACTCGAAGGGCAGGTCTACTGAGACCGCATTGCATGAACAGCTTTATTGAAAGCTCACTATCTGTCAAAGAATACACAATCGTGGCGTTTCTAGACATCGAAGGGGCGTTCAATAATATCCATCCGAGCTCGATATTAAATGGACTGACAACTCTGAATGTTGGTCCAGGTATTCTTAGGCTGTTAGACGAACTTCTAATGAAGAGACGTATTTCAGCCACACTAGGGCAAGCAAACATACAAAGGTATGTGAACAGAGGCACTCCCCAAGGAGGAGTTCTATCACCTCTTCTTTGGAATGTTGCTATAAACAACCTTCTGGTTTCTCTAGAAAAAGAAAGGATAAAAGTGGTGGCATACGCAGATGATGTGGCGCTAGCAGTCAGGGGAAAATTCCCATCCACAATTAATTTTCTGACCCATTTGTTACAAGAAACTTATATACTTCACTTGTGCGTCCTATCCTGGAATATGGATCTGTAATTTGGGACCCACAGTACCAAATTCATTGCAATTGTATTGAATCTGTTCAGAAACAATTTTTACTGTTTTGTTTACGTCGGAATAACTGGACACCTCAAACCTTGCCGTCTTACAAAGAAAGACTATCGCTCATCAAATTACCTACACTGAAAAGTAGACGTACCATGCTGAATATCTGTTTTATGGTTGATTTAATTAACGGAAGATTTAAATCTGACTTCCTTATTAACAGCATATCATTCAATGTACCCTTTAGACCTACCCGCAACTTTGAACTGCTCCACATTGAATACTTTCGAACGAACTTTGAAAACAACGATCCACTTCGCCGTCTTTGTAAAGAATTCAATAAATTTTATTATTATCTTGATTTGTCAGAAGAGAAATACAATGTAAAGAAAAAGATAACATTATTATTAAATACTTGATATATTAACAAACGATATGTATATAATGTAATATATTACTGTTAGTCTGTAAGGGTTTAATCCATAGATGAAAATAATAAAAAAAAAAAAAAAAGTATTTTATCTTATCACAACTATGCTCGGGTGAACCCAAACCAGTGTTGCCAGGTTGGGAGTTCCCCCCCCCCCCCAATTTAGCGGTTTTTACACGTTTAAGGGGATTTTTAGGGGTAACATTTACTTGGAGGGATTTTTGGGGGTAAAAAAAATATCTTAGATCTTATAAAGTGGAGTAATTCTCAACGAAATTTGGAACAATTCTGGCATGAATTTTGAGAAAAAAAATAAGGGAAGTCAAACCATGTTCCTAAATACAATCAAGTACGCAATGACATTCTTTTTTAAACGCATCTGTTGAAGGGGCATTTTTAATATTTGATACAATTAAAAACAAGGTTAGGTTAGGTTAGGTGGCAGCCAGATGTATCTGGCTCACTTAGACTATTCAGTCCGTTGTGATACCACACTGATGAACTTCTTTCGTGTCACTGCCCGATTCCATGTTAAGCTCAATGTAAAGGGACCTCCTTTTTATTGCCGAGTCCGAACGGCGTTCCATATTGCAGTGCAACCACCCTTCAGTTTTTTTGGTGCCAATTGACCCCTTTTTCCAAGCAGTTGGAATTTTATACTGGTCATGGGACTGGTTATATTTAGCCAATTGGTAGCCACTTCATGCAATTGTCGTTAGAACACAATGAACCCATCCCCTAACCGGTTCAAATGTCTCTATCATGGGGTTAATTCACACTCTTCTGGCCCTTTTGCATCTATAACAGGGACAGTTCTATTTTTAGATACGTTTCTTCAGTTATATTTTCCCTACATTTGTTCATTTTCTACCAATTTCACAAACATTTAAATTAACGTTTCAACGCTGTGTATTCAATGGCGTTTGTGGCTGAATGCGTTAAGGCGTTCTGTTATGCTGCCAGTAAACCCAGGTTCAAAACCTGGTCGGAGCGAAAAAGTTTTTCAAATTGTAAAAATTAGATAATAAGACAAATAAAAGTAAAAAAAAACATTGATAGAAATAAGAAGTAAAATTGGTGGAACTTTTTTAGAACTGTCTCTCTAACATGTCTATTTGAACTGGTTAATTGATGGGTTGAAAACAACCGGTTAAAGGATTGGTTTGTAGGTATCTATGTGGGGGTCAATTGACCCTTCCTATGACAACCCAATGTTAATTTCACCGGTCACCTAACCAGTTAAAGGACCTGTACCGGCTATAAAGGACAGGTGAAACGACCGGTTTGGGACCAGTCCCAAGAACTGAAGTGCACTTAGAGAAGCTTTGAAATCCTCAGAAATGTCACCAGCCTTACTGAGGTGGGATAATCCACCGCTGCAAAAACTTTTTGGTGTTCGGTTGAAGCAGGAATCGAACCCGAATTTGTGACAAGTGATGTAATGATTTTTATTTACTTAAAAATAAAATTTTTAGCATTAAAAAAACTTATATTGTCTAAAATTTTGTTCCTCAGAAAAAATTTTCTTTCAGTTTCTATATTTGTGTTAAATTTAATTTTTAAAGTGTATCACTACAGAATTTTTAACGAAATGTTGGGCCTCTTTTTGTACTATTTACATACTTACAATTTTCGGGGGTTTTGCAAAAGTCTAGACCAATTTAGGGGTTTTTTCTTTGAGGGAAGAATCAAAAATAACCTGGCAACACTGACCCAAACCAACACCAGCAAAAAATACTTCAGCAGTAAGAGTTTAGTTGCGTTTTTTGGTATACAATAAAGTAGGCAGTGCATCCACACTGCATGAATCGGTGGCAATAACGTAAACGAGTAATTAAACTAGTTTATGATAATTCGTTTACGTTATTGCAACCAATTCATGCAGTATACATGCATGAAAGGTTCCTTGAGTATAGCATTGTTGGCGTGGACAATGCTATACTCAAGATTTTATCACTTCTGAGCAATATTTCTTTTAAAATGAGCAATTATATCAGTGCTATGTAGAAGCTGCTCTAAATCGGGATCGCCCACAAAAATCAGCGCTGATTCGGTTGTTTTGTAAGCAGTTGGTACCCCTTACAATTCTGCTGAAATGGTGCTCCATTTTTTGCTGGGACAACAGTAAAATTATTTGAAAATGTGGTTGAAAACCAAAACCAAGGCGACACGTAGAACGAGTCCTATATGCATTTTGGCAAATAAAAATGGCTTTTATAGTTTTATTTAAGTAAATTGAAAATAAGTGAAGTGTAACTCTTGCACACAAAGAAAATTTAATTAAAATCGAGCCAACGAAAACGTTTCACTGATATAACGAAACATTTTTGCTGTCATAGGATAGAAAAAATTCAGGAGGATTTTATTAAAATTAATCTAACATATGCACAGAAAAAAGTGAATAATTGAATCAAATACAAAAATTGTGAATTCAATTATTTTTGTATTTGATTTTCAGCTTATGACGAAAATTGTAAATCCAATTACCCAAATTGTTAGGTTGTCATAAAACTATTTTCAAATGAAGTAATATTTGCGTTGAGTATAAATGTAATTGGAATTTGTCAAAATATTCAAATGACATAGTACTCAATCCAAATACATTAGTATTTGAAGTATATAAAGTGTTTTCAATTACAGTCGTAATTGAACTGAGTACAATGTTTATAGAATTTTGTAACCTATACAATTACTATCGTAATTGTGTTTATTACGATGTAAATCAATACAATCTTTGTACTATATAATCTATATTAATTTAAGAAAATTATACAAATACACTCTGCAAAAACGTTTTATGCTTTTTATTATAAAAAAGAAATTCTGAAAATATGTATAATTGAAAATACAGCGAAGTACATGTTTGGTAGAAAAATACGGAATAATCATTATAAACGACGTATTTAACAGGCTAACTCACAAAGAAAAAACAGTTTTTGAATTATCTGTACCACCTGCTGGAATTTCCCAAATCTTCCTCATTTATATGCGATTTGTTTAGGCATCCTGTTCTTCTGTAATACAAACATCTATTCCTTTCAAAGTTTCGAAAATATTTCAAAGTTTTACATGATTTTACCTTCTGTTGCTGGGAAGAAATCCTCGAAATCCCCGTTTTCGAAGTAAACACATTCTCCTCTAGGCCACATATTTTTGACAGTCGCCTTATATCCATTAATAGGGCAATTTGACGTGTACACGACCTAATTGTAAAAACAAAATAGAAAAAATGTAATTGTATATATATATATATATATATATATATATATATATATATATATATATATATATATATATATATATATATATATATATATATATATATATATATATATATATATATATATATATATATATATATATATATATATATATATATATATATATATATATATATATATATATATATATATATATATATATATATATATATATATATATATCTATATATTCCAAAGCTTATTCGCAAGTTTTTAAACGACCCAATTCAGGATGTGTGTAAGTTTATACAACGAAACAAATCATTTACATATTTTATTAAAGTTTTCAGCGAATTTTAAAAATTTTACGAACATAGAAATATGTACTAAATATATTAAATTAACTTTCCATAGTAAAAAGTTTGTGCTGTGATACTTCGTCGTGAGCCCGACTAATAGTCGAAGTCACGAGAATTCTCGTGAGTCAAAAAATTGTTGTGAACCGTTAGTCGTCTTTAAAAGTTCTGTTTGCGTGAACGTACATGAGTATTTCGTGAGAGAGTATTTCGTTGAGAGAGAGAGAGAAAGAATTCTACCAACACGTCACAGGTTAGACTCACAATGAAAATGTTCATTTTTACGAAGAGAATTCTTTCAGTGTAGTTTCCAAAAAACGCGCTTGACCAAAAAAACTGGTATTTAGATTTAGATAAATGTACTTACCTGCGATAAAAATACAATATGGTGCGCCAAAAATGTTGTAAATGTTAACATTTCGAATCGCGGTACCGATATCACGGTTTATTTGCGGGTAAATTCGACCATGTTCTTAAGAAGATTCTTAATAATACCAATAAATGACATTTTGTTGTTTGTATTAATTTATTTTTCGTTACGTAGCAACGTCATAAACAGTTTTATCAGGCAATTACGCATTATACTTAAATCAATAACTTTTATACTTGGTCCAATTGAACATAGTAATTGATGTGTTGTGAATTCAATTACCAGTGAATTTTGATATTTTTGCCAGTTTTTCATTCAACCAATTATTTTCATGTTTGACTTAATAAAAATCGTATTTGATATAATTTTTTCATTCAATTATGCCAATAATTGATTTTTATTTTGCTTCAGGTTTTTCTGTGCACAAAGAAAATTTAATTAAAATTGAGCCAACGAAAACGTTTCACTGATATAACGAAACATGTCCATTAATACAACGAAAACGTTCGTTAATAATACGTCACGCTAAGTTGATTAACATGAAATTCGTTATAATAACGAAAAATTTTCGTTGTATTAACGAATTTGTTTAATTGACTCACTTTTAATGACACATTTCGTTAAAACAACGAAACTTTTTCTATCAATGTGCAACTTTTTAAGTGTAACTATTCCAACTCAACATGTGATCTTAATAAATATGTTTCAGAGTATCCTTTTCATAATTATTTGTTTATCTTAATTCTTGGGTTGAAAACACACACAAAAAAATCAACGTTTGGAATCAGGTATTTTAAATGTTGTTCTACACAGTTTTTGAATTTGTTGTTTTCTTTTTTGATTTCAGCTTAAAACCATGCATTGACTAAACTACAAGTGTAGCTTAACCAACAGAGGAAAAGAATGTTTGTCAAATTTATTTCTTGAAAAGTTCAAATTTTTATCAACAAATTTTGTTCGTGTTTTGTTACAAAATCACCAACCACTATTTTTGCAAAACAACGCAAAAAACAAACGAAGTTTTGAAAAAATGTGCCATGCAGTTGTTTTTTTTATTAATCAGTGTTTATGTGTATTTAAGGGTTAAGGTTTCTTATGAACAATTTAATAGTACACTCACAATAAAGTGAACTAAAATTAATTAATTTTTAAGAAAGTTAAACTTTATATAGGACCAAAGACATTTTTATGCTTTCTATATATTATTTAACATTTTTCTACAGTTTTGTACCATTGTACTACAAAATAAAAAATTAGCTGAATTGGACTGATGTATGGGATAAAAGGAAACAAATTTCTGTATAGAATAATAAACTGGTGACACTTATTTTAATATAGGAAAACACAAAAATGTCTGGAATCGACTTTTATTATATTTCAAAAAAAAAAAAAATACCTAGCAACAAAATTTGGAAGTTCTTCTTAAGGCACAACTTTAAAAGCACTTCTAAAAATGTCCTCCCAAAGATGTTCTTTATTGTAACTGCACAGGAACTTCATTTGAGTCAATTTTTTATAACTCGCTTTTTTCATATTTTTAATGGGAAATTTAAATGTTTATTGTTTCAAATAGGTTAAAAACAGATTAAAAATTAATAAAATAGTGCAATTAATTTAAATTTCGCCGAAAAAATGCTAAATCCTTTCTAGAAAAATTGAAAATATTTGATGTCAAACGTTCCAGATAAGCATTAAAAATCATAAAAAATTTTAAATATTAATTATTCGTCAAAATATCACAAAATTTCTTTATTCACATCCAAACCATTGGATTCGCATCACACCTTAAGAAGTGATGCAAATTCAGTGCAACGTCTGTTGAAATGGTGGACATCCGTCCTATGACAAGCCCATGTTAAAATCATCGCTTCTGCGCCAATTTTGCACCACTTCCGGATCCAAAAAGAACATTTTTACTACTTTTTTGGCGACGCGTTTTTGCTGGGTATGTATTGATAATTGGCTCCATCTGTCGGAGCCTATGTACACTATTCCATATGAAAAAAGCTCAACATGACACAGATAAAAAGCTTTTGACTAACTGCGCATGATTAAAAAAAAAACTTAAACACTGTTGCCAACATACAGCATGTGATTTCTGTTTGTGAGGAGGATGTGCCAACTATTTTTGATTACAACACAACGGAATTGAGAGTTATGAAGTGAATTATTAGGCAACTGTCTTTTGTAGTAGTAATTAATTTTGATTTTGGTATATAAGCATTTTCCAATAAATGTATTTTTATAAGAAACTTTTTCCATTCGTTTTGTTTGTTATTGTTGGCTTCTCTTCAATCGTTATTGTTGTTTTTGATCTCAGCTTAAAGCCATGCTCAATGCATGGCTTTAAGCTGCATACAAGTGTAGCTTAACCAACAGAGGAAAAGTATGCTTGTCAAATTTATTTGGGCAAAGCCCTATAGACTGCAAGATAGTTGGATGTACAGCTGTTTCGGAATTACCACATTCCTCATCAGCATCCTCTACTTGCAGCAAAACTATCAACCAATTATCAGAATAAATTTGGGTAATTCACTCAACCCAAAGTGAACTACACTTGAACCTCCCGAAAAAGGGTTTGATAGTCGGCTACTGCCTAAACAAATTTGCCAGCATATCTCTTTTCCTTTGCCAAACTCAAATCATCGATTTGAATGTATTTGGCTGGGTTTGTTTTTGAGCGTGCTTCCTCTATCTTCATTCGTTGTGTTTGTTATTGTTGGCTTCTCTTCAATCGTTATTGTTGTTTTTGATCTCAGCTTAAAGCCATGCATTGACTAAACTACTTTTTCTTATAAACAATAATTGTCTATAAGAAAAAAACGCCATATAGGGAAAAAAGGGATGCAAATTCCTAAATTTGGTATCCTAAATGTAATTAAAAAATTATTTGAACCAACGATTATAAATTTATCCTTAATATTGTGTGACTTGCGTGTACTGAAATGTGGGTTGCATAACCTTCCTTATTAGGTAAATATTTTTTAATGTATAATATTTACATTTGTTATATACAGTCTTACGTCTTTGCTTTCATATTATCCCACCTTTTGCGTTTTTGTTCTTACAGGTAATTCAAACGAATTGTCGGAAAGTAATAGCCATACTAATAATAGCCATACTAAAAACTTTACGTAACACTCGTATTTTAACAGAGGTGCGGACTTATCACTTTTACAAATTACAAAACAACTTACTTTTCCTCTGTTGGTTAAGCTACACTTGTAGTTTAGTCAATACATGGTTTCTAGCTGAGATTAAAAAGAAAAATTGTTTTTCTTAAAATCTTTGAATTAGAATATTGAATTGAATTAGAATAGTTTAGATTGAAATAAAATTATCCGTCGTCATTTTGACGAAGGATGGCTTTCTAAGGTTCTTTATGTAATTTTATATACTCAACTCAAATCTGACGATAGATGCCGCACTGTGGATGTTGCTTACTTTAACAGGTTTCCCTTGTTGCAAAGACAATAATATTATTGTTTGTTTTCTATTTAAATTTCACGTACAAAGAGTCTTGCAGTTTAAAATAAAGGGTGATTTGTTAAGAGCTTGATAACTTTTTTTTTTAAAAAAACGCCTAAAATTTGCAAAATCTCATCGGTTCTTTATTTGAAACGTTAGATTGGTCCATGACATTTACTTTTTGAAGATAATTTCATTTAAATGTTGACCGCGGCTGCGTCTTAGGTGGTCCATTCGGAAAGTCCACTTTTGGGCAACTTTTTCGAGCATTTCGGCCGGAATAGCTCGAATTTCTTCGGAAATGTTGTCTTCCAAAGCTGGAATAGTTGCTGGCTTATTTCTGTAGACTTTAAACTTGACGTAGCCCCACAAAAAATAGTCTAAAGGCGTCAAATCGCATGATCTTGGTGGCCAACTTACCGGTCCATTTCTTGAGATGAATTGTTCTCCGAAGTTTTCCCTCAAAATGGCCATAGAATCGCGAGCTGTGTGGCATGTAGCGCCATCTTGTTGAAACCACATGTCAACCAAGTTCAGTTCTTCCATTTTTGGCAACAAAAAGTTTGTTAGCATCGAACGATAGCGATCGCCATTCACCGTAACGTTGCGTCCAACAGCATCTTTGAAAAAATACGGTCCAATGATTCCACCAGCGTACAAACCACACCAAACAGTGCATTTTTCGGGATGCATGGGCAGTTCTTGAACGGCTTCTGGTTGCTCTTCACTCCAAATGCGGCAATTTTGCTTATTTACGTAGCCATTCAACCAGAAATGAGCCTCATTGCTGAACAAAATTTGTCGATAAAAAAGCGGATTTTCTGCCAACTTTTCTAGGGCCCATTCACTGAAAATTCGACGTTGTGGCAGATCGTTCGGCTTCAGTTCTTGCACGAGCTGTATTTTATACGGTTTTACACCAAGATCTTTGCGTAAAATCTTCCATGTGTCGAATAACACAAACCCAATTGCTGCGAACGGCGACGAATCGACATTTCACGGTCTTCAGCAACACTCTCAGAAACAGACGCAATATTCTCTTCTGTACGCACTGTACGCATTCGTGTGGTTGGTTTAATGTCCAATAAAGTAAACTGAGTGCGAAACTTGGTCACAATCGCATTAATTGTTTGCTCACTTGGTCGATTATGTAGACCATAAATCGGACGTAAAGCGCGAAACACATTTCGAACCGAACACTGATTTTGGTAATAAAATTCAATGATTTGCAAGCGTTGCTCGTTAGTAAGTCTATTCATGATGAAATGTCAAAGCATACTGAGCATCTTTCTCTTTGACACCATGTCTGAAATCCCACGTAATCTGTCAAATACTAATGCATGAAAATCCTAACCTCAAAAGAATCACCCTTTATTACATTTGTTGTTTTGTTTTAAACTTTCATAATTATTCTTATGGTACTTTACCATACATCCCAAAAGTATACTTCATTTTTTAGTGATTAATTTATTGTATGGCATCTCTGTAAAATCGAATGGTGTGTGAAGCTGCTATACAAGAAGGATTGAAAAATCTTTGAATTCTATACTATTTCGAACCCAATTTCAAGTTAGTATTTAACTCGTCAATTTTATTGTAAATAATTGGTTTGGTAGCAATGTGGCAACGTAACTACATGAATTCACATATATGTTTGTGTGTGAGCCATTTGAAATTGCTTATTTGAATCACGTTAACCAACTGGCTCGTTGGTCTAGGGGTATGATTTCCGCTTAGGGTGCGGGAGGTCCCGGGTTCAAATCCCGGACGAGCCCAAAGTGATATACTTTTTTTATAGTTATTTTTTTTTTGAAAGAAAAAATTATAAAAACAAACAAAAATTATCATTGGGAAATATCATATATTGTTATACAAAGTAAACTTCTATGACTGCAGTTTTATTTGCATTGTTCTTATTTGCTTTGTCAGCAACGCAGAATGCAAACTTAAAAATGTATTTCTACCAAAACTAATGCACATAATTACTATACGATAATTTTAAAAATTTATAAAATCGTATGTACCAACAATTTATCAAAAACTAATACATAATTCCATTTATATGTACACCCCCCAAAAAAATCGCTTCTGTAACATATGCCCCAAACACATTTTGCTTCAAGCAATGCTTGAAAATATATATGCTTGACAACAAAAAAACAAAATATTTTTTGTATTGTTAAAACTTATTATGTTTCACCTCAGGCATACACTGGTAGAAAAAAATTTTAATGAAATTTTCTTTGTGTGGATATATTTTTAAGGCGACAATTGTTTACTTCCATTATTTTACTTGCAGCATACCCTCTATGTCTCTCTTTCTAAACACATATTTGTTTATAGGATATTTCTAAATTAATATATGTTTGCATCCAAGCATATTAATTTACAAACATTTTATGTCCCAAACATAATATGTTCTAACATATTAACAAATATGTCCCAAACATGTTATGTTAGTTTATGAACATTATACTTGCACTTAAAAATATTGAGTTCAAAATATATAATTTTTACACCCAAACATAAGAAAAACAGTATTTTTTGTCCGTATAGTTCTGAGGCATAGTCATTGATCTAAATATGGAAGTAGTCAGAATTCAGTGATAAAAGAGAAGTTCACCATATGTGATATCACAATGGACTGAATAAGCTAAGTGATCGTAAAATAATGGGCTACCGAACCTGAACTAAGGCGGTAAATACTAACGTTATATACGGAATTTCAAACGGATCGGATTCAAACTTTTAATATAAAATATTTTTTTAACTCTCAAAACAAATATTCCCTATTGGTATAGCTAGATCTGTATCGTTGTTTTTTACACCATGCAAATTTATATGCCACGCCCCCAATTGGCTCGTTGGTCTAGGGGTATGATTTCCGCTTAGGGTGCGGGAGGTCCCGGGTTCAAATCCCGGACGAGCCCAAACGATATTAAATTTTTTTGCTTCCATGAATATGTACATTTTTTGATGTCGTAGCTGTTACCGTTAATATCAAATCAAGGGCTGGAAAAGAAACATGGTTGTCCGTTTCTTGAATATATATTTTCTATAATAAAAAAGTGTCACAGCGATATTTAACAGATTTTCGCAGTGAAACCCGAAGAGAGCTCGAACATATAAAATGGAATATGTGTTTCACTCTCAAGACAAATATTCTGTACTGACCTATCGTTGTTTTGAACACCACGCAAATTTATACGTCACGTCTCTAATAGGCTCGTTGGTCTAGGGGTATGATTTCCGCTTAGGGTGCGGGAGGTCCCGGGTTCAAATCCCGGACGAGCCCAAACATAGTGCAGTTTTTATGCTTCCATGAATATGTAAAATATTTTTTTGAAATTAGTGATTGTCATCATTACTCGTAATATTAAATCGAGATCAGGGAATAACCAATATTCCTCCATCATCCTAGTTTTTTTTTACAATCTATACTCTATGAAAATAGAAATCTTTAATCTTCGTAACCGTAACTGGCTCGTTGGTCTAGGGGTATGATTTCCGCTTAGGGTGCGGGAGGTCCCGGGTTCAAATCCCGGACGAGCCCAAGGTTTGGTAATATTTTTATAAAAAAAAATCATAATGGGTTAATTTTCACACTGTGAGCGTTGTTATCAAATATGGCCCAAATACATGATGTTTGATTTGGCAAATTAATCTTCAAATATCTTATTTACTTATTTTGTTTGAAATACCGGCACAACAGTGCTATTACAACTTGTAATACAGATCATAATTTTGTCATAAAATAATTAAAAATAATGTTTTATTAACAAAAGTAAAAAAGAATATATATAAAAATAAGTATAAAAATATATGAAAAATATTTAAATTAACAAAAAATGAGAATGTTTTATTTACTGGGAGTTTGAAAAATTATTTAATTTTATTTTGAATGTGTTAGCATTGCTAATTGTTTGCAAATTCTATGGTACTCTCCATTTTTAACACATATAAACTCACGCATATTTTAAGATATGCATATAATTGAAGGTTTTGTATATATTTACAATTGAGAGAAAAATACGACAAAGTTTTGTACTAATCATTACTAACTCTGATGAAATAGTGCATTTCCGCAAATTTCAAACAAACTTGGTACACTTGACGATACTATCAATGTTTTTGTGCAAATTTGAAGCAAATCTGGGACAATATAAGGGCATATCAGACGAAAGATTTAAGATGGGGAACCAATTCTCATAATTTTTTCGCTAGCGATTTAGATGGTACTCCCATAGTTACATCAATCTTAATGTTGAGTATAAATATTAGTCCAATAAGTAGGTCATAGAACCCATGGAGTCTCATTTTTAAGACTTGCAGCTTGAAGCCATCATTTCAACCACTGAACTAATTAGACATTAAAAATATACCTGATTACACTTTTCACTGATTTCTTTTTAATTTTGATTTTGATAGCAAACTCAATTAATTTGTTAGCTAAGACAATTAATTTAAAAATTAGTTACATTAAATTATGTAATTTTCTTTAATTTTATATTGTAATTTTATGTACAACTATTTAGTTCTATAAATATATTTTTATTATATTTATGATTTAGAATATTTAATGTAATTAAAATCCTATTTGTCATAATCTATATTTTACTTGAGATCAATAATTTTATCATTTCAGTTAAATTTATAATTGGTTAAGTTTTCAGTTCTACTAAGATTTTAATTGAAAATATTTTTGTGATATTTTCTTTTGTGTGTCTAATTTTTGGTTTGATTAAAAATTAATGGGATCTATGAGTTTTTTAAATAGAAAATTTGATGAGTTGTCAATAGAAAAAGTTTCAAATCAAATTCTCATTTTGACTTTTCTTAAAATGCAATTCGTGACCATCAAAATTTTCAAAAATTTCAAAAATTGTCGAGTTTTATTTGAAGATTACAATTGCAAAAAGATTCATAGCCATAACTTTGACTTAAATAATACCGTTTGGAATATAAACAAGTATATACAGCAGTAAGTTCGGCCGGGCCGAATCTTAAATACCCACCACCATGAACCAATTATTAGGGTTTCCTTTGAAATTTCAGGAGGGCTTGAGGACTTGAGGACACTTCCCGATGATAAATTTAAAGATTTCACCTATGAGGACTATATCAGATTCTGGATTTAGTTCTAAATTTCAGGCAAATTGGATAAAAACTACGAATTCTATAAGCCCAAAAAGAAAAATCGGGAGATCGGTTTATATGGGGACTATACCAAAACATGGACCGCTACTCACCATTTTTGGCACACCTCTTTATGGTTCTAAAATACCTCTAGAATTTGAAATTGAGGCAAATTGGATAAAAACTACGGATTCTATAAGTCCAAGAAGTAAAGTCGGGAGATCGGTCTATATGGGGGCTATACCAAAACATGCACTGACACTCACCATTTTTGGCACACCTCTTCAAGGTTCCAAAATACCTCTAGATTTTCAATTTCGCGCAAATTGGATGAAAACTACGGTTTCTATAAGCGAAAGACCCCAAATCGGGAGGTCGGTTTATATGGGGGCTATACCAAAACATTGACCGACACTCACCATTTTTGGCACACCTCTTCAAGGTCCCAAAATATCTCTAGATTTTCAATTTCGCGCAAATTGGATGAAAACTACGGTTTCTATAAGCGAAAGACCCCAAATCGGGAGGTCGGTTTATATGGGGGCTATACCAAAACATGGCCCGATATAGCCCATCTTCGAACTTGACCTGCGCGCAGACAAAAGACGATTCTGTGCCAAATTTCAGGACGATAGCTCCATTATTGAATGCTGTAGCGTGATTACAACAGACAGCCAGACAGACAGACAGACGGACAGACGGACATGCTTATATCGTCTTAGAATTTCTCCCTGATCAAGAATATATATACTTCATATAGTTGGAAATCGATATTTCGATGCGTTACAAACGGAATGACAAACTTATTATACCCCGTCACCATTCTATGGTGGTGGGTATAAAAATAGATGTTTACCAATATTTTTGCGTATATATGTTCAATAAGAGTCTTATTTGTTGTAATATCGGATGTGATAATATCTCATTAAATGAATTGTCATTATTAAATAAAATATATAAAGATGAATATGAAAACTGAAATGAATTGGTTCCATTCATTTTTAATTTATATGCTTAATCAACAAAAGGATAGTATCAGTTAATAACGTCAATAAAAAAATATTTAGTCCAAATAATTTCACTTTTGATTATTAGTTTGATTAAATTAAGAATGATTAAGAAAGTTAACCATATTCTACAACAAAAAAATATTTTTCGAATTGTATCGCAAAATTAATTGGTTTAAACATTTTTTAATTGAATATGTGTCAATCATCAAAAAGATGGTATCAGTTAACAAATGAAATTAAGAAATTAAGTAGTGCAAATAATTTCACTTTTGGTTTGATTAAAATTTTGATAGCATTTTTTAATTCAATTTCTAATAAGATTTCAACGTGAATAATATACTCTGCGTTTAGTCAATTTAAGATTGACTTACTTGTTTCAATATCAGACAATTTTTGGCATTTTCAAACTAAACTTCTCTTGCCACTCCCTCCCTCGGTTTATATGGGGGCATATAAAACTCAACATATAGAAGATATATTTACTCGTATATGGCTAGTTTGACACATAATTTACACAAATAGTGTTCCGCCGAATCAATATTTCAAACTTTAAGCTCGAGATTTTATGTAAAGTTTAATCTGAAATAGCCTTTATACAAAAATTCAACCAATCTTGGGCTCGTCCGGGATTTGAACCCGGGACCTCCCGCACCCTAAGCGGAAATCATACCCCTAGACCAACGAGCCAGTTGCTGCCAACAATCAAATAAATACACTCGAGTTTAGACCACACATTGGCTATTTATATAACAAAACTAAAATTAGAATGTTGCTGCAGTCACGTCCGCAGCATGGCATTGTGTGTGATAACAAAATACAATTTTTTTTCTTTTGTTTTTCGTTTTGTTTCTTATTATGTACAAGAAATCTAGTTGTGTTAAGCATTAAGGGCCAACAGAGTTAATTTTACAATTAACATAACTTTTAGCTATGCCTTCATAAAAATAAAATGTCCATAGCAGTTTCTTGGGCTCGTCCGGGATTTGAACCCGGGACCTCCCGCACCCTAAGCGGAAATCATACCCCTAGACCAACGAGCCAGTTGCCGTAAAGCTAACCTTAAAAACACACGCATTCCACGTAAAATACATAAAAGAAACATATGGGTGTTGCAGCTAACAAATGGTGATGAACAAAAATTCAATCATTGAATGATTGTTGGCAGATACAGTGTGCGCCACTATCTCTTCCAGTTTATAAAACCGGTTCAAATACAATCGCATAATTCACATTGTACTTATGTTTAAGTAGCGTTTTTCATGATTAAAATCCTATATTTTCATTTTTAAGCTCCTGCACTGAAAAAAATATTGTCGTGAGTTCAAAGATTTCATGTCCTTAAAATACGAATGCAAATTTTGCTTAGCATAGAAGACGCATTTCTCTAATATAAAGTTTTTTTCCTTGTCCAAAAGTCGATAAACTTTTCAATGAAGTCGTATTGGCCTCATAATTAAGTGGTTTGACTTGAAAATTGGTATCATAACATGAAAGAAAAAATTGTTGGGCTAAGGTCAACTTGACTTTAATAATTCAGAAAAATTCTTTAAATTTAATGAAATTGTCTTTAAATTTGTTGTCTTTTTGCACCTTGACTACAAAGCAAAAAATCGTTCAAATATAGGACATGCTTTTCAAAAATTTATTTTCAAGAAGTTTTTTACTTGAAACATAGCATAATTTCTACTATAAGTCGAGCCTTAATTTGGAAAATAAAGTTGTCGTTAACTCGTTTTTAAAGGACTTTGATAGCATATGAAGAAAAAAAGCTGATAAAGCGAAAAATTAAAATTTGCTTCCTAGAAGCAAGTACTCAAGACCCAAATTTAAATGAGAATTGTGTCTTAAAAGCATCCTTACTTGTATTCTCCGCTTCTTTGGCTCGGAATCAATACCAAATTTTTTAAAGTAAAGACAAAATCTTTGGAACCGGGTATGCTTTTTTTTCAGTGTGTGTACTGAAATATTCAATAGAGTGTGCATAATATGTACATACGGCCGAAAGTTTTGCCATACCTTGTTCATTATTTCTTAAAATTTGTAAATTTTACTACAAATGCGCACATCTTGAACTTCGTACGGCACTAAAGACATTCTTGAAATTGTGAACTCCAATTTTTTCTTTCAAACTACAAAATTTTCTCAAACAACTGAAAAAAGTAACTATGTTATGCCTAATAAATTTTCTTGAATTTCTCGTGATGTCAGCGTTTGTAATACTGTTAATTAAAAATTTCTAAAAATAATCGAAATTTTCTAAAATTAACCAAAACTTTTCTACCTGCTGGGTTCACTATGAATTTAAAAATGGATAACAGTTTATATAGGAGATATTGGCGTTGAATATTTATCGGCAAATATTGAATTTTTAATCCGTGAGAATCGAAATTAAATCTAGATATGTAAACCTGAGAGATAAATATACATGGGGATGCATTAAATATTGTCCGACAAGAACCGTCAAATTTCTATTTATGTTTCTGGCAAACGAAATTTTAGACCAAAGAAGTTTTCATTTATTGTTAGAATTATTCCTTGAAGCCAATACAAGGTTCATTTTGGGTATCACACCAAAGAAAATTGAACCCACAATGAAAAATAATTTGTTATATTTTAGAAAATTTTAACTAAAATAACATGTTACAAATATATTAATACTTTTTGTTAAATGAAAGAAAATTTATTAAATTTAATTTAAATAAAAAAAAACTGAATTTAAAAATTGCTAAAATGTCTTTAGAACGAAGTTCAAGACAGGTACAATTTTAGTAAAATTTACTCATTTGAGAGACCTATGAACCCAATTTAAGCAAACTTCTACCATTTTAGAAAAATATACACTATTGTATTTGTTAGTAAAATTGTGCACTATATTTGTATATAATTTATTTTCTTACTTTTAGTTCACACCATTATAATTATTTAAAAATTAATCAAATAGGAAACATTTGCTCACATTGGGCAAAATTTAACTAAAATCAACTAACCTCCTTGAACTAAAATAAAGATTAGTTGGCATTAGAGCCCCCTTTTTTGAGTGCAAGATGAAGAAGAATATATGAATCTGAAACGATTTGGATAAAATTCGACACAGTTAGACAGAATGTCAATTCTTTTTTCTGTGTAAAATAAAATCAATTGCAATAAAATTCCGTTGAAATGGGTATAAAATATGACATTTTCTACCATATCTCCCCAAAACAAGCGTTTATATATGGGAGCTATATACAAATCTCTGCCAATTTGATCTAAATTTGAAACACAATGCTAAAATATTAATTCTACTCTCAGGGCAAATTTTGAAGTAAATCAAAATGAAAATTTGGTCTCCGGTTGTTATACGAATCTAAGATACGTATATATGAGAGCTATATCTAATTTTGATCCGATTTCAACGAAATTTTGCATACTTAACCACACTCAAAAAAAGTTTACTTGGATCCATAGATTTTGACCTTCCCTGAAGGATTTTGGTATTGATTCCGAGCCAAAGATGCGGCTGTTTTAAAGTAAAGAAATTTTTAGCGACCTATCTGGCTTTAAATCTAGGACCAATAAAATTAAAATTAGGATACAGATCTCATTTATCAAATTTTCATTCTCTTTTCGCGGTTCATTAATAAAGGTACTCACGTACAAACAAATGTCATTTCAAAAATCCAAATTATAACGGATACTTCAAAGTAAAAAATGTTTTCTTAATTCCAAAAAAAAAAAAATTAAACCAAAGACGCAAAATCCTCAAAATAAGGCGTAGCCTATATTTGAAGCGTTTTTATCTTAAATCTAAATTTCAATATTTCAGTTAATTTAAGGACAATTTCTTTAAATCAAAAATGTGTTTCTTTACTTAAAGGAAAATTAGTCTTAACGGAGGGACGCAAATTTACAAAATATGTGTTCTAAATTTAATGAAAAAAAATTTTGCAGCAAAGATTATAAACATTATTTTAATTAAAATTTCATTATTTTAAAGAAATTTGTCCTTAATATTTTGTAAATTTCGCATCCTAAATTTAAGGTTGTGTAATCTTTAAATCACATAAATATTTTTTTCAGTGCATCCATTGTACTCTTTGTGCAAAATTTAAAGGAAATAAGTACAAAATTGTGGCCTCTAGGGCCAATTAAATTCCTATCGGGCGAGAGATATATATTGGAGTTATATTTAAATCTGAACCGATTTTGACAAATTTGACATGGATAAACATAATATTAATTCTACTCCCTGGGCATAGCCTCACATAAATCGGAGTAAAACTTTGGTCATGTGCGTCTAAATCGGGCGATATATATGGGAGTTATATCTAAATCTGAATCGATTTGGCTGATATTTTGCAAGTTTTTCGAGACTGTCCCGAAAAAGGACATCAGCCAAAATTGAGGACGACAGGGCTTAAACTGCGACCTGTACTTTGCACACGAAAATACATGAACAGACAAGCGGAACAGACATAGCTAAATCACCCAGAACTCAATTCTAAGACGATCAGTATACTAAACGATGAGTCTCTGACTTTTCCTTCTTAGCGTTACATACAAATGCACAAACTTATTATACCCTTACCATAGTAGTGACAAAGGGTATAAACATTGTTATTCAAACCCAAATTTATCATAATGGTATTCTTGCTTTAATTCCCTTCTTCTTTGACTTGGAAAAATGCCAAAGTAAGAGGGCAGTTCGGAATTGGTGTAAAGATAGAAATTTTAGAAACGGACGAGCTTTTTTCGGTGTATAATTTTATTAATCACTGCTTTCATTTGAACTTTTTGTGTCGAAAATTTCAGAAATTTACCAGTTCCGTCAAAACATATAAATCAAATTCCACACACGCATTTGTGAACCTAAAATACCTCTAGATTTCCAAATTCAGCAAATCGGATAAAAATTGTGCTGTCTACTCAATAACTCAAATCGGTAGATCGTTCCATATGGAGATTATATAAGACTTTTACCGATAGAAGTCAATTTTGACATATCTCTTTATAACCCTAACATACCTCTAGATTTCCAATTTTAGGAAAAGTGGATGCAAATTGAGTTGTATAAATGGGGAATATATCAAAATATGGACCGATGTACACCATATTCGGTACACTTATTTGTGGATCTAAAATAATATTAGATTTCCATTTTAAATTGGAAAAAATGCGGTGTCTTGACGGTTCAGACCGGGAGATCGGTCCACATTGGGGATATACCCAATCATGGCCGATATATACCAAATTTGACATAGGTTAATGAACTCAAAATACCTCTAGATTTCAAATTTCAAGTACATCGGAGGAAATTTGCTGCTTCCATGTTCTAAATAAGTCAAATAGCACGATCGAACTAAACACAGACAAAAAAGCTTTCTCAAAATTTGATAAAAACTATTCATAAAGAAAATTATTCAAAATTTGATATAGTTTTGCATTGGTAGTTTAAATATCGACTTTGTAATTGGTCAAAAAAGTTTGGATATCATCGACAAAATGTACGAGAATTTTATCAATAATATTTGAAAATTCTTTTTGATATAAAAGGGTATACCCCCATCACCATTCTATGGTGGTGGGTATAACAATTGTTAGATACTATATACATCGCATACCAAATTTCAACCGAATTGGATAGAATTTTTACTTTTGTGAGGCTCGGGAAGGCAAATTTGGGAGTCAGTTATTACGAAAGTATTCCTAGGTTAGGTTAGGTGGATCAATTGCAAAACCATCCAGCCTACATCAATAACAACTATTTTCACCATATTTCAATTCGATAGCATGTTTCGTTACAAAGTTAGCATGATTTCAATAGACGGATGGATATGCGTACATCGCATAGTGGTCGATTTGAAATATTTAGGCGGCCAAAAATATTTTTGGACGTTAATGGCTTCGAAAGACTGTATTTTAAAAAACTATCTATTTATTTAAAAAAATAAATAAGAAAAACATATATTTTATAATAAAAACAAATTTTATTCTCATAAATCATAAATAAATAAAAATGCATTAAATTTCTTATTGAAAGATGTTTCTATCTCGACTTCTTCGTGCTCAATACCTGATTGTGTGTGGGGCTCGGCAGGTTCTAATAGTTCTATAACTTCACTGGAAAAAATCTTGTGTGAAGTTTTCTTTAACGATCTTTCACTACTTACGAGTGGATCTGAAGTAATAAGCAATCTTTGATAAATATCACGGTTGCATTCTTCCCTTGAAAATTTTCTTGAAAAATTCTGTCTGTATGACCGAAAATGTTTATTTCGTGCTTTGGCAGCCTCCTCCGACAAATGGCCGATTGGCAACAGTGCATTATCTATGATGGTCGCCCATCATAGTAATAGTAATTTATGCATTGTTGGAGTCATGGGATGCCAGTCGTATAATTCCACATACATTTGCGCGGTGTTGAAGGCATATTCTTTGAATTTTGTTGTATTTATTTTGTGTCCACTTGAAATCGCCTCTAATAAGATTTTAAATCTATAGGGCTGTTTTCTTTTAGCACTGGATGCAACATTTGTATGGGCTATCCAGAACATCGTTGCACTGGTGTTCTATCCAGAACAACTCATCAGTGCAAGTCGCGCCGATGTTGCCGGATTGTATTGTGATAAAGTGATTCACAATAGCAACTTATTGTGACTAATTTATCAAAAAACATGAAATTCAAAGTGGTACAGTGTCATAAATAATCGCAGCAGTAAATATTTATTACAAATTGGAGCATTTCATATATTAAAAATGCAAGATTTAACTTCTTTTCTGTGATTGTTTTTAAACAGCTGATGACATTGTTGCATATTTTTGGAGATGTTCTGGATAAGCGAGTACTCTGTTTTCTTTTAGTCCTTCACGGCTTAGGGTATCCAGTGCTAAAAGAAAACAGCCCTTATGTATTAATTCGTGGTTAATGCCTGTTATGTCCGCCGCTAATTCTGTGTTTTCAAGAAATCTCCTACTCGTCTTGCCATCATTGGTATTACAAAAATTGGCTTTAGGCATGTCCTCCAACAGCCCAATTTCTAAGCGGAATCTTTCTTGGATTTCTGCGGGATTCTGCGGCTCTTGTTTTTTATAGAAAAGTTAAATGTGTAACGTATTCAATAAACAAAAAAATATGATCCGGACGAATCCTGATCCATAACAAAATTCCTTTTGAAATTAAAAAATTAAATTTTTTATGTGAAAAAGAGGGTATGTTCAACTACCGAAAAATATAACGAAAGTTAAAAATAAAAGTTAAAACTATTATTTATATAATAGAAGCTTACTTGAGCTATGGGAATCACTTTCACTTTCACTTCACTACACAACTTAAAATAAACATACATGCGTATTGCGAAATTTGATATAATTCGGGCACCCAAATAGAAATACGTATCAAGTCAACGATCAAATTGCGTCTAACTGCACGGAAGCAGTGACGTATGGTTGTTGAATGTGTGGGGGGTAATTCGCGGATTTGTTTACTATACGTAGACGTCAATATTTTGTGCCTTCTACGTATTTAAGATTTTGACTTTTGGCCGCCTAATTACTCAATATCTACCTATGTGCATAGCCGGATAGACTCAGAATTTCACTTTATGGGGGTTGAGACCATTATTTCGATATGTTATAAACGGAATGACAAAGTTAGTATACCCCAATCTTATGGTGGAGGGTATACAAAATATAAGTTTTACATACGACTTGGGCTCGTCCGGGATTTGAACCCGGGACCTCCCGCACCCTAAGCGGAAATCATACCCCTAGACCAACGAGCCAGTTGTATTAGGGCTAATAATGGAAACACACAGTCTTATTTCTCGTACATACATACATATCTGAGACATCAAATATTACTTTCTGTGGTTTTCTATCTACACTGAAAAAACAGTGAACCCACCAGGAATAAAACTTTTGGTTAAGTTAAGAAAATTTTGAATATTTGTAAAAAAAAATTAACTAAATAGTACTCAAAACACTGGCATCATACCGATATCACAAAAATAAGTAAATCTTTTTCGACAAATTCAAGAAAATTTATTAGATATAAATAATTTTTTTCACTTATTATGTTAAAGAAAATTTTGTAGTTTGAAGGAAAAAAATTGGAGTTCAAAATTGCAAGAATGTCTTTAGTGACATACGAAGTTCATGACGATGGCATTTGTAGTAAAATTTACAAATTTAAGGAAATAATGAATTATTTTGTGAGAAATACGAATTTAGTAAATCTTTATGCTTAAATATTTCCAATTTTTTAGTTCATTTAACTAACGCACCCAAAAACTTATTAGAGTAAAAGAATCTTTCTCCAAACATAATAATCCCATGAACTAAAATAAATTTAAATTGGCTTTAGTGAAATAGAGAGTTCACTTTTTTTTTCAGTGTACATAGATGACCAAAAAACTAAATGGCGATTTAGAGGATATGTACATGTGCTACTATCAGTATAAATTTAGGGAAGTGGTGCTTGCAAATTAGGCAGCACTTTACTAATTTTTGCAATGTTTACAAGTTTAGGTAGAGTTTTCAATTTTAACTTTTGATTATTTATACATGAATTCAATAATTCCAAATTAAAGTTTGAAGATGATTATGCCCAATATTAAGCCAAACAATCTCAATTTTAATGAACTTATAATTTCTCTGAAATCTCCGCTCATAAAAATGCATATACTTGGGCTCGTCCGGGATTTGAACCCGGGACCTCCCGCACCCTAAGCGGAAATCATACCCCTAGACCAACGAGCCGTTAGAAAGTCATGACGTTCAATGTAGAACACTTGCTTCAAATAGTGATGATAGTACATGAAACTTTTCAATGGTAACACTGAAAAAATATTGCATTACATTTTGTCTGTAGACCTAAAAAAATGCACGAATTTAATTTGGCTCTTTTTTCCATAAACGAAGAAAAATTGTTCATTAACTGCACCCAGAAAATAATTTCATAATTTCGGTTTATCGATTTTGTTTATTTTACCCTAATGGTTGTGGTATTGATTCCGAACCAAAGAATCAGAATATTGAATTAAGGATACCTTAAAACAAAATTCTCTTTTTTATGTGAGTTTTGCATACTTAATACTATGAAAAAAATTTTAATATGTTATATTCGTTTTTGTTCTGTTTTCTGCATTTGCCTTTAAAACGTGTTAACGACAACCTTAATTTCCATATTCAGACTCGACTTCAAGTAGAAAATAAGCTATGTTTCAAGTAAAAAATGTCTTTAGAATAAAATGATTTTTAGTAAAATCACTGTACACTCTTGGTTATACTGTATATTCTTGGTTTTGGTGAAACTCTGAGTTGATCAAGCCAAATACAATACACGTAGGAAGATGGGAAATTGGCTACTGAGCACATCAAACCATTTACTTTTCGTTTATCGAACGAAACGCGTATACGACAGATATTGATATAGCATTAAAATGCAAATAAAAAGAAATTAAGTGCAGGAAATAAATTTTCATAAAGGGGGAAATGTATTTTTTTTTATTGTTGTCTAAAATTTAACATTGTTTCGTTAAGAAAATTAAGTTTTTCATTTAAAAAATAAAAACGAAAAAAAAACAAGTGAGGAAAGTCTAAAGTCGGGCGGGGCCGACTATATTATACCCTGCACCACTTTGTAGATCTAAATTTTCGATACCATATCACATCCGTTAAATGTGTTGGGGGCTATATATAAAGGTTTGTCCCAAATACATACATTTAAATATCACTCGATCTGGACAGAATTTGATAGACTTCTACAAAATCTATAGACTCAAAATTTAAGTCGGCTAATGGACTAGGGTGGAACACAATATTAGTAAAAAAAAATAGGGAAACATTTAAATCTGAAGCAATTTTAAGGAAACTTCGAAAAAGTTTATTTATGGTTTATCGCTCGATATATATGTATCAGAAGTTTAGGAAAATTAGAGTCATTTTTACAATTTTTCGACTAAGCAGTGGCGATTTTAGAAGGAAAATGTTGGTATTTTGACCATTTTTGTCGAAATCAGAAAAACATATATATGGGAGCTATATCGAAATCTGAACTGATTTCAATCAAATTTGGCACATATGACTATATTACTAATTGTACTCCTAGTGCAATATTTCAACCAAATTGGGCCAAAACTCTGGCTTCTGGGGCCATGTAAGTCCATACCGGGCGAAAACTTTATATGGAAGCTATATCTAAATCTGAACCGATTTCAACCAAATTTGGCACGCATAGCTACAATGCTAATTCTACTCTCTGTGCAAAATTTCAATTATATCGGAGTAAAAGATTGGCCACTGTGGTCATATGAGTGTAAATCGGGCGAAAGCTATATATGGAAGATATATCTAAATCTGAACCGATTTCAACCAAATTTAGCACGTATAGCTACTATGCTAATTCTACTCTCTGTGCAAAATTTCAATTAAATCGGAGTAAAAGATTGGCCTCTGTGGTCATATGAGTGTAAATCGGGCGAAAGCTATATATGGGAGCTATATCTAAATCTGAACCGATTTCAACCAAATTTGTCACACATAGCTACAATACTAATTCTACTCCCTGTGCAAAATGTCAACTAAATCGGAGCAAAAAATTGGCCTCTGTGGTCATTTGAGTGTAAATCGGGCGAAAGCTATATATGGGAGCTATATCTAAATCTGAACCGATTTCCACCAAATATGACACGCATAACTATAATGCTAATTCTACTCCCTGTGCAAAATTTCAACTAAATCGGAGCAAAAAATTGGTCTCTGTGGGCAAAGGAGTGTATATCGGGCGAAAGCTATATATGGGAGCTATATCTAACTCTGAACCGATTTGGATGATATTTTGCAAGTTTTTCGAGGCTCATAAAATATTCGGATTTACGGAATTTGAGGAAGATCGGTTGATATACAAGCCAATTATGACCAGATCGGTGAAAAATATATATGGCAGCTATATCTAAATCTGAACCGATTTTTTCCAAAATCAATAGTGATCGTCTTTGAGCCGAAACAGGACCCTATACCAAATTTTAGGACAATCGGACTAAAACTGCGAGCTGTACTTTGCACACAAAAATACATCAACAGACAGACAGACGGACAGACAGACAGACAGACGGACATCGCTAAATCGACTCAGAATTTAATTCTATGACGATCGGTATACTAAACGATGGGTCTCAGACTTTTCCTTCTTGGCGTTACATACAAATGCACAAACTTATTATACCCTGTACCACAGTAGTGGTGAAGGGTATATTTACAAACATGTATGGAACTAACACCGTCAATGCAACATTTGGTGTGACGTATGCCAATTTCCCATCTTCCTACGTGTATTGTCTTTGGATCAAGCTATGTCTGCTAGCTTCTGAACGAAACAAGCTATCGGCGTGAAATTTATATTTATTGCATATATTGGTATGCAGATAATCACGCTAAAAGATTTAGGCCAATCGTATAAGATCCCAAGAACAGTAATCACGGTAGATAATTTTGTATTTTGAAAATGTTCGAATCTAAATAAGCGTAATTAGGCTCCAGGATTAGACAAAGTTCTTTATAACAGGTTGCCTGATAAGTCCCCGGTCTGACACATAGATGGCGTCGCTATTATTAAATGCATATTATTTTTATATAGTACCAACTTTCAAATGATTCGTGTCAAAATTTGACGTCTGTAAGTCAATTAGTTTGTGAGATAGAATTAAAGAATTGCGTGTGTTGATAAAATACTGTTTTCTGAAGGGAAAAAATATGGTGGAAGCCAAAACTTGGCTTGATAATGAGTTTCCGGACTCTGACCCAGGGAAATCAACAATAATTGATTGGTATGCAAAATTCAAGCGTGATGAAATGAGCACGGAGGACGGTGAACGCAGTGGACGCCCGAAAGAGGTGATTACCGACGAAAACATCAAAAAATCCACAAAATGATTTTGAATGACCGTAAAATGAAGTTAATCGAGATAGCAGAAGCTTTAAAGATATCAAAGGAACATGTTGATCATATCATTCATCAATATTTGGATATGCGGAAGCTCGGTGCAAAATGCGTGCCGCGCGAGCTCACATTTGACCAAAAACAACAACGTGTTGATGATTCTGAGCGGTGTTTGCAGCTGTTAACTCGTAATACAACCGGGTTTTTCCGTCGATATGTGACAATGGATGAAACATGGCTCCATCACTACACTCCTGAGTCCAATCGACAGTCGGACTCCGAAGCGTGGAAAGACTCAAAAGTCCGCTGGCAAAGTAATGCCCTCTGTTTTTTGGGATGCGCATGGAATAATTTTTATCGATTATCTTGAGAAGGGAAAAACCATCAACAGTGACTATTATATGGCGTTATTGGAGGGTTTGAAGGTCGAAATCGCGGCAAAACGGCCCCATGTGAAGAAGAAAAAAGTATTGTTCCACCAAGACAACGCACCGTGCCACAAGTCATTGAGAACGATGGCAAAAATTCATGAATTGGGCTTCGAATTGCTTCCCCAACCCAACGTATTCTCCAGATCTGGCCCCCAGCGACTTTTTCTTGCTCTCAGACCTCAAAAGGATGCTCGCAGGGAAAAAATTTGGCTGCAATGAAGAGGTGATCGCCGAAACTGAGGTCTATTTTGAGGCAATACCGGAGGAGTACTACCAAAATGGTATCAAAAAATTGGAAGGTCGTTATAATCGTTGTATCGCTCTTGAAGGGAACTATGTTGAATAATATAAACGAATTTTGACAAAAAAATGTGTTTTTCTTTGTTAGACCGGGGACTTATCAGCCAACCTTAGGTACATGCCTATCTCCAATATGTGAACTACACGTTGTTTTGATTTAATAAGCTAGATGTCATGAAGTTTGCAATGGTTTTGCTCTCGTATATGATGCATTGCCTTTGGAGCTGGCCAATACGAATTTATCAAATTCCTTACTTGTTTTAAAACTGAAACCAAATATCATCTGACTATTGTTTAACAAATAACTTTATTGAAATGTTTCTTAAACAAAAGATTACAACTAAATTAATAAAATTTTTCATTTTCCACAAGTTTATAAATATAATGTATATAAGTTTTAAAACATTTAATAGATATTAATATTTCTTCGCAATGGTTAACAAAACAAATTAGTTTTTCGTAATAGGGTACATAAGTATATGTTTTAAGTATGTATATATGTATAAATATATGATATAAGCGAATATTTTAAATATGTGTATAAAGAAAATAATTTTTAAAGACAAAATAAAAACAATATTTTAATATGTAAGTAGTATAAAACAAATGTTTTAAAACATAATATGTAATAATAAAAAAAGATAATTTTCTCAAAAATTCATATATGATTATGGAGCAACTTTTTCTTTGAGTATGGATATAGCAAATATTAGAGGAAAAAACATAAAACGTTTTTTTATTTAGATGTTTATTTTTGTTCATTTATTCAAATAACAACATTTCTCTTAAACAAATACAGTTATTATATAACAACAAAATAATATAATAATTCAATATAAAAAATGATTGTTATTACTTTTATATATGTGGATACATACAAACAAATCGTTTAACTCGAATTTAGTTTCGGTACATTTTTGGCATTTTGTTAATGTTCGGTTTTACTTCAATTTTTTGTGGTTTAATTTCTTTTTGAAAGGGTAAATATCAACAAAACAATAACAGCAAAAGTAAATACAGATAGTATGGTATGTAGGTATTGTTTTTCCAAAATATACAAAGAATATAAGAAATATCTACCGTTCCAAACAATATATTTCAACAATATGTAGAATAAATTCAATGTGTACGATTACCTTTTTTACTTTAATTTAATTTATTTTAATTTAATTAATCTAATAAACTTTCTCATCTTCATGATATATTTTCTGAATGCACAAATGAAACTTTGTTGTCAACAATTTCTGTTTCGATATTCAAACTCGAGTGTAATGCATTACATTTCGACTTTTATGTAATCTTTTCCACTGTTATTGTTGTTGTTACATATGATGTTGATGGTTTTTATGATGGATTATGGTGTCTGCACTATTTTCAGTAGTACTAATGATAAAAATGTGGCGTTGCTGAGCTCTGCGTCCCTTCCAACTAAGGGAGGGGGCGAACTACTGTTATGGGATTGTTTGATTTTTGTTGTCATCGCAACCGTATCATGACATGATGTGTTATGGTGGTGATGTTGTTTCTGCTGTTGATAATGTTTCCTTTTTGTTGTTTGCACTGAAGATAGATTTCTCATAGCTGCTTGGTGTTGTAGGGATTATAGTTGATTGGAATTTCATATTGCCTTGGGTATCATGAAAGTTGCTGCTTATCATCATCATCACCAGCTAGATTTGATTTTCCGGTGGTTGTGAATTTTCCAGCTGTTGCCTTTTCAATGATGTCTGTAAAACTATTTAAATTAATTGCACATTTCTCGGCTAGTTTTAAGGATTTAACATCATTTGGTGTTGTGATATCATTTGATTTTACTTCTGTAATTGTTGTATATAATATAGGTGTGTTGTTACTGATGCTGTTATTTGTATTTGTTGTTGTATTATTATTATTATTAAGTTGCCTTTTATGTTCCATATTTAACAGATAATTTATATTAATTGTATTATTAGCACTAAATTTCTTTGGTAATTCCACTGGGTTTAGTACAGATTTAAATGTTATTGATGTGGTTTTTGATAGTGGTGTTCGGGGGTTCAGTGTTGTTTGCTCCCTTTGCAAATCCTTATGGGATTCATAGGTGGGAATATGGGCCGAATGGGTATCGACTTTGGTTGGAGTTTCCTTAATTTGAAACGTTTTTATCGAACGATAAATCTGCGGCAGCTGAGCAAATTGCTCATTTTGATATGAGCTGCATGCATGTATCAATCCCTTCGTCATTGATGGTGATGATGATTTTGTGATTGTTGCTGCTGGCAACTTTGATAGTATTCTATGTTGTTGATAATTTTGATATCGTGTAGTCTTGGTAGTGTTTATTTTTTTCTGATTACTCAATGTTTTCAAACTTTTACCAAATGTTGTTTTGGATGTGGTTTTTAGACCTATAACCAATCATATAGGGGAAAAGTAAAAAATACAAATAAATATTAATTTTGGTTAGTTTGTGGATATTTGATTTAAAGTAAATTATTTATTGTTATTATTAACATAATTATTATTCTACACAAAAGAGACATATAGACGCAAAACAATGAAAGACATTAAACAAAACATGCATGTTAGTATATAATTATGTGGGTTAGACATAAACCGCTAATGGATAAAGTAAACAATTCATAAGCAATTTAGCATAAGGATATGTAATATGTTGTATAAGAAAAATCCTTTAATGTATATTTATATGAAGAAAAGCATTTCTTTAAGTCTTCTTTCATAATTTGATTTTCAAACAAATAAATATGACTTTTTAAATTTTTTGAATTTAGAGAGATTTAATTTAGTCTGTTAAATAAAAAGTTATGACGAAGATGTGAAGCTCCAAACTTGTGCAATGTTCTGAAGACTCATTTTGCCATGGAATAAAGCACTAACTTCTCGTGGTGGATAAATAAATATATTCATGGAATGTGTGAAGTATTCATTATCTGGTGTTACAAATCGTGCCCACTCTTCATGTATACCCATGTTCGGATATCCACCTTGATTCCATTTTCACCATTCCAAATTTCGGTGTCGATATTCTAGTGAAGACAATTCACTTCACAAATTTTTCGAATGTTTCGAGTAATAAATCAAACCGAAACACTGCAAAGAGATTACTATGTCAAGCCATCAGAATCAAAATAAATCGGTGTGCAGTTCTTTTCAATTTTTTTTTGGTTTTGTTGTCATTATCACGATACAAGTAAAACTGTACCTGTATAGGTAACATGAAATATTTTGCTGTAGCAAAGACGAAACTTCGTATGCGACACGAAGTAACTATCAAGAGAAAAACAAACACAATCCTCGATCAGTTGATTGGCAATAGCCCTGCAAACATTTTCTATCGAAAGTGTATCGAAGTAGTTTCGCCGCGGAAGATAAAACTTTCGCAGGCGATATCATCTTCTTATCAAATTAGGGTCCCCGTTCGGGAACAAATGTCCTACTACGCGATAGTGTTCTCGGGGAATCGAACCAGTGACTAAAAGTAGTTAGAAAAGCGATAGTTATTTTTTAAAAAATAAAAATGATGATCGGATGCACCGAGCATTGAACTCGGAACCTTTCGTTTTCAAGTCAGAGGCTCTCCCTCTGTACCACCCACGCTCGTTGGTTGATAATGGCTTTTTACACACATGTACTCTCAGAGAGGTGCTATTGAAAAATTAGCTATGTCGATGTATGGAGTCTATATTTAGATTTTTGATCGCTGTTATTGTCGAATTTGTTTCGAAACGGAAACACCCCACGCGATAGTTGTTTTTATTGTTGCTGTGCTTGAGATTTTACTACCAGAAAACTTCCTGGCGATCCGAAATAGTGACATCTTAGCGAAAGGCGATAAAACTATCACCCAAATGTTGGCAGGGAGTCAGTGAATGCAGGCTGTGCTGTTTATTATATGTGCCAACAACAAACAAAATAGAAATGGAGAGTGTGTGTAACATACTCTTATAGTTGAGAGAACGAAATAACTTCATCTACACTATAGACCTTATAATACATAGTAGAGGTCTGCACAATTCCATTTGTAAATGAAGAGTACACGTGTACTTGCTACATGAGTACATCTATTTGAGAGAGTCGCAAAACAATTGGTACACATTTTGATGAACACCCAAAGCCACGAGTAACTTCTTGTTGCTTCTCTGATGTCTTCACTACCAACAAACACATATTCCTCTTTCTCTCTTTTTGAAGTGTACTCAGAGTGATCACGTCGAGTATGTTGCGAGAACAAAACTTCATAGAGTACTCCATGTACCACGTGCAATTTCAGAAATACATAAAACAGTTACTCTCCATAATATATGTTTTCGGTTTTGTTATAAAGAACGGCAAACGTTAAGGTAAGTGTGTGACATACATAAATATTTGAAATATGTGACATACATACATATCTATGATTAATAATAATGGAAAGTTTTGCTTCGCACATAACTGAGAAATACTTGTGGTACCACGTGAAGTGAAGAGAATCCATGTTGTACTTTTTCTCAAGTACTTGCATTTTTATTGTTCCTTTTTTTCGGAACACATATTTTATCGGATAAGTACTTGGTGGTATTTGACAAGCAAGTGTTCTCTTCACTTCACTACTTGCGCTCTGAGAGAAAGACAGTGTATGTACTATATTCGAAACGCACGCTTACAATCTCATTCGTTTTCCTTTTTGTAGATTGCCAATTTTACACAAAATTAGAACGTTTATGATGCAACAGAGAATTTATAAATAAATTAATATATTAAAAGTTCATATCTGAACAAAAAATTGTGACCAAAACCGCGAAAATACGAAATTTAATTTTGAGCAGCATTGCTCTTTACGAACAACACAAAAGCAAATGCGCGAAAATTAATGTTTGGGACTGACTCTTTAAGAAAAAATCAAAACGAAATGTCAGAAAATTAATTTTTGGAACTGACACATTTTTTTAAAGAGAATAGTGGATCATCTATGTATTACAAGGTCTATGATCCACACAGCAATGGAAATTATAAAACGAATGAAATTGGAATTCCGAATACTTCAGAACATAGTTTGGTGCTTGCTTTATTGGCTTCTATTTGTTCTGTTTCACAATTTGCAAGGTTTATTTTTTACTCGATCGAGGAATGGACAATGAATTTACTACTCGAATTGTGTGGCGTGTGTTGAAGTAGTCTTGGGTAAAATCGTTCACCTTAGTAATTCGGACTAATCGTTCCTTTTGTACAAAGGAACTAGTTCCTTGAAATCGTTCCATCGTTTCTTTCCGTTCCGCTTTTTATATTTGTCATCACTTTCATCTACTAAAGACATGATATTGTTTGTTTACTTTGTGCAACAAAGTTGGTGGTCAAATGAAATATACGAAGAATCGCATGAATTTACTTCAAATAATAATATATAAAATAAAGAATGAAATGGAGAATTTAAGAAAGTAACTAAACTCAAATTTGCAATGACTGTATCCTAAAAGATTTTTTTTTTGTGTTTTGTGAAGAGCTTGAGATTGAACCAATGATCCTATTAAATAGCAGCATACCAATCAATGCTTTCATATATACACGCGCCAAAGTGAATGAATTAGCAAATAGTTACTGTCAAACAAAAATAAAAAAATCAAACTGCGATCCGCGGAACGATAGAGTGTAAATTGAAAATAAAAATAAATGACAAAAGGAAAGGAAGAGCGAAAGAGATGGAACTAGTGACAATCGTTCCTTTTAGTGAACCGTTCATTGGAACTAGTTCGTTCCGGAACGACACAAGACTAGCTTGAAGTAATTGCTTGTGTATTCGTTGCAGAGGTTTGATGCACATTCAGCTGGTACTGGATTTGCGCGCATGGGCTGCATGTGCGGTTTTGTAGAATAGTAGTATATGCGACATATACATGACAAAAAAGTGATTTCCTGTATTTTCTCCATACAAACTCGATGTTCATTCCAAGGATAAATTTTTTCCAACTAAACAAAATCCATTTGACAACGAATACTAATAAAAATAGGTCAGATGTAGGGAAAATTCAATAAATGAATTGGGATGTTTTCCTAAAATTACAAACGCGGGGATTTTTATTTTTACTACAAATGTAGGGAATGTTTTCTATTTCCACATTTATATTACCCACATCTCCATATTTTACTAAAATTTTACAATAAATAACACATTTGTTTAGTATTTCAGGTATTTTAAGACCCAAAATGATAGTAAAAGCTTTACTAATTCAATAGAAGCAATAAATCCTTTCTTTAAACCGGGACACAATTTCATGAAAAAGATTTGAATTTAAATTAAATGGCAATGTTCTGTCGCCATATGTTACCCTGGCAATAAGAAATGTGCTTGTCAGCAATGAGCGCGAAGAGTTGTTAAAATCACTTCCCAACTTTAAGGAAAATGAATATCTCAATTTCTAAATTACAGATTTAGAAGAAATTTTCTATTATAAATTGATTACATATTAAAGAAATTAATCCTGATATAGCATTCGAAGTGACAATAAAATATATTTTTAGTTGAAGTTGTTATGTAAACAGGTCTATATTGGTTTTAATCTACTTCTAGATGTCATCGTTTTAGGATTTTCGCAATATTCTTATTAGCTCAATCACCAAACCAAACCAGAGAAAAGATATTTCCATTTTTCTTTCTGTTAACTGGCAGTTAAAGCCTAACGAAGCTACATGAAAATGGCCGTTAGTCATTATAATATAATGAATTCCAAAACGTTTTAGAACAATACTCGAATTGAACATTTATTGTTGATATTTGTTATATGTATAATTAATAAAGCCACTGAAATGTAAAAAACAATAACTCGCCTCACCGCCTACCAGAAAGTCTCAGTATTTATAAAATTTAATTTCAAAATAAAATTTTCTTTACTTTCTTACAATGCAAAATGAATTATGTGATTTTACTGATATTTGTCGGTTATACACTTAAATAATATAATTTGAGATTTTCCAAGAATACTACATATTTATAGTAAATACAATAACAGATATACCTAACTATTATATTAGTACATACAGTGCATTTGCGGTAACTTGAGCTAAGTAAAACCAAGAGAGTTCACTTTAGCGAAAATGTTCACGTTAGTGAACGTCAGCGAATTTCAGAACAAAACATAGACATATTCGGGAGTTTTACACGTTCTAGGGTGACAGTCTTTTATTTTTGTAATTAGTAATATTAAAAACTTAATTTAATTTCATGAAAAAATTAAAAACAAAAGAGATTGGAAAAATATCAGTGGGTATGTAGTTATAAAGCAATTTAAATTAATAATTAAAATTCACGAAAAAAACTAGATCATTAAAAAATTTTGTAAGTGTATTTGAAATTGCATTTGGCATTGTGAATCTGTCTTTAACGTCAAATTTCATGTTTTTCAGAAAGCAAAAGCGTGTTCACCCTATGCGGTGTTCACGTTATGCGGTGTTCATGTTACCGCGAGTGCATTGTAGATTTAAAGTTAAAATTTTATTAAAGGCACAATCTTAAACATAGTACTTATGCCTGTATATCTTCGCCAAAACTGACGGAACGGCCACACTTGATATATATTTGGTAGAAATCAAATCCGAATTCATCCCAACAGTTAAATTATCAGAACTTTTGAGCTTATATTGGATATAAAATAGTATTTGCATAAATTTGAAACATAAACATCCTAGTTTCTAGTTTATGCAAAGACATTCCTGGAAAAAAGTTTGATTCCCATTTTGGTGAAATATTTTTGTTGATAATAAGAATACTCAAGAAACCCAAATAATTCTCATCACAACTTTTTGTTTATTGGTGATCATCGTGCAATTTGGGAAAAAGATGAAAGAATATGCAAAAGTGTGCAAGTACATAATATGAAAAAGTATATTTTATATATATAAGAGAAAACAGCAATGAACTTTAAACCATAGATAGAGTTTACACAGAAGGACGGAGTAGAAGTGAGATGTAAGGAAATAGTCGAAATATTAGAATAAAACTAGCTCAAAGCACTTATGTTTATATTTGTAGTTAAATAATTTTATTGCAGTTGCAAAATTTATAGCTGTGATTTTGAAAAAGTCGGAAAACCAAAATTTGAGAACTAATATTATTATAAATATTGTCTTTTTCCGTTCAAACTTCGAACAATCTATTGAGAATAAATACATGAATGTATTTGTATGAGATTTTACAAAAAAAAAAATAGAAATTGTTCTAACATTTCTACCCGATTTTTGATAAATCGACTTTTAAAAAAACTTGAATTTTATATAAAGTGGACTTATGACCTGTGCAAAAAAATTAATACAAAGTCGATTTCGGCCAGATAAAATTAGATTTATATACACCCAAAAAAGTGAACCCACCGTGGAAGAAAATGGAGGTTTATTTTAGAAAATTTTAACTAAAATAGTTTTCTAATTGCAACATGTTACAAATAAGTTAATACTTTTTGTCAAATTGAAGAAAAATGATTATAAATAATTAATTTTTGTCTGTAATTTAAGATAATTTCATATATTGAAAGAAAAAATTGGATCAAAAATTTTTAAAATGTCTTTAGCGCTGTACGAAGTTCAAGACAGTTACAATTTTAGTAAAATTTATTCATTTGAGAGACTTATGAACTCAATTTTAGCAAACTTCTGCACTGTTAGAAAAATATGTTTTTCATATGTTCCGATATAAACAAAATGTGTGTTCGGGCACAATTTTTAAACACAATATATTTAAGTGCAAACATGTAATGTTCCTAAACTAACACAAAATGTTTGGGACACATATGTTAATATGTTCGAATATATTATGTTTGGGGCATGAATGTTTCATAAAAATAATATGCGTGAATGTAAACATATATAAATTTACAAATTTCGAGTAAACATATATATGTTGTGATACTTTATTCAGAGAGCGACAGAGAGAGAGAGAGAGTTAGTATAGAGAAAGAAATAGAGATGGAAACCGGGAGGGTTGAATAAAAAGATATCAACATAACACAGCGAGAGAATGAAATGAGAGCAATTTCTGTGAAACCGCTTGTATGTTGTTTCGGAAAACTGTTTTATAATATGGCCAAAAATTTGGTATGCTTAAGTCTAAATATTATTTAATTTGAATAGTAGATTGAGTATTCGGAATAAAGAGAATAGACATTCGGAACCAAGAAAACAGACATTTGAAAAAAAAAACAGCGTATTTGTATTACAGAAAAAGATGCGAAGAACTCAAAAATTTCGTGGAAGTTAAAAATATGTGAGGGAATGAACACAATCTTCTTTGGGGAATTCTTCCAAGCATATACTATTTTTGGACTCAAAATGCTTCCAAACATATAATATGCTCACATAAAACAAACATATTAATGTTTCGGCGGTATCCAGTAATATATGTGCTTCCTGCAAAATATGTTTGGAACATATGTTAGAGAAGCGATTTTTTTTGAGGGTGTGCTATTTTAGGAAAATATGAACTTTTTAATTTTATAGTAAAATTGTGCACTATATTTGTATAAAACTTTTTTTCTTATTTTTAGTTCATGTCATTAAAGTGAGCAAAAAATTATTCAAATAAGGAACATTTGTGCAAAATTTACACTCATATTGTGCAAAATTTAACTAAAATCAAGTAATCTTCATGAACTAAATTAGTTTAGTTGGCATTATAGCCCCTTTTTTCTGGGCGTAGGTATTAAAAAAATATCTAAAATGGATTATTCCACTTTAAGTGGATTATTCCAATGTATATTCAACTTCGATTCCAATTTTTTAAACAAAAAACAAAAACAGTCCATTCTGAACTTTTCTATGCCCAGACTTTTTCGTTAACAGTCGATTCGATTCTGGTCACCAACAAAAGTCGATTTTGCCTATTATTATAAAAAATATATAAAGTGGATTATTCCAACTTAATTAAATTAAATTAAAAAAGGCAACTTAGGCATTTCCACTATTTTTCAAAAAACGGTCCCCATTCGCATGTATCATAAACTAATTGCTCTGTAATATAGAACCAGGAGATCATAGTTAGGCGATATGCCAAATATATTAAGGACGCAACTGTTTAATTTAAAAGTTGGCGGGCTGATAGCTCAAACCTTAAAAAGTCGGGTGCTACTTTGATATTTACTGGTTTATTATTTTATGAATTATATCATTTTGGGCGAAGGAACTTTTGATATTGTGAAAAAAGAATAACCCGGAATATAACGTGAGGATTAAGTATTACTTTGTGAAGAAAAAATTACTGTTGAAGCATATCCTTTTGGTGAAGAAACTTTTTAAATTGTTAAAAAACTTTTTAAATTTTAAGAAAGTATTAATATATTGTTTCTTTTTTTTAATATAAATATACAGTTAAAAAAAATTATGGTGTGTATGGATCAGTCCCAGTTATTTTATCCGGTTTCTTTAATACGGGATTGCTACACGCAGAGGAGGAATATGATCACCCCAAACATATTTCAAGAGCAAAATGGTTTTTGTAAGGTAAACATGGAACATTTTTGTCACAAAAATGTTATTTTCACGGAAAACACATACTGGTTCCCGAAATCAGATACATAATTTTCGAGAAAATAACATTTTTGCGACAACCATGTTACATGGAGTTGTTCCACAAGCATTTCTTTTAAAGCGCATTCCGGGATCCCCCATTTATTTTTTTATTTGTCCTTTTGGACAAGTATTAGAAATTACGCCATTAGACTATTCGAACTGAAAATTTTAGTTTTGAATAATTCAATTTCACAAAAAATAGAAAATAAAAAATAAAAATAAAATAATAATAATAATTAATAAATTAAAGTTCATCCCCGCTGGGATTTGAACATACGCCGTTTGACTTTTTCACTTTCATGAAAGTTCTGTTTAGAAAAATATTTGATAAGAAATTTCTGCTGGTGAGATTTGAACCAGCGTTCTTTATTTTTTCATTCATACTATTAAAGAACATCTCAGGAAGTAGTTAGAATGTCATGCCGTGGTGTCATATTAGGATCGTATCACAAACATTTGAATGGACGCTTTCATGCATCGTGTTCAATGGCATGTCCTAGCAAAAAAACCGTCGCCAAAAAAGTAGTGAAAATGTTCTTTTTGGATCTGGAAGTGATGCCAGATTGACGCAGAAGCGATGAATTTAACATGGGCTTGCCGTAGGATGGATGTCCACCATTTCAACAGCCGCCGCACTGAATTTGCATCACTTCTTAAGGTGTGAGGCGAATTAAATGTTTTGGATGTGAATTAAGAAATTTTGTGATATTGTGGCAAATAAATAATTTTTAAAATTTATTATTTTTAATGCATTATAACTCTTGTCTGGAACTTTTGTGATCAAATATTTTAAATTTAGCATTTTTTTCGGCTAAATTTATATAATTTGTATAATTTTATTGATTCCTAATCTGTTTTTAACCTATTTGAAACACAAAGAAAATAAATTTCCCATTAAAAATATGAAAAAAGCGAGTTATAAAGGAATTGACTCAAATTAACTTCCTGTGCATTTAAAATAAAGAACATCTTTGGGAGAGCATTTTTGGAAGTTCTTTTAAAGTTGTGCCTTGAGAAGAACTTCCAAACTTTTTTGCTGGGGTGTGGCTGAGTGTGCTAATGCGTTCTGTTATGGTGCCAACAGACCCAGGTTCAATCACCCGGTGGGGCGAAGAAGTTTTTCAATTTGTAAAAATTAGATAATAAGAAAATAAAAGTGTAACAAAAATATTGATAAAAATAAAAAGTTAAATTGCATATTTTGATTTTAATTTTTTTTAAATTTCTTCGTCCAAATGAACTTCCAAGGCACAGCTTCTAAAGCAATGCAAAGGTTCCAAAAATGAAAAAAAATCGTTGGAGATGATCCAAGTTTGCACTACTTCCGGATCACAAATTTGGGATCCAAATTGCTGGGTTAGGACACGATCTGGGACAGTTTAGTGGACCACCCCATATACACATGACCCAATCATGGATAATCTCTTAAGATCCTGTTTAGTTTTTAGTATACGAATCGCAACTTTTGAAATATATTGATCAGATTCAGATTATAATTGTATTTAAGTAAACGTACAAATCCAATAAGATTTTAATATCAAGAGATTATAAATATTAATAAATTGTATGAACATTTAAAATTTGCGAAAAACTAGTGGCAATTTGGCGTAGGGATGGGCATAATGTTGGGAAGAAGGAATTTTTGTCGATTGCAGAGGCGAACTCTTAATCTGGGGTTACTTCGCTCAAAATTCTATAATTCACGAACTAATGATCCTAGCAACTTTATATATGGATTCGGTTTAAGTAGCGCTGTCTACCTTGAAAAAGTATCAAAGAATTTTGTCCTGTTATATGGACGCAATGAACGTTTCTTCTAATTAAAAAATTGTTTAAATTTTTTCAAATAAAAATCTAATCATCGTAAAGAATTTAAAATCGAAAACGAGAACATTTACCGCGTATGGCTTAATGAAATTATTTTGCTGTTATTTGTACATAAGTGCTTGGGCTTGTTTTTCTGATTCTGCTTAAAAAGTTGTTTTAATTTAGTGTTTTTTGCTGTTGGTGTGATGGTGGCTGTAGTGATTGTGATTACCTTCAAAGTTTAACATCCTATTTTGATAGTTAAACAAATTGGTTTGTTTGTAACATGGCTCATACGAGTAACGATTATTCGGGGCTAAATTATCATCAATATCTTGAGTAAATTGACTGCCAACAACAGCAACGCCATCGCTAGTATGCTTACTGCCGCCACTATCCTCATCAGCAGTAACATCATTATCCTTGTTGTTGTTGTCCTCATCGTCAACAGGTATAGTAAGAGCGCTATTGATACCAGTACCATGGCCAACATCAGCAGTTAATTCTATGGAAGATTTTGGGTTACCAATGTTGCTGTTGTTACTATCTTTGTCGCTGGGACTTTTGATTGGAACTAGCAATCCAGAAGCCCCAGAAACTGGCAAAGTAGTGACATTAGTATTTGGTGTAGTTGTTGTTGTTGGTGGTGTGGTACTTGAAGAACAGATTATGTTGCTGATGTTTGTGGTCGTTTTGGTTGGGGTAATGGTGGCAATCGATTCTGTGTTATTAGTTATTGATGTTGTATCGTAAGGAGGAGGAGTAGTAGTAGTAGTGGTGCATTTTGTTGTTGCAGCAACATCATCAGCATCATGACAATTACTATGGCCACTATGAATATCAACATCATCATCATCATCGGCGTCGTCGCCAAGGAAAACTTTTTGATCAATTTCAGAACATGTTTTTACCGGAGTTCTGTTGGTGTTATCTGAAGCTCTGATGATGATAGATTGTAATTGCTGATGATGTTGCTTTTGCTTCAGTGGTTGATGTGGTGCTGATGTTGTTGGCGGTAGTAGTTCTATGGTCTTCGATGTTTGCAAAGTGGTTATCCGTTGATGATGCTGTCGCTGCTGTTGCTGCTGCTGTTTTAGATTTTGTCCATGAACTTGTTCACGGCAAAGTTTTCTATGAATTTCATCGTTATCCCATTCATCCTTCATCGTGGTTCCTCTACTATCATATTGATTATAATCTCTTGTTGCATGCACATGCTTTTATTAATGTTGTTGTTGGTGAGAATTTTAATAACAATTTGTTGTTTGTAATTATATTGTTGTTGTTTTTGTAATATCAGTAGATATAGTGTATTTTAGACATCCAAACACATATACAAAAGCAAAAAAATGGAAATAAATGTTTAAAAAATCAAACAAGGCCTTTATAGCAATTTCGATTTGAAGCTTTACAATAGGGTGTAACGAAACATTTTGTTGACCGCATAATATTGGTTGGAAATATGAGTCGTTATAGCTTATAGGTATGGGACATTTTAGAACTGTTGACTCTTGTCTTCTGCGTTCGGAGTTTACATGTTTAAGCTCGCCAAATAATAAAAAAATAATATAGTGAAACCTCAAAAACTTGGACACTCTGAAAACCAGACATCTCTCAAAAGTGGACAGTTATCTGGGGACGCTATATTTAATCTATAAACATTGAAATCATCCCCCCCATAACTGGACACATTTCAGAGGTTTCACTTTAATATGCTATTAACCACGGATGTGTCGTAGGGGAAAAATGTGTGCGTTTCTCAAAAATCAGCAAATCTGTTTGTTGTCAATTCTTATATTTTGTCATTCATAAATAAAAATGGGTAAATAATATAAATGTGGTTTTAATAAGAGGAACCAACGATCTCAATGTGATGATAAGATTCTTGATGGGTACTTATTTCCTCGAAATCTAAGGGACTTGGATGGTGAGAGGAGTAAGAATGAAATGTCCAAAAGGTCCATACAAATCTTCTCAACATATAAGTCGCCGGCACCTGATGGAATATATAAAACGGCGCTCGGTGGAGTGCGAGGGCCTCTCACTGCCAAGGTGTAACAGCAATTCTTGATATCAACATCACCACCGACCTACTAACCGAACCCTTAGACTATACCTACACTAATAGAAAAAATTAGGTTCCATAATCGTGAACGGACGGTAACAAAATGAAACGGAAACGTTTACGAAAAATCATAACGGAATGTTCACGGTTTCGTCCACGGGCGTTCATAATTTCATGAACGGCTTTCGTTGTTATTTGGCCATGAAAGGTTTTAAAATATTCGTTAGACGTTCTAATGGCAATTCCGTCGGTGGTGCAATGCGCTAAGGCGACTGTTACGCGTATTGTGCAGGGAATCCAGGTTCGAGTCACGGTAGCGTTTTGTTTTATAAATGCGTAACCATTACGTTTTCAGATCAAGAACGCTGGTTGTTGTTTCAACAACGTGACAATTGACGCCCTCTGTTTTCCGTTTGACACAACATGTGCTTTGATTCACTTTCATGGATTGATCGTTTTGAAATGAGCACGCCGTTTAGGATTTTTCTAGTGGCGCAAAATATAAAAGACTCGGAAAACTCCACACGGATGTGTACCAGGGAGACTTTTTATAACACTTCTTCTAACATGCTCTGTCGGAGGCCAGAGAGAGATGTTATGATATTATCATCAGATCACAGAGAGGAGATCTAAAGATTTGGGACACTATGTCGAAGTGGGGCATGAACCCAATGATGGTATAGTGGATAAAAGAAAATGACCATTCCTATACAATCGGATAGCTGATGTCGACGAGTCGCATCGACGATTTAGTAGTGACTGTAGATGCAGCAGTAACCAGTGATAGTATACCAGAAGTGTCATAGTCACCTCGGGTATATGCTGGGTACGTATTTCTGATGTCAGAAAGACTATACTGAGCTGAAAAACTTACAATGGTGGATCGAAAATGGATGAGAGGATGTTTGACGGACCATAAAACTAAATTGCAGATAGAAATTCATGCCATAACGAAATTAGTTCCAATGCCAGAGAAAATTATTATTTTCACAGATATTCGAAGGGCAAAGCAGACTTACTGATAATAATACAGCAGCATTCATATCATCTAGGTACATACATATGCCGGAATTAAGGCGAAGTCAATGAACTGGCAAGACCCATAGAAGCCAATTGGACAGACTTGTAAAATTGGTCATGTACCCTGAGGTAACATAAAACGATGTGGAACAATGGAATGGTCGGAAGGGAAGCGAAAATATTATGGCGGGACTAAAACAAATAAATGACTAAAGGAGAGTAAGACCATAGTAAGGGGGATTACTGACCTCCTTGAGGGCCCATTTGTCGAATAAGAAAATTTGGAGATTTTGTAGTTCCCAGAGTACGCGAATAAATTCCCTGACCCAATACTTATATGAGACAAAGAACTTGGACCCTGTTTCGACATAACTTAGTCTAACCATAACTAATTTATGACAAAATGAAATTCTATTGGGCAAGAATCTTCAATTGTGAACTGAGTAAGCGTAATTTTGTCAAATTAAACCTGGTAAGACCAGCTAGATTTGCAATGATATAGACAGTGAAATATACCAGTTTATACCAATATCACGCGTCGATATGCAATTTTATTATATAGCTACACTCAATTATATTTGCAGTTTGTATATGTGTTTGCATGTATAAAGCTATTGTATATGTGTGGGTTTGTAGGTTGTTATTTTAGGTTTAAGAAAAATGAGTACTTATTTAATTCTTTAAAAATATTTAATTATTTAATTTAATTTTTGTATTAAAACATTTTTTTTACATTCCGATCTATATAGCGATATATTAGTAATACCAGTAATTAGTTAATTTTCAACTGATGATCACTCATTAGTAACATTTGCAACTATCTATGTATATAGATTTTTTGTTAAGCAATACTTGTAATAATATTTTTTGTCTTAACAATTTAATATTGTATAAAAGAAGCGATTTAATACCAACCTCACTATCTTGACACACTGCTCCATCCTCATCAACGTTGTCATCGCCATCGTCCTTTTGTCTTGTCAATCCCTGGACGTACAGCATATCTTTGGTAGGATCTTCGGATGCCAAATGGGCGCGAAATTGTTTGTTCCTTATTACAAGAGATAATCAAAATATATTACTTTTTAGTTTTATCGAATATCGTAAAAAAATAATCACATGAAGCCGCTACAGTTTAGACTATTTAACCATTTCATTTAAAAGAGTACAGTTATACAGATTTTGAAATGTATTTTCAAAGAATATGAAATAAATGAAATTTTAGTATCAGTTTCAATCAGTTAAGCTTGTAAGCAAGGACTATCTTTTGAAAATATAATAAGTAAGTAAAGTAGAAAGTCGGGCGGGGCCGACTATATCATACCCTAAACCACCACAACAGAATTAGTAATCATAAGCATTTGTGGGGTAACATATAGGTCTGGGAATAAACCGCAGTTGCATATTTAAGAAAATTAAGGGGTACATGTCTATGGGTGCTTTGTGTCAATCTGACTATAGCTCATAGTCAATGTTGCCACGGAAAATGTTCGGTTTACCCTACAAGGACAAAAAAAGTTCCCTACTTTCCCATACATTCCTAAACAATTTTCCCTACTATATTTTTCGTTAAATTTAACAAATTTTACAAAACAAAAATGGTTCTAAGTACTTTATTATCTTAAAACATGAATATGCAACGTATATAACTTAGAATATAAAGTTGTATTACCACCACTGTTGCCACAGTTGGTAGAATTCTACCCAAATTAGTAATCTTTTTTGTTAAATCTCTATAAAAATAAAATTTTGGAAAAAGTTTCTATAAACAAATTTTTTTGTGAGAAATTTTTCTATAGAAATAAAATTTTGACAATAAATTCTATAGAAATAAAATTTTGAGAAAAAATTCTACAGAAATAAAATTTTGAAAAAATTTTTTATAGAAATAATATTTTGAAAAAAAATTTCTATAGAAATACAATTTTGACAAAATGTTCTATAGAAATAAAATGTTGACAAAATTCACTACAGGAATAAAGTTTACCACACATTGTTAAAGATCAAGCCTTGCCGGCTTTCAATTTCCTCCTCTAGAGCCACCAAAATGTAAAAATTATTACAAATTGTGTTGAGTGAAAATGCCCTACATTGTGGCCCTATGTCCCTACAAGACTCTAAATATTAGAAAAACCCTACATATAGGGAATTTCCCCTACTTCTAGCAACACTGGCTGTGATGATATTGCGCCTACGGTGTTAGTATGCCACTAATATTGAGCCCATTATTAAAAAGGAGAAAATCGTTAAATTAGTGTGGGTAATAAATACAAATTTGTAAAAATCGAGCAATATTCTTATGTAAGAGCTACAAGTACGTATAAGTACGATGGGCTAGTACATCAAAATTTGAAATTTGCGTAACATTGGTTAATAAATAAGAGTACTATGGCCAAATTTGGGAAAATCGGGCGGTACATATATATGGGAGCTATAGCTAAATCTGAACCGATTTCGATGATTTTTTTCATATAGTTAGTGCTATAGAAGATTATATGTAGCCAAGTTTGAGTAAGATCGGTTGATAAATAAAGGTTTTGTGGCCAAATTTGGGAAAATCGGGCGATACATATATATGAGAGCTATATATAAATCTGAACCGATTTGGATGAAATTTTGCAGACTTGAAGGGCGATGGAAAAGATTACCTTTTGCCAAATTTGGTGACGATCCGTTTGAAAAAACGCGCAACGTGACCCCATTTGTCGAAATCGGGCGATACATATATATGGGAGCTATATCTAAATTTGATCCGATTTCTTCCAAATTCAATAGCGTTCGTCCTTGTGCCCAAAAAACTCCCTGTACCAAATTTCATCACAATCGGTTAATAATTGCGACCGGAATCCTGTGAACAACAAATACATGGACAGACGGACGGACGGACACCAAGCGCTAGATCGACTCAGGAGGTGATTCTGAGTCGATCGGTATATATTTTATGGGGTCTAAAATCAATATTTCTGGTAGGCACATTTTTTGGCCGATCAAACTTATTATACCCTGACCACTATGTGGTTTAGGGTATAAAAACAATATTAAATTGAGCTATGGTTAGGTTTGTTTATCTTTACAACATGTTTTATTTAATTATCAAAGGCAAAAAACAAAAACATTACAATGTGGGGAGCATAAAGGTCGCTAAATACATATCATTAATATTAGAGCTTAGGTTAAAGTGGCAGCCCGATTTAGTTTCAGGCTCACTTAGACTATTCCATTGTGATAATATTAGTGTTTATTTTAATATAACCTCCAAACAGGCTGATTAGAATGATTCATTTCGATCAAGATTCTCTCTGGAATTTAAACTGCACAAATTTCCTATAAATCTACAGTCTTATGTTACAAATTTCAAATCGTACCATTTTGGAGAGAGTTATAATCCGCCAAATTTACTTGAAATTCTAATATTAAAAAGAAAATAAGAACAAGTATATAGGGCCGTAAGTTCGGCCAGGCCGCATCTTATGTACCCTCCACCATCGAATTACCTGTATTGGTAAGGTATCTTAGATATCTTCTCTAAGCGGTTTCACTGCAATGTGAAACGCAGTGAGATCACTTGTCGTTGAGGTTAACATAAAATCGGGCAGTAATGAGAGAGAAGTTCACCCCTGTGGTATCACAATGGACTAAATTGTCTAAGTGAGCCTGAAATACCTAACCTATTTGAGAACATCTTCTAAATGGTATATTAGTCCATATGGGGAATATATTAGACAAAAAACAAAAAAAAAAAACAAATTAAATACCTATATCTACACGCAAAGAAAAAAAAAACGTTTGGAAAACGTGTACCGAAAACGTTTTTCTTTTGTTAGAGTTTCTTGAATTGCTTCGAAAAATTTAAACTTTTATCACCAAAAAAATCGTTTGTTACAAAATTTTTATTTTTTCAATAAAAAAAGTTATTTTTGAAACAAAAACACAGTCCATTTCGTTTATATCAAACACTGTTCTTTTCTGAATTTAGGTCTTTAATAAGACACATTTTACAGTTCAAAATTTAATATACTACAATGTAATATTGAACATTTTTTCGCAATCTTCCGAACATATCTGGAATATATGTAAAAAAACAAAAAAAAAAAACTTTGGTCGAAGCAGGGATTGAACCCATGACCCTTGGCATGCAAGTCGGACGTAGCAACCACTGCTCCACGGTGCCAAACTAAATGTTTGTTTCTGTTAAATAAACTTTGTTTATTCGGTTCGTGGGCGCCGCAAGCTATGCTATATAAATATAACTTATATGGATATTTATCTATTGATGACCATAACAGGTACATAGCTCAGTGGTTAGTGTGTTGGCTTACAAAGTGCATGGTCCGCGGTTCGATTCTCCGTCCAGGCGAAAGGTAAAAAAAAATTAAAAATTTATAAAATCGTATAATTTCTTCTACATTGTTGGTACTACAGGAAAAGGTGTTAAGAACTAAAAAACCTCGTGGATGTGAGAAAGATGTGAGGGAAAATGCAATTAGCAAGAAAACAATATTTTTTTTTTGAGTTTGTCTTTATGAAATTGTTTTTACATCCTGGAAAAGAATAAACGTTTATCACAAAAAGTATATACTTTTCTTCCAAATACACTTCCTTACAGCGAAAAGCAAATTAGAAACGAACTTTGTTTGTCTAAAATTTCGTTTGGGAGGAAAAAATTATTTTTTGCGTGTGGTTCTGGAACGGTTTATATAGTGGAATCTATAAATAATTTTAAACCGATGTGAACCAATTTTAGCGCGGTAAATACGAGGGCGGTTCGGAAACTCTTAGCCTATCAATGAAAGAAAATAGTTAGTTTTTCAAAAATATTTTTATTTTTCAATATAATCTCTTGAAACTTTAATACACTTAGTCAAACGCTTTTCTAGCAATTTTATCCCTTGATTAAAATAGTTTTCTTTAAGGTCTTCAAAATAGTGATTTACAGCTGTAATTGCATCTTCATTTGAGGTAAAACGCTTGCCAGCAAGTAATTTTTTAGATTTGGGAACAAGTAAAGTCACTGGGAGCTAAATCAGGAGAATAAGGTGGGTGGTCAAGCAACTCGTACTTTAATTCGTTGATTTTAGTCATTGTTAAAACACTCTTGCGCTGGTGCGTTGTCTTGATGAAAAATTATTGTTTTGTGTTGTCAGCCAGGACGTTTTTCTCGAATTCGTACATTTAATTGATCGAAAAGGTTGCAATAGTACTCTGAATTTATTGTTTTACCCTTTTGCAGATAGTCAATCAATAAAATACCTTTGAAGTCCCAAAAAACCGTTGCCATAACCTTACCAACCGATTGAATTGTTTTTGCCTTCTTTGGGGCACTTCCTCCAGCTTAAGTCCATTGTTTGGATTGTTCTTTTGTCTCTGGAGTATAGTGGTGGATCCATGTCTCAACAGTTATGAAACGACGCTTAAAATCCATTTTATTTCGCTTAAAACGATGCAAACAAGCTTGAGAAATGTTCATTCTTATGCGTTTTTGATCGACTGTTAACAAATGCGGCACCCATCTTGCAGAAAGCTTTTTTTCGTCGATCATTTAATACCATATCTTGCACTTTTATTCGTCGATCATTTAATACCATATCTTGCACTTTGGCAACAATTTCTGTTGTTTGTTGCTGTTTTTGGACGTCCACTAACACACGTGGTTCATCTTCAATGCTTGTACGACCACGTTTAAATTCAGCAACCCAATTTTTTACTGTTGCATATGAAGGAGCACTTTCGCCTAACACATTCACCATATCATTATGAATTTCTTGTCCCGATAAACTTTTTTATGTAAATATTTAATGACAGCACGCATTTCTAATTTTTCCATTGTAAAAAAATTGCGGATGCGTCTTTTTTGAACACCTGTATCCATATGAAGGAGTTGTCAGATCGAAACAAAGTTTAACTTGTGTTCATAACAGAGATGGAAGTTTGCAAAACACTTATCTTTTTTGTGTTTATACCGCGCGTTTTGTGCTAGACTAAGAAATTTCCGAATTACCCTCGTAGAAGTGAAACATGGGGGTCATTTTATATTGATGCAATTTATCAGATGAAATGTGCTTAACCACAAACACTTAAGAAGTAAAATCTGGGGATCATTTTATATGGGGCTATGTATAATTATGGACCGATATGGACCAATGTTTGCATAAATGTTGGAGACCATATACTAAAATCGCGTACCAAATTTCAAATGAAATTTTCTCCTTTAAGAGGATCCGTAAGCAAAATCAGGGGATCGGGTTATATGGATCGGTATTGAGCAATTTTTGCATGAGCATTAGAGGTCATATACTAACACCACGTACCAAATTTCAACCGAATCGCATGAAATTTCCTTCTCTAAGAGGATCCGCAAGCCACACAAAAGTGGTCCGATATGGTCCATTTGCAATACCATCCGTCCTACGTCAATAACAAATACTTGTGCCAAGTTTCAAGTCGATAGCTTGTTTGGCTCGTGCTTTCAACAGACGGACGGACATCGCTAGATCGACTCAGAATTTCACCACGACCCTGAATACATATACTTTATGGGGTCATAGACCAATATTTCGATGTGTTAAAAACGGAACATCCTATGGTTGAGGGTATAATAAGTAACTTATTCTATTCACTCCATCGTGGCTGGTATTTTAGTTTCTGCCCGCCCGTACTTTTGGTCGTATATATTTGTTTAGTGATATCAAAAAACAGAGTTTGTTAAACCAAGATAACAATAAATGACGAATTTTGCAATTCAATTATATTTTTTTTTAGCAAGTCACAGACATGTTTTCCAAAAAAAGTTAATTCATTCAAAATAGTCAATAATGCAAAAGTTTTTAAATATATATATGCTTCTTTTAAAGATTAGAACTCGTTAAAATTAGCATGGATTTAGTTTTGGTATCGCTTTTTTGCGTCTTTTCAATAATACTGTTAATATTTGTTTTATTGTAAATAAATTGCGTCTTTGGCTAAGAATCTATATCAAAATCTTTAAATAAGATCACGAATTTTGTATCCATGTCAACTTTTGTTTTCAGTGTAGAGATGATTTAACGAGGAGCACTTCAACGAAACCACAAAGCAATTCCATGGTCTTTCTTTTCGAAATCTTTGGATTGCTCTAAATTTAATAAAAAGGGGTTTGGTTTTAGTTTTTTATCCCATAATTTTAGTGATATCAACGATTCAACATTGTATGCAACCAAAAGTTCCCCACTATAATGCGTGTGGGATTATTTGCTTCATCGTTCATGTTCAACTCATAATGACATGTAAGCACGATTTGTACTTGGTTTGTTCATCGTTCTTTATCCTTAATGTTAATTTCTTGCAATTCTGAATAAATAATATTTTGTGGCAATTTCATTCATTCGATGTTGAGAAAATGACTGCAAGCAATGGTATTATGAAACTGCCTACATTAAAGATTCTCCCAATGTAAATAAAATTAGCGGTTCGAAAGAACTTAGGTATGTTAGTTCTACATGCAGTTCCACACAAGCAGATTCAACATTGCATTGGAATAAGCAACGTCCTTACAAAGATTATGCCCATGAGGTCTCACATCTTTTGTGTGCTGTTGATGAGCATACTTCTGTGTGTAATTTAAGGAGGCTATCTCTTAGAGTTTTAATGCTCATTTTAAGGTTGAAGCTCATCTACTCTGCGAAGTTTCGGCTCATGTGACTGTGTGTAAAATCAATGATTACCTTAACTCCAATTGCTGCATTTGCTGGTAATGCTTCAACTTTTGATTGGCAGCACGTAATTTCTCTTCCAAGGCAGCATTTTCAACACATTTAATGGAATATTTTTCGGAGAATGATAGAATTTCTTGGCGCAGTTCCTCCAATTCTTCTCTGTAAGTATAAAGATGGAAGTAGCTTTAAGTAAACTGATAGTCAACTCCAAAAGGAAAAGAAATACAAAAGGAAAAATATATAGTATATCGATTATATTAGATAGTGCAAAAGAAAATTCAACAGAAAAGTAAGTAGTACTAGGATTCTTATGTGTCTAAAATTTGTATGGAAGACCTCATACAAATTGAATATCAGGGATTGCAATATTGCATATAAAATTATTATAATCATCTTCTTCTCTAGTATATAAACATAAGTCGGGGTTTCCTTCCTTACGCAATAACTCCAGAACGCACTAACCGATTTCCATGATTTTGCATTCGTTGGAAAGGTCTTGGTCTCCGTGAGCAAAGTTTATAGCAAAGAAAATTGAAGAAAAGTTTCAATGGAAAAGCGCGGAAATCTTTTTTTATATACAGCGCCATCTCTGATACAACTCCAGAACGCACGAACCGATTTCCACGGTTTTGCATTTGTTGGAAAGGTCTAGGGCTCTGTGAGGTTTATTGATATAGAAAATTCAAGAAAAGTTTCAACGGAAAAGCGAGAAATCTTTTTTTTTACATACAGCGCACATTTAAAAAATTTATAATTTGAATTCATCGCAGTTGTTTTGGTTACACAATAATTTCTTTTCACATGTAGAGGGTAATCATGTGGTGAAAATAGGGTACCTCATTTTTGTCATTCCGTTTTGTTTGATATCTGGTGAGGGAGGGGGACATCGCCAGACGCTTTTCAAAATTGGACCAAAGTTCTCAGTTTTGGCTGTAATTTCCAAGGAAGGTTAGGGGTGATGTCCAAACAAAGACCCGCTACTTTATTTTTCGATATTTGGTCGCGAAGGTGGACCACCCCTTTATACGAGTTTTGTTTAAAGTACAGTAAAAAACAACAAAAATTCTCTGATTTACTTGAGGTTATGAATTTATTATGGGGTACCGATTTTCTAATATTTGGGGAGGGAGACCTCCTCTAAAACTGAAAAAAACTAGAATTCTAAAGTTTACTTGAAATTTACAAAGGCCGTAGGGGAAGGTTATGAAATAAATATGGCGTATTTGATTTTTGAAAGTGACCCTTTACAAAAAATAGAGCAAAATCTCACCTTCTCCGATTTACTTGAAATTGGGAGATGATGATTAAATTTATAAAGAGTGAATAGTGAAGTTGGGTGGTTTGTGAAATAAATATAGGGTACGTGAATTTACGATATCTGGTCGGGGAGGAGCGAAGGAGGGGGGGTTCGATTTTGTCCGATTTTTTGAAAATAGAAAGCAGACGATTGTAGATAAATGGGAACTCGGTACATAATTTTATGATTTTTCCACAGGCTTCTGCCAGACTTTTTTAAGTAAACAACTTAAATTTACATGAAGTTGACAGGCAACGTACACTGAAAAAAATATTTACTTGATATTAAAGATTACGCAACCTCAATTTTAGGATGCGCAATGTACACACTATTAAGGGCAAAACTCTTTAAAATAATGCAAGTTTAATTAAAACAAAGGTTATAATCTTTGCTTCAAAAATTCTTTTCATTAAAATTAGGACACACAATTTGAAAATTTGCGTCCTTAAATATTGATTCTTTAGATTTAAGATAAAAACGTTTCAAATATAGGCTAAGATTTATTTTGAGAATTTAGCATCTTTGGTTTAAATTTTTTTTTGGAATTAAGAAAATGTTTTTTACTCCGAAGTATCCGTCATAATTTGGATTTTTAAATTGGCATTTGTTTGTACGTGAATAGCTTTTTTTAATATACCGGAGAAATAGAATGAAAATTTGATAAATGAGATATGTATCCTAATTTTAATATTATAGATCCTAGATTTAAAGCCAGATAGGTCGCAAAAACATTTCCTTATTTTAAAGAACCCGCATCTTTGTCTCGGAATCAATACCAAAATCCTTAAAGGAAGGTCAAAATCTTTGGATCCAAGTAAACTTTTTTTTAGTGTAGAGGGTGCTTTATTTTCCGGCATATGTTAGGGAAAGGCATAATCTCCGTGTCCAACACTTTAACAAATTTTAATATGGTGAATTTTTAAGAACTTTTACTTTTTCCGATTTATTGGACGGTATGTTGAGGAGAAGTATATCTCCCCTTGACAAACCACGAAATTCACAGGAAATGTAGAAGATTGTCCAACGATTTGAATACAGAACAATTAAGAAACAAAAAATTGGTTGACGTTTGTTAAGCCGGTCCGTTTTAAAATTAAAAAAAAATTAATAGATATATTTTATATATATTATAATATATATTATATAATAATAACAATAATTAAAAATATCTTTTAAAATGTATTGAGCAATATTTTTTTTTGATAGAGAGAGAGAGCTCCGCAGGGACGAAAAATAGTTTGAAATATTAGACTACGAAATATATGTTCGATGATATTATATTCAATGATTTATTTTGTCCCGATGTGCAAGAAACACAACAAAACTTGTAAGAAAATTATACTTAATATACACGAAGAGTTTACATACGATTATTTATTGTTGAAAGTAAACCGAAAAATAATGTACAAAAATATCTGATGTTTGCTTGGAAGCAATTATAAGAAATTAGTCTAGAAGTACATTTTCAAAATTTCGTTTTGATCATTTTATAGGTTTTCTATACAGTTTTATATATATATGTGCCCATATTCATCATAATTTACTGACAGTTTATTGTATGGTAATAGTAGGTTTAAAGTTCATGTTAACTTTTATGAATATGGGGTATAATATAGACTTATAGATATCTCTCATAGAGAGAATCAAGAGTTCGAAGCTAAATGTTATTGTTCTGAAACCAACTGTTGAAATTCAGTTATTCAAAAATTGTTGTAAGTTGTTTACGGGGAATACCAGATAAGTACTAAACTTCCCTACCAGATTCAATTGTATTACATTCTTATTAATTTAATCGTTTTTATTAAGTGCGTAACGGGAATGTTCGTGATTTGCAGAAAGATAGAAAAGAGCAATAAGAGTCGGTTATTTATTTCTAACGTTTGGAAGGGAAATCGCACATCGTAGTCAAAAAGACTTTTCGGGTTGAGTTTTTATCAAATTATTATCTTGCGCAGAGCACTGATTGAAGGCATATGTTATTGTTGAAATAGTGGCAATAATATGACATTTTGAGTATCGAAAATCGTTAGTGTTTTTTTTTTTAATTTTTTCATCCAAATGAACTTCCAAGGTACAACTTCTAAAGCAATGCAAAGGATGCAAAAATGGAGTACATGCGTCCTCTGACAAGCCCATGTAAAATTCATTGGAGATGATCCAAATTTGCACTACTTCCGCACCCAGATAAGGAATATGATCATCCCTAACATGTTTTAAGAGCAAAATTTTATTTTTGCTCTTATCGCAACCATGTTATTTTCTCGAAAATTCTGTACCTGATTTCGGCAACCATGTAATGTTTGTCGATAAAACAACTATTTTGAGACAAAAATTTTCCGTGTCCACCTTCCAAAAATAACATTTTGCTCTTAAAACATGTTTGGGGTGATCATATTCCTTCTCTGTGTTCGGATCACAAAATTGGGGATCCAAACTACTATTTTGGAAGCACTTTTTTTTGCTGGGACGTCAATTATGGTGCGTAGTATTTTGTTCGTTACGGAACGAACAAACTATTTTTTTCCAATTTCACTTTTTTATCAGTATTTTTTGTAACACTTTTATTTTTTTATTATCTAATTTTTACAAATTGAAAAACTTCATCGCTTCCACCGGGGGTTGAACCTGGGTATGTTGGCAGCATAACAGAACGCCTTATTTTTTTATATTTTTTCCATTAAAAATCAACAAAAAATTAAAAATTGTCGTAATTTGCAAAACCTTTTCAAAAGAACTCCCATGGAAGTGAAAAAGTCAAACGGTACAGGTTCAAATCCCAGCAGGGTTATTTTTTAAATTATTTTTTTACTTTCTTATTGATTTTCTATTCTTTTTTGGCAAATTTAATTTCCAAAACTCAAATTTTCACATAAAACGGCATAATTCCGTACTTTTTAAGACTTGTCCAACAGGACTGCATCAGAAGTGGAAAAAACTTGATGGAGAATTCTGGCTTTAAAATAAATGTTTGTGGAACAACTTCCAATTTTTGTTTTGTTGGGTTGTAATGATTTTATTGTGTTACTTTCTGAAAAAATGATGTAGTTCATAAATTACTCAAGTCAGCCAATATGCTCTCGAGTATAACGTGCGACAAAGACCTAAAATTGGAATGATTACGGTTTTTTTTTTCGTTGTACCAAAAGCTTTGCAATACCAATTTCATGAAGGTAGGTACCAAAGTCTTATCCATATCTTGAAAACGATTATTAAATAGAACTATGGGTATACAAGTCAAGACACACTGAGCTGATGATGACTTGTCTAGCAATGAGGATCTGTTTCATTCGGTATTGAACCTGCGATCACGGTTATATTGTATATTCTCTGCATAGACAATCTTTCTCCAAAGGGTTTAGTTGTTCAAAAATAAAATATTCTATTTGATGATTGAGAGAAAGGTAACAATTGTCTATAAGGGTAAACACATTTTTATTTATGAACATAAAAACTTTGAAAAGGTACCAAATGTGTTGCATGGGTACCAGGGATGGAAAATGCAGTACTATAGTACTTTTTTCAATACTTTTTCACCATGGTCTGTTCCGTAGTACCCCGTTTTGATTTAGTACCTTTTGTTTTGAGTCGACATAGGATTTATGGTACAATAGTTTTGACAAAATATTTTAATATTTTGAGAAAGTCTTTAACAATCTTATTTGCTGATAGTCTTCTAAAGGGTGATTCTTTTGAGGTTAGGATTTTCATGCATTAGTATTTGACAGATCACGTGGGATTTCAGACATGGTGTCAAAGAGGAAGATGCTCAGTATGCTTTGACATTTCATCATGAATAGACTTACGATCTGCCACAACGTCGAATTTTCAGTGAATGGGCCCTAGAAAAGTTGGCAGAAAATCCGCTTTTTTATCGACAAATTTTGTTCAGCGATGAGGCTCATTTCTGGTTGAATGGCTACGTAAATAAGCAAAATTGCCGCATTTGGAGTGAAGAGCAACCAGAAGCCGTTCAAGAACTGCCCATGCATCCCGAAAAATGCACTGTTTGGTGTGGTTTGTACGCTGGTGGAATCATTGGACCGTATTTTTTCAAAGATGCTGTTGGACGCAACGTTACGGTGAATGGCGATCGCTATCGTTCGATGCTAACAAACTTTTTGTTGCCAAAAATGGAAGAACTGAACTTGGTTGACATGTGGTTTCAACAAGATGGCGCTACATGCCACACAGCTCGCGATTCTATGGCCATTTTGAGGGAAAACTTCGGAGAACAATTCATCTCAAGAAATGGACCGGTAAGTTGGCCACCAAGATCATGCGATTTGATGCCTTTAGACTATTTTTTGTGGGGCTACGTCAAGTCTAAAGTCTACAGAAATAAGCCAGCAACTATTCCAGCTTTGGAAGACAACATTTCCGAAGAAATTCGGGCTATTCCGGCCGAAATGCTCGAAAAAGTTGCCCAAAATTGGACTTTCCGAATGGACCACCTAAGACGCAGCCGCGGTCAACATTTAAATGAAATTATCTTCAAAAAGTAAATGTCATGGACCAATCTAACGTTTCAAATAAAGAACCGATGAGATTTTGCAAATTTTATGCGTTTTTTTTAAAAAAAAAGTTATCAAGCTCTTAACAAATCACCCTTTACAAATTTGGCAATACAGACAAGTTCATGCGGGAAATCTCGATTTTGTAAAAGCAATAGTCAAAAATACAATTCTATTGAATTTCAAGAATGTTTTAATAGAAACAAGTATATACGGCCGTAAGTTCGGCCAGGCCGAATCTTATGTACCCTCCACCATGGATTGCGTAGGAACTTCTACTAAAGGCTGTCATCCACAATCGAATTACTTGGGTTGCGATAACACTTGCCGATGGCAAGGTATCGTAAAACTTTTTAACACTGTCTTCTAAATTGTAAGTTAGTCCATAAGGGGTATATATTAAACAAAAAAAGGCCGATTAAGTACGTATATAATTCAGTTTGACAAAATTTTCTATAGAAATACAATTTTGACAAAATTTTCTATAGAAATAACAACTTGACAAAATTTTCTATAGAAATAAAATGTTGACAAAATTTTCTATGGAAGTAAAATGTTGACAAAATTTTCTATAGCAATAAAATTTTGACAAAATTTTCTATAGAAATAAAACGTTGACAAAATTTTCTATAGAAATAAAATGTTGACAAAATGTTCTATAGAAATAAAATGTTGACAAAATTGTCTATAGAAATAAAATGTTGACAAAATTTTCTACAGAAATAAATTTTTTACAAAATTTTCTATAGAAATAAAATTTTGACAAAATTTTCTATGGTAATAAAATGTTGACAAACATTGCTATAGAAATAAGCTTTTTACAAAACTTTCTATAGAAATGAAATTTTGACAAAACTTTCTATAGTAATAAAATTTGACAATTTTTACATGGCTGTTAGAGGCCATATACTAACGAAATGTACCAAATTTCAACCGCATCGGATGACTTTTGCTCCTCCAAGAGGCTCCGGAGGTCAAATCTGGGGATCGGTTTATATGGGAGCTATATATAATTATGGACCGATATGGACCAATTTTTGCATGGTTGTTAGAGACCATATACTAACACCGCGTACTAAATTTCAATTGGATCGGATGAATTTTGCTCATCCAAGAGGCTCCAGAGTTCAAATCTGGGGATCGGTTTATATGGGAGCTATATATAATTATGGACCGATATGGACAAATTTTTGCATGCTTGTTAGAGACCGTATACTAACATCAGGTACCCAATTTCAAACGGATCGGATGAATTTTGCCCCTCCAAGAGGCTCCGGAGGTCAAATCTGGGGATCGGTTTATATGGGAGCTATATATAATTATGGACCGATGTGGACCAGTTTTTGCATGGTTGTTAGAGACCATATACTAACACCACGTACCAAATTTCAATCGGGTAGGATGAAGTTTGCTCCTCCAAGAGTCTCCGGAGGTCAAATCTGGGGATCGGTTTATATGGGAGCTATATATATTTATGGACCGATATGGACCAATTTTTGCATGGTTGTTAGAGACCGTATACTAACATCAGGTACCAAATTTCAACCGGATCGGATGAATTTTGCCCCTCCAAGAGGCTCCGGAGGTCAAATCTGGGAATCGGTTTATATGGGGGCTATATATAATTATGGACCGATATGGACCAATTTTTGCATGGTTGTTAGAGACCGTATACTTAGACCACGTAACAAATTTCAATCGGATCGGATGAATTTTGCTGCTCCGGAAGGCTCCGCAAGCCAAATTTGGGGATCGGTTTATATGGGGGCTATACGTAAACGTGGGCCGATATGGCCCATTTTCAATACCATCCGACCTACATCAATAACAACTACTTGTGCCAAGTTTCAAGTCGATAGCTAGTTTCGTTCGGAAGTTAGCGTGATTTCCACAGACGGACGGACAGCCGGACAGACGGACGGACGGACGGACATGCTTAGATCGACTCAGAATTTCACCACGACCCAGAATATATATACTTTATGGGGTCTTAGAGCAATATTTCGATGTGTTACAAACGGAATGACAAAGTTAATATACCCCCATCCTATGGTGGAGGGTATAAAAAGCATGTGTTTCTATATTAGGCTTCCACACGAACACTTTCTAGATGAGAAGTTATCGATCGCGTACTAAAATAATTCGAACCATTACAGTCACGGTCGAAACTTGAGACGAAACTATTCTACCGACATTTGAAGAAAATCTTACCAGAAACGACCAACAAATATTATTTTGCAAAAATTTATTTCTTCAGAAAATTTTGTCAAAATTTTATTTTTTGTCAACATTTTCTTTGTATAGAAAATTTTACCAAAACTTTATTTCTTTAGAAAATTTTACCAAAATTTTATTTTTACAAAAAATTTTGAAAAAAAATTATTTCGGTAAAAAATTTTGTCAAATAGACTATTTTGTCAAGCTTTTATTTCTATAGAAAATTTTGTCAAAAATTTATTTTTATAGAAAATTTTGTCAAAATATTCTTTTTATAGAAAATTTGTCAAAATCTTATTTCTATGGAAAATTTTACCAAATTTTTTTTTTTAGAAAATTTTGTAAAATTTTTTTATCTACAGAAAATTTATGAAGTACCATGAAGTACAACTGTGGCAACCGTGATTATAATACTACGGTAGTCTTTGTAAGCGGATATAAAACTAAACAAAATATTTAAAATTGAGAAGTTGACAAACAAAATTTTATTTTCTTTAAAATTCAATCTAATAATCTTCCAACGGAATTTTCGTTGAAATTTAGTGAAAAGTACTTTTTCTCTCAAAAAAAATAGCTTTTTTTACATTCTTAAAAATTGTATTTTCCATCCCCGGTGGGTACTACGGTACTTTTTATACTGAAATAGTATCAAAATAGTACAAATGTGTCAACATTATCAACCCTGGAGCGTAACATGGATGCACATATCACATATCTTCCACAAATCATTTTATTTCACCTTTCCTCCCTGTCATCAAGTGGATTCTCTCATATCCATTCGCCATAACTATGCCCGATTAATCTTTTATTGGCTCACCTATGTACGCCATAGTGAAAATCTGTTTGGCGGTTTCGCTAGTTAAGTATTCAAGTATAGTATAGTTGGTCACAAGTATTGTAAAGTATATATGATAAGTTAAACATGAGAAGGTAACATAAGGAAAATAATACTTACTCCTTCGCCTTTGTTGAATCTAAAGTACGTTCGCCTTTTTGTTGAAATTGCTTAAGAAATTCCTGTTTAAAGCGTGCAACTTCACGTTGTACCTCACTTTGGTGTGCCTTACGCATTGCATCGAGAGCAGCCAATGTTGCCTAAGGGTAAAAACAGAGAAATAAAAAGACATGTGAAGAAGACTTTGGATTCACTCGGGAAGAATCAAGGTTTTGCAACTCGCAAATGCCTACTCTAGCCTTCTGCCTTCACTTAGTAACCAATGAGGCGCAGTCCCACAGAACTCCACCAAGCGTCAACCATTGTCGCAGCTGATATTTCGTGCGCCACGGAAGATGATGGGAAGAGGGTGTTCCCCAATGAAAACAACAGTGTCTGAGTAGATGATTTTCAGGCTCATAATTATATATGACATGGTTGTTATACTTATGCCTCATATGTAGTATAAAATTTATGTGTACTACACACCACCACTATATGGGTTTGGCTGTCCTCTGTGACTAGGTATACATGTGTCAAGGCTAGGAAGGTTATGCCATTCTGTGTTCCTCTCTATGATGGTCACAAATTATAACTTCGTTTCAGTTCCCTGTCCTCCCTGTGGTAGGGAAATGCATATAGAACTGCTTGCGTTTTTTGTATACTGCTGCGACCGTTTGCGGCATTGGTGAATATTAAGGCGAGAGTTCTCGAGCATTTTGGAGCTGGGAATCGTAGAATGGTATCTTACCTGAGTTTCTTCGGCCAAGGCTGTTTCCTTTTCGATCAGCAAACGCTCAATTTCTTGTTTATGCTTTTCTTCCAAATCATTAATAGTCCGTCGATGTGACGATTCCATAGCTGACAAACCCTTCTCACAGAGTGTCTACAAAAGATGGAGAAGAAGAAAAAAATAAAAGAAAAATCAAGAGAAATAACATCATGGCAATGAATACGAATTATAAGTAATGAGTGGATCAAATTTAAGGAATGTGTTAAACGACTTGTTTCTGGAATAATTCACAACTTATGAAATTCCCCACCACATTTTTGTAATATACATAGTTCCTTGTAAACAATAAGGCAGGGTCTTTGCCAGGGTACGGAAGGATAAATTGGAATTTCTGAAAAAGGCATCAATAAGTACGAATAATAGCGAACAAAGAAAATAGCATTGACTAGGGACAATACACAGAATAGCTTAATTATGATATTGATAACAAATAGTTTCATTACTTATAATAGGGGAAAATTTTTCATATTTAGATTTGATCAAATAAATTAGGATGAAATTGCTATACCGATGAAACTTAAGTCGGACACATTTTTGGGAGATATTTGGAGCATTTTCACTCGAAATTAAACATTTACAATTCTAACGAAACCTTTTTAAAATAAAGTGAAATAAAAGTAATTAATTTGTAAATTACGTAAAACCTTTTGCCATTCTTTTGAAACCAAATGAAACCGTGTTGAATTATCGTTTGTTTATTTTTTGAACATAACACGAAAGAAAACGTAGATTTAAAATTTTAACTAAAATATTACGATAATTGCAACATATTACAAATAGGTTAATAATTTTGGTCAAACTGATGAAAGTTTATTAAAAATAATATATTTTTGTTGTTTGGGAAAATTTCATATGTTAACGGAAAAAAATTGGAGTTAAAAATTGTTCAAATGTGTTTAGAACTATAGGAAGTTCAAGACGGACATAAAATTACTAATTTCAGAAACTTACGAACTCAATTCAAGTAAACTTCACCCATTTAAAAAGAAGTATAAACTATTTTCAAATTAACTTGATTTGAGTACTCCATTTGTACAAAACTTTTTTCTCATTTGTAGGTCACGTCATTATCACAATGGACTGAATAGTCTAAGTGAGCCTGAAAATGTCGGGCTGCCACTTTACCTAGTTCATATCAAGTAAGCAAAAATAATTTAAATAAAAACAATGGCAAAATTTAACTAAAATCAACAAATTTTCATGAACTAAAATTAAGTTAAATCTGATATAAAAAATGTCGTTGACTTTTTTCTGAGGGTAGGAAGAAAATAGAGTTACATTTAAGAAGTTCTCATAGACAAACATGTCTATGCCAATCAAAATCACTCTGTTCTGACCACAATTAACTAACAATTTTTCACACATCATCAGCTTGTACCATTTTACGTTACCGTGCTAATGGCAGCCTTGCATCGCTTCCAAAAAGGACGAAAAAATCGGTAAAACACTAGAAGTGAAGGCCAGATTTAATCGGAAACCATGCTGCAGTAGAAGAAACCCTGATCGTAAGCGAGATCGGATGTAACACACATTGAGAAATGAGTCTGGCCTTTGGGTGTCCAAAAAGTGCAAGAGCTAACCCATGCACAAAAAATTAAGACTTGTCAAAGCTGAAAATTTACAACTTCGATTACCCAACAGAACCCACCCACCAGAAGTGCGGCAGATGTTAATGATGTGAGCCGCTGTAACTACCGATGGCCGCTTCCCGCTCGTATTCATCGACCGTGGGGTAAAAAAATGCCTTATATTGTCGGGAAAATTCCTAAAGACGGACAACATTTCGGCTGCTTATCATGGACATTCCAACCGGACTTAGCTACATCGTCAACCAAGAATGACATAAGAAGAAGGATTCTCGCTTCATTTCTACCGCACAATGACTATCGAAATCTCCGTATTTCAATCCGTTAGACTTTTGAGCCCGGGGCTTTTTGTAGAGTTAGGTTGGCACTAAACTCTAACAAAGTGACGATCATCTAAAGGCGGCGCTTCGCCGGAATTCCGCACAACCGCTTTCGTGTTGCTTATGATGGTTTTCGTGCCAATGGTAGCCAGTTCGAATAAATTCATAATTTAATCCAAAATTTAATGTGACTTCCGATATATTTTGTATAGCGCTTTAAATTGTTATATTACATATGGGAGCTATATCTAAACATAAACCGATATGATATGCAAGCTTGGTTAGTTACAACGATGGCTATATGTGGACGATATCCCCAAAAATTAAATGATATGGACGATTAAAATTATCAGACATAAGGTATATTACGAATGAGTACTTTGTTCTGAATTTGAAGAAGATCGGGCGTAAATAATGACAGTCGGTTGGGTTTGGTATAGAGGCTATTTGAGCCTGATTTGTCTATACAGTCCATTGGGATACCACAGGAGGTGAACTGTTATCGGTGAATGCTGCCCTATTCAATTTTTTATTGCAAGGAATCCCCGTTTTATAATCGAACGGCGTTTCACATTACGGTGAACAACTGAGATAAGTTTTGAAACACTCGGAAATGTTAAGAGCCTTCCTGACAGGGAAAAAGTTTGCACTGAGTAACTTTCTCGCGCTATTTATGCAAGACGGATATGCTCCACGATGGCCCCCAAAAGTTTTTGAAATTGCGATCAGATTCTTATGTACAACTACTATATGGACAGACAGATGGACATAAAGGACTAAATTGATTCCGTTAAAAGAAAGAATTATTAAATTAAAACCAAAATTAATTTAAATTTAATACTGTGTTCGAATAAATTCCATTCTATTATTGATGGGTGCAGTGCTCTTTACTTAAAACATTTCCATCACAATTTAGAACGATAATGTTTTTTTTTACATTGTTAACGTTGTATTAGGATTCTCGTTTGTTTCACTTACCCTCAGTTGTTCTATCTCGCCTTGATAGCGTTGACGAAAACTTTCCTCATCTATAACATTAGAAAAGTCTGGACAATGGGTCAACATTTGATCCCGGTAAGCCTGTTGCAGGCATTCCATTTGTTTGCCATGTTCCATTTCCAATAATTCCACACGTTTCTCCAAACGCTTCCTGTGTTCCAGCTCCTTGTTTAATTCCGATTGAATGTAATCGCGTTCCTGCAATAGCATAACATACTCATCGTCTTGGCGAGCACATTTCATTTTTAGTGCATCACTCTCCTCTTGGTATGAACGCACTTTTTCCTCTTCCGCTTCGAGGCGTTTCAATATTTCACGCTGATCACCTTGGGTGGTTTGCAGAGCATCTTCCTTGGTATGCAACATTTGTGTTAACGTTTGGAGCTCACGTTCACGTTCCTCCATTAATTCCTCGCTTTTATTTAAATCTTGGTTAATGGCATTCTTCTCAGCCTCAAGGCAACGTATGGTCGAACGTTGATGTTCGACTTGCTGCATAAGTGCGGCTAAATCTTTGGCATGTGACTGTTGCAAGCGAATAATTTCACTTTCATGCTGTTCCTTTAGACTATGGAGTTTTTCACGTACCTGCAGGCAATGCTGACAAGAGTCATTTAATTTGCGATGAACTTCTTGCAACAATTGATCAGCTCTTTTGCGTAGCTCACAACATTTGTGACACACGTCTTGCAGCGATTCAATGGATATTTCAGTACGTGGTATGTGCTCATTGGACGAGGTGGCCTCACATTGCAGGGCTATCAATGAGTCTTCCAGCTGGCTGAGGAAGGAGGAAATGTCACACAACACCTGACGGTCGCTGAGAAAATCAACAGCATGTTGCTTGTACATGAACTCAAAGTCAGCTTCGAGTAGTATGTCGTTGGGATTGGTAATTTGTAGATCAGAGGATAGCTCTTCGAAGAGATTTTCGTATTTTTGCAAAGCAGTTATGCCAAGCTTTGTGATTTCTTTCTCTTCGTCGATTTTGGAAATGACCTCGGACGGGCAGTCACCACGCAAAACATCAATGCGGGCATCAATCAAGGCCTTATGGGCCACAATGTCTGCGAATTCCGAAAGCAATTGTCGGCCCTCACTGGTCTTGTGTTCATGTTGTAAATGCATGCGCCATTGTCCTCGTTTCATTTTCTGCATAGTTTCTTCATAGCACTGGGTAAGCTGCGTCACAGCCAGTTCCATTTCTTTGCGTAGCACGTCGTGTACAGCATCCGCAAATTTTTCGAAGGACATGCGTTCCTCCGATGTCAGAGTGTAACCAAATGAAGGTGCAAGAGAATTCTCCAATCGCTCGGCATTACGCATCATAATGTGAGCAATTTCAGACTGTACCAATTCAGCATTAACAGTTTCTTGGGCCTGGCGCCATGCTTCTTGAACTGCTCCCTGCACTAAATCATTGGTGGATATATAACTCAAAGTTTCCGCTGCTAGACTAGTGGCCAATTTCTCCATGGCATTATTTTTATACCGCTTAGCGATTACATTAATTTCATTTTGCTGTCTCAGCAAATCGTCCAACATGTTCTGGTCTACTGGTTCCATGGATAATTTGACAGTGTCTGTAGTTGGGGCTGTCGCAGATGTTGGTGATGTACCATGATTTCTTTGGTAACTCGATAGCAATAGTCTGCGGGCCAAGACTCCTGCCAATATGTCCAGGCTACCACTAGTCTTCACCGTACATTTGCCTTGCAATTTGGCCTTAAGCATTGACATTAAATGCGAAGTTTCGGCTACTTCTGCCCTGGTCTGTCTTTGACTGAAGAGCTCTGGATTTTCTGCCCTTTCCACCGAATCTCTTAGTTTACCGAAACAAACACTTTCGAAAGCAATTCTCTCGGCTAATAATTCCAAATCCTTGGTTTTGGTCAATTCATTGCGTTCTCTTAGCATACGGCGTTGTTTGAGCAGTTCTGCTAGCTTGGAGCGAAGTTGAGACTCCAATTGGGTTAAAGCTTTCTTCACTGGACTAGAATCGGGAAGCATATATGACGAAGGCTGTGTAACATCCACTTGGGATCCTTGAAGGACACAAGTTTCCGTAGATTCTCTGATCAATTTAACTACCTCTTGAAGGCAGCGCTCCACAAAACGATAGGAGTCTTTGCGATCGGTTATGGGAGAAACGGATCTTCGGTTACGTGATGACCGTAAATTCTGCAATTGACTTAGACTTTGTTCAAGGAGATCTTTACTGGATACCAAAACATTTTCTAAACACTTTAGACGCTCCAGCAAATGCTCGGAGAGTTTTAGATTGCCGGCTGGTGAAGAGCGAGGAGGTGATTCTAGCGTAGGGGTATTGGAGTTAGGTGTGGGGGTGCTTGAAGAGCTTCTCGATGTATTCAGGGCTCCTTCGCAGCGTTTTTCCAAATCATTTACTCTAACTAAAAATTGCAGAGAATCCGAAGCAGAAGATTCAAGAGATCGACGACGGGATGACTTCTTTGTGGCTGATTTTACAACGGGTGGATTTTCCAAGATGGGCTGCTTTATATTGAAATGATGGCTTTTCTCCAATTCCTCAATTTTTGTCTCCAAATCATTTAATTTGATTTCCAACTCCTTGCTTACTGTTAACTGTTCTTTACCTTTCAGCGAAAGGGATCTTCTACGTTCGGACTTGGCCAATTTTTGTTTGAGAGATCTTACTTGCCTGTCCGATGAACTGTATTTCAGCGTAAGATCTTGTATGCGATCAGCCATCATTTGTAGCTGGGATTGATCTTCGATTTCCTTGCGTTCCATATCTTGTTTAAGTGAAGCATAAGAAATCTCTAAGGAGTCATATTGGTTTTGTGAGTCCTTAAGCTCCTTTTTCATTGCCCTTATTTCGGTTACTGCCTTTTCGAAACGGCCCTTGAGCTCACTGTATTCATCGGCCAGCAAATCCCTTTCCAAGCCATAGGGATCAATATCTTTAATCTGGGTAAGATCACTTAGAGAGTCCATACGTTTCATTTTATAACGTTGCAGGTTAATGAAACTGGCCGGACTACAGCTCTCCATTTCTCGAAGACGTTTGTAGAGATTTTCATTTTCCTCTATGCCCTGGGCCAAGCGATCCTCTAGGTCTTTGACTTTTTTTTGGCTTTCTTCTAGGTCATCGCTGATTCTCTCAATGATCTCAGCAGCATTTCTCTTGGCATCCTCTAGCTGGGTTGTTAGGCTTTCTCTAACCTCTTCCATTTCTTGGATACGACTGTTTAACTCTTGCTCCGTCCGTTCTAAAGTATTCAACAGTTCCGACATACGGGCTTCACGTTCTTTGGCTTCGTTTCTTAACATATCACGCTCCTTTTCCACCACACTTAATCGAAATTGTAGCTCTTTGTCCACATTCAAATTGATTTCTTCGTGCACGGTGTGAATGAGGGGCAGCTCATCGGATCCCACACTATCGACTGTGCTACGTCTCGAGGATGGTGGTGAGGACCGACTTCTCTTATGCATACGGGGGCAGGGAGTGGTGGTACGTGGTCGCATACGATCTTTGGCTCTCATTAAATTCAATGTCGTGGGAGGGGACGGCGATAGTGGAGATCCCCAATCGCCAATGCTATCGCGTCTTCCCCCTTCGGAGGCGGTGCGATATTCTTCGTCCGATGAAAAATGTAGAGCAGTCTTTGGTGTGAGGGGTGTTTGTGGACTTAGCAGCGTCGTGGCAGGCTTTGTGGATGCCGTTGTGCTGACGTTGGTGATTATCACCTTGGGACTAGTTTCACTAGACAATTTCTTCACCTTACCCTGGATGCTGGATGACTCTGGACAGCTCTGCATAATTCGCTGGGCTTTTATGAAATCCTTTTCAATTTCACTTTTCATGTCATCACTGGAATTATCTTTGATAATCAGTTCTGTTGTGATAGGAATTGACTTGTTCTTTTGTTCCTTTGCCAAGGAGGAGTCTGATGGACAATTACTTTGGTTACCAAGGTTCAAGGCACCACCATTGCTGCACTGTGCGTTTGCATTGTTGGTTGCTGTGGACCCTGCAGCAGAGGTTGCATTTACCACCGAGGAGTTTGGTAGCCCTGCAGCATTTCTTAGAATTGCTATCCAACTATTACGTGAATTTGGGGAAAGACTGGCCAATATGAGGCGCCGTTTATCCCATGTTGTTAACTGAAAAGCATAATTTCTATTGGCATTGACTTCGGCCACATTTGTAAGACTGTTAACATCCAAGACACCATCTAAGACACCACGTTCCTCGGAAACAGGATCACGATAATAAAAGAGAGCAGCACCACTTAAAGTGAACCAATGTTTGGTCCAATCACCGCTGCGATTATCTTGTTTCATTAGCCAACCTTTCTTGGCATTAAGCGATTCACCCAGCACAGAGGGTGTGCTGCTGGTGGGTGTTGTGGTGGATGTTGTGCCGGATGTACTATGTGGCGGTCCTGGATTCACACGCAATTCTACTGTTTTCGACAAATAGCTGGATGTAAGATCATCTAAATTGCAGCCTCCATCAGGATCACCACGTTCTAAAGCTTGTTTCTGTTGTTTGCTGCGATTTTGTTGTTGTTGTTGTTGCTGCTGATTATGATAATGATGCTGCTGGGGCTGGTGGTGGTAGCGTAGACTAGATTTGCTCGTAGCTGTTGTCGTAGTTGTGGCCAATACTGGCGGTATTTTCTTGACAATTGCCGAGACTATGGCTGGTGTGGAATTAGAGGCCAATGGCAATGATTTCGGCCTCAGATGGTTGACCGCATCACCATTTGTGGCCGCACTTTGTTTGCTTATCGTTATTGGCCTATAGAAATCAGGCTCATCCCTCGAATTTTTATCATCCTGCTGGGATTTGTTATTATTGATGCTATTCAGAACATTATTGACCGCCGTCGATGACCAACGATTTTTTTGCTGTTGACTTAGATTGGTTATGGTATTGGCCAAATCCTTAATAGTTTTCTCATCACGTCGTATATCTTCGATGAGTAGGCAGGGTGGTGAAACTGAAAAGAGAAGTAGAAAAAAATACCACAATTAATGGTTGCTGCTTGAGAGGATTATATTCTAAAGAAAAAATCATTTGTAAATTTTCATAATGGCTACAAAATAAACTACTCTCCAAAATAAACTACATTCCAAACTTTTTTTTATGTGAAACGAAAACTTTGACAAAACTAAGATCGCAATTTGTAAGGAAATTTCTTTGAAGACAAATGGAAATTGTTTGGAGTAGGTAGGGATGCCAGATTTTGAAGAGGCAAAAAGAGCACACACGAAAAAAGAGCACACTTTTTTAAATAAAATAAAAACATTTAATTCCAATTTATTGAAATATAATTAATTTAAACACAACAAAAAGGTTCATAACATAAACAAACCCACTTTCATCTCAAGCTAATTTTCTTACAATATTTTGTAAGTCATTTTTTGGTGTTTTTGTGAAAAATGTTATTGAAAGAAGTTTGTTTACATTTAGAACAGAGGCAACATCGGCGTGCTCTTCTTCGATTCTGATATATAAAGTAAAACACTATTTAAGTAGAAAATAATGCCGTAGGAAAATCTCGTAGTGTGACATTTACGTATTTTCAGTTTACTTTTACCATTTATTGAATCGCGTTGGAGCAATACTTGTTGTGATGCATAAAAAGAGCACAAAAAGAGCACAAAAAGAGTAAGAAAAGAGTAGAGTAGTAAGAGTAAAAATAGTGCACTTTTGGTTGCTCTTTTGACCTATCTTGTTTTAAGAGCAGATTTTGTAAAAAAGAGCACATGTGCTCTTTAAAAGAGCACGTCTGGCATCCCTAGGTGTAGGCAGAATAGTTTGGCGACCGGACATATCGCCCAAAATGATTTTTGGGCGTTATAACCTCCCTTGAATGTGATGAATTTAAAAAAGAAATCATGCGCGCGAATCTTTTTTTAAATTCATCACATTCAATTCGTTCTCAAATTCTTGCAACTTTCTTTTTATTATCTTGTTCTAACATTAAAATTAGAAAGATATGAAATGCTCGACGTGCTGATTATGGGTAAAATCGGGTGCTCGATTTCTTTTTGAAATACATAATTTTCAATCCAGCATTTGTCTGGTTTCACAAGAAAAAAAGTAGCATTTTCCAAATGTTCATGTTATAATATATAAATTCAAATGTCTTTGAGCTTAAAATGACCTATTTCACGAGCGAAAGAGGTCTTCGTAGTGCCAATTTAGCCTCTTTTCCATTTCGGTCGTACGCTGAGATGGTCAAAAATTCTGACCCAGCAAAAAGCAATTAAAACGAACGATGAAGCCAGGATATGCTAGTTTTACCTCTTCTTCCGGCATATGAAATAAAAACAGGATTCCATATTTGTCAATAAGAGGCATATCTATCTATTAAACATTTGAAAAATTCCACAAATTGGTTTATATGAAATAATCATATATAGCTTTTGAAATATTTAAAAAATATATTTTTTTTATTTTAAAAACATTTTTTATATTCAAACGGTCATCACATCCACATTTTTTTATGAGGCTTATGACCGTGATGGGGGAGGACATAAAGCCCAAACTAAAATTGGGCGATTTAACTGCCCCAAGAGAGGCCATAACGGCCAAAACTCATTTTGGGCGATATGTCCGTCGCCGAATAGTTTTTTCCCTTGTTTAAATTACGTTTCGGGAACCAATGTACTACATAAGAGCTATCTAATTAGATAACAACTTTTTAATACAAAACCGAGTACTAGACTTTTGATGCCGCATAAAAGAGTGAAGCATATATATAAATAGATTGCTACGTGAAAACAACCGTGATGTAATGGTATCATGCTCATCTTGCAAACAAGTGTCAATCAGAGTTTGAAAAACTCATGTTAGACGCATTTGCCTTCTTGATCTATATTGCGAATGACACATTTTGTATCACTTTTGAAATTGAAATTTGCAATGGTGGAGCTGATAAAGTTTTTGAGTGCTCCAAAATTTCTCAAGTATAATACGCTGTTCCGACTCGGATATAAAAAAAGATGTTTTTATCAGTGGGCTTAATTAATTGCCCTAAGCACTTTTTTCTTCAAAAACAACAGAAAAAAAATTATTATTTTTAGTATGGAATACCTTAATACCTTACGAAAATAGGAATTTTTATTTGACATGTTTTAAGTTTAAGGAACTGGTTCTATCTCAGTTATGAAATTCTACCATAGCTAACACTTAAATGTTTCGAACTGTGTTTACGCTATAAACATCTCTTTTCCTTGCATTCATCCATGTTCGTGTTAGGTTCTTGAATCTTGATTAGTATATTAATAATATATTAAAAAAATATATATATATATAATATTGATATTAATAAGCTTAAATTATATTTTATAATTAAGTGTCAAACCAATGTAAAACTTTTGTAATCAATTTTGGCCTTATTTGAGCTTCTGATTATAATTATAAATAAAGTGAAATGAATGAAATAAAGAAATTTTATAATATTAGCTTTAAAAATTTTTTTTCTTTAAATCCTGTACACGAATCAATGAAATTTACGTCGCTCCTACGAAGTCGTAAGGCTTTGAGGTAAAGAAATTTGTCCTTAAAGTGAAGATAAACTCTTTTGATTTAAAGAAATAATATTAAATTTCTTTAAAATAAATAAATTTTAATTGAAAGAAAGTTTATAATATTCGCATTAAAAATCCTTTTCTTTAAATTCAGAATACAAATCTTTGAAATTTGCGACACTCCCATAAAGACGTAAGCCTTTGAAGTAAGGAAAGTTTTCTTTAAAGTAAAGAAAAAGAATTGATTCATAGAAAAAATCTTTATATTAACAGATATATTAAATCTTTGGATTAAAGTTTACATTAAAGCTTGAAATATAGGTTAAGACTAATCTTGAAATTAAAAAAAAAACTTTATTAAAAAATTTCGTAACATTTGGATTTTTAAACAGCCTTTATTTTGCACATGAATATTTTGGATAATGCATCACAAAAAGAGAATGAGAGTACATTTAAAGACAGATAGCTCTCTAAAGAGACTTTCTTTTTCATCCTAAATATATACTAAGAACACATTCTCGCTTATTTGGATCGAAATCAAAATCAAAAAATTTGGAACTGAACACTTTTTCAGTGTGGCGAATAAGTTTAAGATATTGAACCCTTAAATTATAAGAAAATAAAATAAGAATAGTAAGAACTCGGACTTACATTTTGACACATTTCGATCAAAACACATTTCAAAATCAAAACGACCACATATTCTACAGTTCGAAATGTAAACTTTTTACTACCAGTATCAAAAATTTAACGTTAATTGAGGTGAGTATAATTTCATTGCCCCGGGTTATAGAAAGAAATTTGCACCGACAAAAAAGTCCATAGTTAAACTAACGCTAATTATAACTTATTTTCATTGCAATAAAAAAATTGTTGTGGTTATTATTTTATTATTTTATTATTTCTTGCGAAATTTTTCACAGCCCAACTAAATTTTCAGTTCTCTAAGTATGTCTCAAACATTTCATTAAATAAACATGGATATAAAGTTTAATTTGAACTAAAGAAGAAGAAAATTTCGTACGATTCGTAAAAATAGTAAGAATGTTGTGGAAACCTCAAAACGTCGAGAACAATGTAGTTCAATTTTCGCACGGTGTAGTTCATTCTTCCTTTTTTCTGTGTAACATTTTTTGAAAATTCGTGACATTTACGACGTCACATGCAGATAATAAAGCCGACCCATTTTTGTCGGCGGCGGCTGACACTAATTTTTTGCCTCCGGCGGCGGCGGCTTGACGGCTAAGCCGATATAAATTTGTCTATTCGGCGGCAGACAATTACCCATTATATAATCAATTTGAAGTTATCTGAATGGTAATGAAATTAGTTGTACAACCAATCTTACAATCACATTTGCATTTCATTCAAGTTTTGTGAGCTAAATTTTTATAGCAATTTGATACTGACGGATTTTGAGTGGAAAGTTAAACATTTTGACAAATAATACAACAATTATTATTATTTTTTTATTTAAATTAATATTTTTAATTAAATGGATGAGTCGACAAATTCGGCGGATGCTTCGACAAGCAAAAACTAGTCGGCGGCGGCTAAAATCGGCGGCGCGAATCGGCAGTCTTCATTCTCTGGTCACATGACTTGGCATGTTTTGATTATCTCAAAACAAATAAAAGGTAGCTTTATTTGTTAAAGAAATGAGTGCAAAATTTTCCATGTTAAGTTGACTAGCTTAGTTGTGATTTCAATCCAAACGTTGATGTATTTTATGTTTTCAACTAAAATGTAAATGAGTTAAATAATCAGGAGTTAGCATGTAAATGTTTTGACTATACTCTGATAACCATTATTAAAATTCTGAAAATAACGAAAAAACAAACGAAAATGAAAAAAATGCAAAAATTTACACTAAACTTGAATTCTTGAACCTGCAGCAATTTCTTAAAGGTTTTATGCATTCGAGAGTTTTTTTTTTCAATAAAATATGTTGACCTTGAAATATGCCTTGTTGCGTTGAACATGTTTACTTAATTAGTCGTTAAAACAACTAAAATTGCATACCAAGCATCGCGATGACCCGAAAAGGCAGCGACCAACAAATAACAGGAAACAGGGTAAATCAAATATTGGAAACCATAATGGTAGACAAATAGGATTATGCATTTTCACGTTCTACTGAGTCGCTACACGGAAAGAAGTATTGTCGTGAGGCCAAAAATTTCATCTCCTTAAAATATGAAAGCGAAGAAGACGCATTTCTCTGATATAAAGTTTTTCTTTCCTTGTCCAAAGGTCAATGAAGTCGTTTTGTACTTATAATTAAGTGATTCGACTTAAAAATGGATATCATAACATGAAAGAAAAAATTTTTTGGACCAAGGTAATAATTCAGAAAAATTCTTTAAAATTAATGAAATTGTCTTTACACTTGTTGTCTTGTTGCATCTTGAGTACAAAGAAAAAAGTGTTCAAAAATAGGTCATGTTTTTCAACGCTATAATTAAAAAAAAATTAATTAACACGTTTGTAAAGGACTTTGATAGCATATGAAGAAAAAAACTGTAAAAATGAAAAATTAAAATTTGCTTCCCAGAATCAATGACGCAATGTGTGGTCGTGATCTTCAAAAGTAGGAGTCCCACACTTGTCCCAGACAATGCTTTTTAAATTATTTTGCATTTCTTTAAAATTTTTAATGAAATAGTAATAAAATTATAATATAATTATCTCATATTTGGTTTAACTTTATTTTTGAAATTTATGATTCCACTCACATTTGCTACACCCTGTAACTACTTAGTCCTATCTCTGTTTAATAAATTATCATAAGCATATGTTTTCGAAAGGAATCCCGTTTCGAAACTAAACCATATTGCCAATGCTTTTATTGGCCATCTATAAGTGATGCTGAGAACCACCACAGTAACCGCCCCTGTTCGCCCCAGTTAGTAAGCAGGTATGCCAGCAATCAAACAACAATGTTGTACGGTCAGTATGCAAGGAGATAAGTAAAAAAGTTGGGGTCTGTCCAATCAAGATAAACATAGTATTCACGCTCCTGTTATGAAAGGATGACGGTGATCATCATCATCGAGGCTGGTGATGGTTAACCTTGTAGTGGATTCAATGGATTCGAAGGATGGATGTTTGGTTTCTTCTATAGATAGCAGACATACTAACTGACCGAATGCTTTAAAAATTGTGTATAGAATTCTTCTAAGCTTGTATTTGGGCCATTGTTATTTTTTTTTTTTGAACATTTAAAATTATTATTTACACATTTTTAAAGAATTTTGTCTGTATTCATTTAAATGGATTTTAATAAATTCTGATTGGTCACTCTAACATAGATAGTTTTGTTGTTTTAATTTTAAATAACTTTTAGATAGTTGCTGATTTAAAACAGGGATCCGGAGCGGAGCAAGCCCTTGTTTTGCCGGAGCGGGAGCGGAGCGGGAGCGGCATTTCTAAAATCCGGAGCGGAGCGGTTTCCAAATGAAAAACCGCTCCGCTCCGAATAAAATATTACTTGAATGAAATGTGTAACTTTGAAATTACACTGTGTAGGTAATTTCAAATTTAGCTAGTACTTAGCGTAGTGTGAGTAAACGTTTAAAATGTACGATATGTATTTTTGTACGTACGTACATTGGGGAAAACACAACGTATTTTTTAGTAATTGTTTTCAAAAACGGCAAATGTCAAAATATATATCTACACTGAAAAAAAAGCATGCCCGGTTCCAAAGATTTTGTCTTTACTTTAAAAAATTTGGTATTGATTCCGAGCCAAAGAAGCGGAGAATACAAGTAAGGATGCTTTTAAGACACAATTCTCTTTTAAATTTAGGTTTTGTGTACTTGCTTCTAGGAAGCAAATTTTAATTTTTCGCTTTCTCAGCTTTTTTTCTTCATATGCTATCAAAGTCCTTTAAAAACGAGTTAAAGACAACTTTATTTTCCAAATTAAGACTCGACATCCAGTAGAAATTATGCTATGTTTCAAGTAAAAAACATCTTTAAAATAAAGTTTAGAAAAACATGTCCTAAATTTGAACCATTTTTTGCTTTATAGTCAAGACGCAAAATGGCAACAAATTTAAAGACAAATTCATTAAATTTAAAGAGTTTTTCTGAATTATTAAAGTCAAGTTGACCTTAGCCCAAACATTTTTTCTTTCATGTTATGATACCCAGTTTTAAGTCAAATCACTTAATTATAAGGACATTACGACTTCATTGAAAAGATTATCGACTTTTGGACAAAGAAAAAAACTTTATATTAGAGAAATGCGTCGTCTATGCTAAGCAAAATTTGCATTCGTATTTTAAAGACATGAAATCTTTGACCTCACGACAATATTTTTTTCAGTGTAGTATGTGTTGTAAAAGTAACAACAGTACTTTCGATCAATTTCATCCCGTATTACTACAAAGATGTTTGTAATGAACGTCAAATAAATGCAATTAAACGATCTTATTTATATTTAATTTTTTAGTTTTCTACACTGAAAAAAATATTGTCGTGAAGTCAAAGATTCCATGTCCTTAGAATAAGAATGCAAATTTTGCTTAACATGGAAGACGCATTTCTCTAAAATAAAGTTTTTTTTCTTGTCCAAAAGGCAATAAACTTTTGAATGAAGTTGTAATGTCCTTCTAATTAAGTGATTTTACTTAAAAATGTGTATCATAACATGAAAGATAAAATTTTTGAGGTAAGGTCAACGTGACTTTAATAATTAAGAAAAATTCTTTAAAATTAATAAAATTGTCTTTAAATTTGTTTCCTTTTTGCATCTTGCCTACAAAGCAAAAAATCGTTAAAAAATAAGACATGTTTTTCAACACTTTATTTTAAAGACGCTTTTTACTTGAAACATAGCATAATTTCTACTGGAAGTCGAGTCTTAATATGGAAAAAAATAACTCGTTAACTCGTTTTTAAAGGATTTTGATAACAACTGACGAAAAAAATCTAAAAAAATTAAAAATTAACATTTGCTTCCTAGAAGCAAGTACATAACCCCCAAAAAGAGAATTACGTCTTTAAAGTATCCTTACATGTATTCTCCGCTTCTTTGGCTCGGAATTAATACCCAAACTGTTAAAGTAAACACAAAATCTTTGGAACCGGGCATGCTTTTTTTCATTCACATTTGCTTTACTATTGTACTATATCCTAGCATTCTCTTATTTCTGATATTAGTTCTCGAAAATTTAATTAAAATTATGGATAGTTTCAATTTTGGTTGAAAAATGTGCGCATATACATTTATTATACAATAAAGAGGAAAAAAGCGAAATTAGGTAACACTAGATCTGAGTAAGAATATTCGTAGGTATACCACGGACTGATGTCGATGGAGGTTGTTGCAAACATAAACATACACACACACATTACAAATATAACAAAACCTCTTCTCTACGTCTGTTGCAAAACAAAAAAAAAACTTTCGGAGAGTACACACAGAAAACAAATTTGTTGTGCCAACCAATTTTTTTGCCAACCAAATTATTTGGTCCCATCTACTATCAGAATATAACCGACAAAATTTGTTGAAGCAACCAATTGTTGTCTGGCACAACAGTACATAAAGTAGTTTAAAGAACTAAATTTTGGGTACATTAACAGTCTAATAAGCCAACAGAACCATTAAAATTGCATTCGTTTGTACAACCAACTAATTATTGTCCGACGACCAATACTTGCGAATTTAAAGAAAACATCATTTTAGTTTTTATTTTATTATATAATAATGTATATTCTAGTTATTGGCCAAAAAGGAACTTGTAAAAAGTCCTTAATGAACGGTAAAAGATAATCCCATGAAATAGCTAAGGTGGAGATTTTCAAAATCTTCAAAAGCACAATCAAGTATTTCCAATTGTTGTAGTACCACATTATCATCGTTGAACGCGTCCCATAGCAAATGAATAACATGGATTTTCCCAACTGCCGCCAATACTCACGCCCATACACTAATTTGGTTAGTTCGGCCACGCTCAGTTAGTTCAACCACTCACAATCATGGGATCAATTTTCAGTGTGACTTGGGATTCAATCATGGCTCATGAAATTTTTCTTATATATCGGCATCAGGGGAATGTTGAAATTTTGAGACCGCTGATGAAGCAGACAATCTATATGTTTACCTTTCCCAACCTCAGTACTGGTAACATTTTCTATGATATCTATAGAAATTTTATAGAAATTAAGGGAAATGATGAAGAGTAAGTTGCAATTTGATGTTTATCTTACTTACCTTGATGCTTAACTTACAATGCAGCTACCGGAATTAAAAAATTATGAAAAAATCTAACTTGAATTTTTAAGTTTTATATAATTAATGAAACAAAAGATTATTTGTTGTCATATATGTAGTCCATAGCAACAAATTCTTTTTATAACTATCAAATCTGTTAACACAACTAACTTATTTGCTATACAGACTTTCAGTTGGGTTTGGTGATACATTGGCAAAACAAATTAGTTATCACAACAAGATGGAATAAATTGAAATAGTTGCTTACTGCAATATATAAATAACGACCAATATTTGGTCGGGTGTACCAACTTTTAGTCACACAACTATTATATTGGTTACAGAAACTATTAAACAAGGGAAGTAACTAAAAATTATTCCAAACAATTAAAAATTGTGGGTCACCACAATCTATTTGTTGTCGTACTCGAATTCCAACCAATCATTTCTCTGGGTGTAGTTACTTCTACTCTGTGTATAGACTTTCAATTCCAATCAGCGTTGCCGTTTTGGTCCGATCGGACCAAAATTGGTCCAAAAAATTTCTAATTTTTAAATTTGGTCCGATGGTCAGACCAAACAGAATTTGGTCCATTTTCATAAATTTGGTTTCTATCACATATTAAATAGTAGATGGTGCACCGCAAAGAATATTGTCGGGAGGCCAAATATTTCACATGCTTAAAATACGAATACGAATTTTGCTTAGAATAGAAGACGTATTTCTCTGAAAAATAGTTTTTCCTTGTCTAAAATTTTCTAAACTTTTCAATGAAGTCTGTTTGTCCTCATAGATAAGTGATTCGACATAAAAATGTGTATCCTAACATGAATGCAAATTTCGTTTTAATGAAGTCAAAATGGATTTAATATTTCTGAAAAAATCTTCAAAATTAATAAAATATTTCAACACATTGTTTTAAAGTCATTATACCCTAAACCACATAGTGGTTAGGGTATAATAAGTTTGATCTGCCACAAAATGTGCCAACAAGAAATATCGATTTTAGACCCCATAAAATATATACCGATCGACTCAGAATCACCTCCTGAGTCGATCTAGCGCTTGGCGTCCGTCCGTCCGTCCGTCCATCCGTCCGTCTGTTCATGTATTTGTTGTTCACAGGATTTCGGTCGCAATTATTAACCGATTTTGATGAAATTTGGTACAGGGAGGTTTTTTTTTTGGGCACAAGGACGAACGTTATTGAATTTGGAAGAAATCGGATCAAATTTAGATATAGCTCCCATATATATGTAGTGCCCGATTTCGACAAATGGGGTCACGTTGCACTTTTTTTACTAACCGATCGTCGTCAAATTTAGCACAAAATAATCTTCTGTATCACCCTTTAAGTCTGAAAATTTCATCGAAATCGGTTCAGATTTAGATATAGGTCCCATATATATGTATCGCCCGATTTTGTCAAATTAGGTCATAAAACCCTTATTTATCAACCGATCTTACTCAAAGTTGGCGAAATGTAATCTTCTATAGCACTAACTATATGTGCAAAAAATCATCGAAATGGGTTCAGATTTAGCTATAGCTCCCATATATGTACCGCCCGATTTTTCTAAATTTTCTCGAAGAGGAGCCGAGCGGAGCGTGGAGCGGAGCGGAGCGATTTTTTTTCTCGGAGCGGAGCGGTTTTTTTTTCTCCGGAGCGGGAGCGGAGCGAAAAAAATGGACCGCTCCGGATCCCTGATTTAAAATATACAGAGTCTCAGTTAAAGTGAAAATTCCGTACATTCATACAGAAGATCGATAAGTTGAAGATATTTCTTAAGAGATCACTCAAGAAAAAGCAACCCAGTTCCAAAGAATGTAATTTATTTCATTTTATCTAATCTAAGTGAGAAATTACACTACACTCAAGAAAGTTTACATGGATCCAAAGATTTTGACCTTCGCTTAAGGATTTTGGCATTAATTCCGAACCAAAGATACTGCTTCTTTAAAATAAAGACATGTTTAGCGACCTTCAAGCCATCTAGGATCAATAAAATTAAAATAAGCCTAGATATTCCATTTATCGAATTTGAAAACAAAAAGCAAAACAAACTTTAAGTCAAATTTTCAAAATCCTCAAAATAAGTATTAGCCTATTTTTAAAGCTTCTTTATGTTAATTTAAAGATTATTTCTTTAAATAAAAAATGTTTTTTTTCACTATACGGCGAATTTGGCTTTACTTCAAAGACACCACTTTAACGGAGAGACACATTTTTGAAAAGTTCGTGTCCTAAATTTAAAGAAAACAATTCTTTAAGCAATGGTTATTGGCTTTCTTTTAATAAAAATGTTTTTGTTTTAAAGAAAGAGATATTAGGTCAATATTTTTTTTAGTGTGGACGGACAAAGATTTCGTACATTTTTAGTAGACCAAACGCCGTAGTACTCAGCTTAACATTTGATACTTTTTGGATCATTTATTTTCACAAATTGAGATGAGATCACCAGGAGCGTAATTACTGATTTTGCAGTTATTTCTATTTATTTTTATTTACTTGAAATTTTTGTACAAAAAAATTCTCTGCAGTTCACATTTGTTCGCAGTTGCGGTTACTATACAGGAATGGCAACATTGTTGCTCATCAATATTTTCCTCTATCAATTTATGCTTGATAGAAATCGCAAACACCTCCCGACTGTAACTTGTGCCTAACTCTATTGCGCAGTCGCACAAAGCTCTTGACAATGAAATCAAAAGTGTTTTTTAAAAAAAAGCCGCCGGTTAATCAGGAATTCATTCAAAGAAGAGACATAAGAAATGCACTGGCTTTGTTGATTTCTGATTCTCTGCCTTAACTATTGGTGCGGTACAATAATGTAGAAGGCAGCCTGCATGAAGGTGGGCGGAGGGTGTTACACAAATGGCATAAGGCATGAAGGAGTACAGAGGGTATTCAGCAAAAGGCAATTTTTGCATGACATTGCTCTTGTAAGCACTTCTTCGCCTATTTAATCATTACAAAGATTTCAAAGACCTGAAGTAACTCGACGATGTGCAAGTGATCATGAAGGGTACCTATTTTAGTTTTTGCCACCACACCACAATGGTCAGAAAACTATGAGGCACTTAGCAAGACATGTCGACAACGAGCAAAGTCAATAGACTTTCTCATCCTCTTTTTGAAAGCGAATGGGCCAGAACTTCAAAGTTTAACAAACTTTACTGAAGGCATTATGAAATCATGTCGTTAGAGCTGTTGCTATTGGTGCTGCATGCTTTTAACGTCATTCGATTTATGTGGACCGAGGTAATTCTATGAAATATGATTTGCCTCAATTGTCAGAGGACTATGGTGACGACGATGGGGAGTTTTCTTCCTAGCTCATACACTTAACAAATATCCATGATACAATGTTGCACTTAAAAAAGAGTTTGCGCTGATTGCATCATAGAGGAATAAAGGAAGGCAACAAAATACCAATATTATTTATTATCTATCTAATGGAGTGTGAATTTGAATGTGATGTCGTTAACTTATTTATAAACTATTGTTTAGCATTTTTTTGATTCACAAATTATTGAGTATGGCCTTCCGGCTAGAATGCTTAGAAAACGAGTTGTTAAAAAAAATTAGAATGAATTGAAATTAGAATGAATTGGTAAATATTATAACTTCAAACTTGTTACAAGATCATAATGTTACTTTTTCACGGGGAACATGGAACATTTTAATAGTTAATTATCTTAAAATTTTCGCTATTGCCATCAATGCACAAGCAACGCATACAGTCAAGCAGTTCTATTTACAGACCAGATTGTTGGGCACACACAAACCGATTTAAAGAAAACTTATAAACGATGTACAAAATAGAACTTTTGGAAACAGAAATAATATCATTTTACATATATTCTAAAAAATTTCGTAAGAAAGAAAAGAAAAGAAAACTTATAAACGATGTACAAAATAGAACTTTTGGAAACAGAAATAATATCATTTTACATATATTCTAAAAAATTTCGTAAGATTTCAAACCTAATGACATAAAATCAGAAAAGAACAGTTCTTGTAGTAGTATTTCTTTCTTTTTATGTAATCGAAAAAAATCCAGAAGTACGAAAGTTGAAACTTTTTGGGGCAAAGAACAATTTTCTTTAAATACATTTTTTTGGAATTAATATGAATTGAAACCCTTATACGAGGGCGGTTCGGAAACTTCTTAGCCTATCATGAAAGAGAATAGTTAGTTTTTCAAAAATATTTTTATACCCTGCGCCACACTGTGGAACAGGGTATTATAAGTTAGTGCATATGTTTGCAACACCCAGAAGGAGACGAGATAGACACATGGTGTCTTTGGTAAAAATGCTCAGGGTGGGCTCCTGAGACGATATAGCCATGTCCGTCTGTCCGTGAACACATTTTTGTAATCAAAGTCTAGGTCGCATTTTTAGTCCAATCGACTTCAAATTTGGCACAAGTATGTGTTTTGGCCCAGAATAGAACCCTATTGATTTACACTCATATGACCACAGTGGCCAATGTTTTATTCCGATTTAATTGAAATTTTGCACAGGGAGTAGAATTATCATTGTAGCTATGCGTGCCAAAGTTGGTTGAAATCGGTTCAGATTTAGATATAGCTCCCATATATATCTTTCGCCCGATTTACACTCATATGAACACAGAGGCCAATTCTTTGCTCCGATTTAGTTGAAATTTTGCACAGGGAGTAGAATTAGCATTGTAGCTATGCGTGCCAAATTTGGTTGAAATCGGTTCAGATTTAGATATATATAGCTTTCGCCCGATTTACACTCATATGACCACAGAGGCCAATTTTTTGCTCCGATTTATTTGAAATTTTGCACAGAGAGTAGAATTAGCATTGTAACTATGCGTGCCAAATTTGGTTGAAATCGGTTCACATTTAGATATATCTCCCATATATAGCTTTCGCTCGATTTACACTCATATGACCACAGAGGCCAATTTTTAACTCCGATTTAGTTGAAATTTTGCACAGGGAGTAGAATTAGCATTGTAGCTATGCGTGCCAAATTTGGTTGAAATCGGTTCAGATTTAGACATATATAGCTTTCGCCCGATTTACACTCATATGACCACAGAGGCCAATTTTTTGCTCCGATTTATTTGAAATTTTGCACAGGGAGTAGAATTAGCATTGTAACTATGCGTGCCAAATTTGGTTGAAATCGGTTCACATTTAGATATATCTCCCATATATAGCTTTCGCTCGATTTACACTCATATGACCACAGAGGCCAATTTTTAACTCCGATTTAGTTGAAATTTTGCACAGGGAGTAGAATTAGCCTTGTAGCTATGCGTGCCAAATTTGGTTGAAATCGGTTCAGATTTAGATATAGCTCCCATATATATGTTTTTCTGATTTCGACAAAAATGGTCAAAATACCAACATTTCCCATGTAAAATCGCCACAACTTAGTCGAAAAGTCTAATACATATATATCAAGCGATAACTCATAAATAAACTTTTGCGAAGTTTCCTTAAAATTGCTTCAGATTTAAATGTTTCCACTATTTTTTACTAACATTGTGTTCCACCCAAGCGCATTAGCCGACTTAACCTTTAAATGCACAAGATCACCGATTCCTCCGAAAAAAATATATAATATGCAAAATGGTAAAAAAAGAACATCGGCATACCACATTTAAAAAAAAAAATTATGTGTTTTGTATATTTCATGTTAGTCTGATACCGAAACAGGCAATTGACGTCCAAATGCATTATATCTAATTATACAATTATTTTTCGAGCTTTATGGACAGATATAGATTAAGAAACATGGTTAATAGAGCCATTGAAAAGAAAACGCCAGATACAAATCTATACACGTCTGGATTGTACATGTTTCGGTTCGGGCGAATGAACCTTTCCACAGCCTTTAGTATAGATCTGGCTGGGAGAGATAACTCAATTTTGGGCCCTTTATGCTAAGTCCTTATGGAGAAAACATTTGTCACATGTTAAATTTTGAGTCTATAGATTTTGTAGAAGTCTATCAAATTCTGGCCAGATCAAGTGATATTTAAATGTATGTATTTGGGACAAACCTTTATATATAGCCCCCAACACATTTGACGGATGTGATATGGTATCGAAAATGTAGATCTACAAAGTGGTGCAGGGTATAATATAGTCGGCCCCGCCCGACTTTAGACTTTGCTTACTTGTTATTTTTCAATATAATCTCCTGAAATTTCAATACACTTAGTCCAACGCTTTTCTAGCAATTCTATCTTTTGATTAAAATCTTCAAAATAGTGGTTTACAACTGTAATTGCATCTTCATTTGAGGTAAAACGCTTGCCACCAAGGAATTTTTTAGATTTGGGAACAAGTAAAAGTCACTGGGAGCTAAATCAGGAGAATAAGGTGGGTGGTCAAGCAACTCGTACTTTAATTCGTTGATTTTAGTCATTGTTAAAACACTCTTGTGCGCTGGTGCGTTGTTTTGATGAAAAATTATTTTTTTGTGTTGTAAGCCAGGACGATTTTCTCGAATTTGTACATTTAATTGATCCAAGGTTGCAATAGTACTCTGAATTTATTGTTTTACCCTTTTTCAGATAGTCAATCATTAAAATACCTTTGAAGTCCCAAAAAAACCGTTGCCATAACCTTACCAGCCGATTGAGAACCAGCCGATTGAGATTGAACACAATTGGATTGTTCTTTTGTCTCTGGAGTATAGTGGTGGATCCATGTCTCGTCAACAGTTATGAAACGACGCTTAAAATCCATTTTATTTCGCTTAAAACGATCCAAACAAGCTTGGGAAATGTTCATTCTTATGCGTTTTTGATCGACTGTTAACAAATGCGGCACCCATCTTGCAGAAAGCTTTTTCATATGTAGTTCTTCATGCAAAATTTAATGGACTCGATCATTTGAGATGCCCATGATATTAGCAATTTCACGCACTTTTATTCGTCGATCATTTAATACCATATCATGCACTTTGGCTACAATTTCTGTTGTTGTTGCTGTTTTTGGACGTCCACTACGTGGTTCATCTTCAATGTTTGTACGACCACGTTTAAATTCAGCAACCCAATTTTTTACTGTTGCATATGAAGGAGCACTTTCACCTAACACATTAACCGTGCCACCGTAGTGCAATGGTTAGCATGCCCGCCTTGCATACACAAGGTCGTGGGTTCGATTCCTGCTTCGACCGTACACCAAAAAGTTTTTCAGCGGTGGATTATCCCACCTCAGTAATGCTGGTGACATTTCTGAGGGTTTCAAAGCTTCTCTAAGTGGTTTCACCGTTCGGACTCGGCTATAAAAAGGGGGTCCCTTGTCATTGAGCTTAACATGGAATCGGGCAGCACTCAGTGATAAGAGAGAAGTTCGCCAATGTGGTATCACAATGGACTGAATAGTCTAAGTGACCCTGAAATATCAGGCTGCCACTATACCTAACCTAACCTAACACATTCACCATTTCATTATGAATTTCTTGTCCCGATAAACCTTTTGTATGTAAGTATTTAATGACAGCACGCACAGTGAAGGCTTAGATTTTCAGCTGACTAAAGAGGGCAAGTAAAACCGATCATTTTGTTGGTTGAAAACGGCTCCATTCTGATCCCAGAAAACCAAACTCGAGAGTCCGAATCTGTACAGCGAAGCAATGCCTAAGCTCTTTCTAGTTTAATTTTTTGAGCATCGGTGAGATCTTGTATGTTTTGAAAATTCAATGTTTCGCTCTCGCGATTTCAATCAACTCCTTCCTTGACTTTTCGGTTCATTTCTGGCGTTGTTATCGTTTTTTCGCCCACTATATTTGGGAAATATAATTTTCTTGTGTTGATAGAAACATATATTAATTTAGAAATTTTATAATCATGTATATTGCTAATCACCCACTTTTTTAACATCTAAATTTATTAACCAACTGTAAACAAATAAAGCACAATATAATATTTTGTACTACATCCAAAAGGACAAAAATATCGCCCTATTTATGCAGTTTTTTTACAGTCTTAGATTTTATAGATTTCTTAGTTCAAATAATAAATCATTTAAGGTTTATTTGTTTTCAAATCCATGGGTCAAGAATTTGAACTTCGGTCAAGCACTCATTATGTTGAGTATATGAAAATGAATAAGTTTTTTTTTACTAGCTGAAAAATGAATATAGCTTGCGTAATTATCTGAGATAATTTTTTAAAATTGTATTCAGTCTAAAACGAAAATTAACGTTCCTATACGAATAAATATTTTCTAGTGATTTTTATTGGCTGCTGAAAGAACAAGAAACCAACAACTAAAACTCAGTATTCAAACGCCAGTTTATAAGTCAAATGGTGCAGCATCACTGAAAGGAAGTCTATCATTAAATTGTCATTTGTTTGATCTATAGAGTGAAGGAGAAAAACACATTGAGAGGAGAATAAAAAACAATGATTAAATAGTAGCACAACAGAGGAGAACTAGCAGAATCCCATTATCATAAAAGCCAACATGACCAGCAAACTTAACAAAGGATGATGCAATTTTTCCATGATGCTTGAAAAAAAAAAAAGAAGAAACGTTGGGTTAGCATACTTGTGCATAGTATCTTACAGCATTGTATTGTGTTCCCCTGGATAGTTTTCCTTAGAGATTTTTAAATTATTTCCTCTCGATTTTATGGTATACAAAACCCATATCAATTGTTATTATTACCCTAATAAAACGCTATAATGACTAGAAGATATAGATGACACGAAATCAAGTAATTTTATAGGGAATGATTTCACAATATGTAGAGTGATAGATTGTGAACGAAAACTTATACATATACTGTTCGGATTACAAAATTAGCAGTTGGCTGCTTAGAAGATCAGTCTTCAAAACAAGTTTTTAATTTAAAAGATCCAATTAATTGAAACTTCTTCAATCACAAAAATGATAGTATCTATCACAAAATTAATTAAAAATACAAAATATACTTGATTAAAAAATTAATTGATTTATTCGGCCTTTTCAATAATTTTTTTAATTGGTACAATTAAAAATTTAATTGATTGTGGTCGAAAAACTCAATTAATTTTTTAATTGCCCATATTAATTATTTATTGTGTTATTGTTTATTTATTTGTAATTATTTCTCTTTAGATGAAATAATTTTCTTGTAATATTACATGAGTTTCGTATGAATTTTCCAATTATAGTTCAAATAACTTTTTTTGCACTTGTAGTTTCACTATAGTGGATATGTAATTGGTAGTAGGTCCCATTGGACCTCATCACGCAGAATCGCACTAAACTTTTTAAAATACCTATAAAAACCAATACAAGAAGTCAAAAAACAATCACACGGTCAGTACCGTAGTACCCCCGCGAATGATTTAGTACCTTTTGTGTAGACAATAGTTTTGAAAAAATATTTTAATATTTTGAGAAAGTCTTTAACAAACTTATTTGCTAATAATCTTTTACAAATTTGGCAAAACAGACAAGTTCAAATATTTTCTAGAAAGCCATAGTCAAAAACACCAATTTATTCAATTTCAAGAATGCTTTAGTCGAAAAAATCACGCGTTTTTACATTACGCTTGCACACGAACACCTTCTAGATGAGAAGTTATCGATCGCTTACTAAAATAATGCGAACCAAAAACTATCAAAAAAATAATATTTTGCAAAAATTTATTTCTTCAGAAAGTTTTGTCACAATTATATTTCTACAGAAAATTTTGTCAACATTTTTTTCTTTTGGAAAATTTTCTCAAAATTTTATTTCTATAGAAAATCTTCTCAAAATTTTATTTCTATATAGAAAATTTTCTCAAAATTTTATTTCTATAGAAAATTTTGTAAAAATTTTATTTCCAATAGAAATTTTTTTCAAAATTTTATTTACTAGGAAATTTTATCAAAATTTTATTTCTATAAATTTTTTTTTTCGAAATTTTATTTCTATTGAAAATTTTGCCAAAATTTTATTTCTATTTTGAAATTTTGATTTTTATAGCAAATTGTGTAAAAAATTTATTTCTATAGAAAATTTTGTCAAAATTTTATTTCTATAGAAAATTTTGTCAAAATTTTATTTCTAAAGAAAATTTGGCAATAGTGTATTTTTATAGAAAATTTTGTCAAAATTTTATGTCCGTAGAAAATATTGTCAAAATTTTATTTCTATAGAAAATTTTGTCAAAATTTTATTTGTATCGAAAATTTTGTCAAAATTTTATTTCTATAGAAAAATTTGTCAACATTTTGTTTCTATCGAAAATTTTCTCAACATTTTATTTCTATAGAAAATTTTCGCATTTTTGCATTCGCAAATTTCGCATTTTAATTGAGGAGTTGACAAACAAAATTTTATTTGCTTTAAATTCAGTCTAACAGAGCTCTTGACAATAATCACCCAATGGGATTTTTGTTGAAATTTAGTGAAAAGTACTTTTTCGCTCAAAAAATACCTTTTTTGTACTTTCTTAAAAATTGTATTTTCCATCCCTGGTATGAATACAAATGAAAAAGGTCCAACGGGACCTCATCACGCATAGAAGGGTTAACGCCTAGGGTTTCAAGAAATTTTAGTTTTTATCTGAGTTGTCACAAATTGGAAATAGAATGGCTTTTAGACCCACAAAAAAGGGAATATGATTTAATTTTTATCGGTCCATTTGGTAAGGCCTCTATATAGACCGATTTCAGATCTTGAGGGAACTTCTGCACTGATCGTTAAAATTGCTTGAAACTGAATCTAAAATTTCCAGACTTTATTTCTCGTAATCATTTTAATAATTAGGGTAAAATTCTACAGATTTAGATTTCAAGTCAAGGCGATATTTCATCATTTTCTTGCACACTTACACTTTATGATTCCTCTAAAACTCAAACAAAAAATGGTCCATCAAACCCTCCTGAAAGTTTCAAAGGAAACTATTATATTTGATTCATGGTGGTGGGTATTTAAAATTCAGCCCGGGCAAACTTATCTGGTGTATATACTTGTTTTAAAATAACGAAATTTTAATTAAAATAAAATTTATAACCTTTGCTTCAAAAATTTCGGAGGCACAAATTTGGAAAAGTTTCGTGCCTCCGTTAAAGTCGTATTGAATTCAGGCAAATTTTCTTTAAAGTAAAGAAACACATTTTGGATTTGATCATCCTTAATTTATCTGAAATATTGAATCTTTATTAATATACCGGGAAAAGAAAATTAAAATTCGATTAATGGGATTTGTGTCCCAATTCTAATTTTATGGATTTAAAGCCATACAGGTCGGCAAAACATATTTTAATTTTAAAGAAGGTGTATCTTTGGCTCGGAATCAATACCAAAATCATAAGGTAAGATCAAAATCTTTGGATCCAAGTAAACTATTTTGAATGTATTTACCTTAGTTGAAGAACATACAACTTTAACGGAAGAATGCAAAGCTGCAAGATTCATGTACTAACTTTAGTGAGAAAATTGTTTAAAGCAAAGATTATAACTTTTCTCATAATTAAATTTCCATTATTTTAAAGAAATTCGTCCTTAATATTGTGTAAATTGCGTGTCTTAAAATTTAGGCTGCATAATCTTTCATAAGAGGTCAATATTTTTTTCAGTGTTAAAATGAACATCACCGCACAATGGCCACGAAAATCTCCGGATTTCAATCGCACCTGGGGCATTTGGAAAAGTAAGGTTGGCACTAAAAAATACCAAAGCGTCGATTGCAGAATATAATCGAAAACGTCCAAACTTTTGAATTTAGGATAACTGCAAAAGGGCAATGAGAGCAACGAATCTTACACTGGGGTAATACGTTTGCTCACAAAAGAAATCGTCCTTAACATAATTTCCATCACACTGAAAACATACACTCTTCTTAAATCCCAAAGAACGAAGAACAAATACCAAACAGCCATAAAAATCATACAAGAATGGTCCATCAAAACTCATTTAGGTTCTGATATGCAAAACGAATTAAAATCTCGCTGAAAAGACTGCAAATTGAAAGTCGCTTTTTTGTAAAGTAAAATCTGCAACATTGTAAAAATGTCTAAATAATGTGTGTTTTACATATAATAAAATAAACAACAACCGAACTAACCAAATGGAACGCAAAAAAAAAACGGAAGAGTTACTAAACCCTGAAACCCAACAAATCGTGGAGTAACAGAGGTTAAAGCCAAGATGTTCAACAAGCAAAAGGGATAGCATGGTAAGCCACTTCATCCATGTCGTCATCATTGTCATTGCTGCCAGTGCCACCATCATCATCATCAGGACAGATACCACATATTTGCCTTACCGTATGACCGGCAGCTTTCTCAATCTTCTACTCTTCTTCACCGTCAACATCACTGACATTGTTCCTCTTTTCCAAAGTGAATTTCAAATTGAAGTGACACACGCATGCTGTGAATTACAGTGGGTTAATGGAGAAGACAAGGATTATTGCGTTGGGGAGTGAACTAATAACTTTGATTTTATTATTTCACTCCCCAAAATGGTAGCGTTAGAAAAATTTATTCCATATATAAATATAGCCTGTACAGAAACTGGTTGAGACGCAACACTTGAAATTGTTATTCCATAATACACCAACATACAAAACAAATAGAACACGCATTTGTAAATTTTATCAATTTATAAACTTTTTTATAAAATATTTGAACTTTTACATACTGTGAAGACTGTTCAAAAATAAGTGAATTGCGATCGCATAAGATAGTGTATGATCGCATAAGATAGTGTATGTTCCATGAAAATAGTAATATTTGTTTTTTTTTTTATTATTTAAGCAAATAAATATTTGATGCTTAACTTATACTACAACTACAACTAGTCTCTATTATAAAAAAGTGGCCAACCAATAGTTTATTGTTGGACATCAGTAGATTTATAGAAATTAAATTATCCTAAGACTCATATAGTTGAGCTATAGTTTATATATTTAATCCCAATTCGCCCACTGTGGGGTTTAAAAAAATGCCATTGGTGGTGTCTGTAGAATATATTTGGTTTTGCAAGTTTATGTTTTGTTAGTAGATTATGCCAAAGATCACACCTCCTTTGAACACAATGTCTACCCGTGACATTCATACAATAAATTAACATTTTATTTACCTTTTTTAACCCATCCGAATATGCAGTGATTCGAATTTTTGCCTTCATACAAATCTCCGAAAACAAAGTTCAGCTTACAATAGGCCAAGATTTGTGTTAAGTAAAGATGCGGTTTGGCCAATATTATCAAGAGTAACAGCCAACAGCAGAAAAAGATTTAAAAAATATATATTCTGTTCACTTTTGGCTTCAGCTTTTTGTTAGTTTTTTACCCATTTGGCCCATGATGTCAGTTGGCCTTTTAACCAAGTAGCGATTGTCTGTCTTATGCGGTTTAAGTCAGCATTGGCATAAGTAAGTTAATTTCTTCAGCGTTGACTCCTTTGATGAAGGATTTGGAAGATATTCGTCTTGCCAGTATTATTTTTCTCTTTATAAATTTCAAGGCTGTCATTACTCTCTGTGAGTTTTCTTCCCATTTCTGGGTTTTTGGAATATCTATCTTTTTGGAATACTTTGTTGGAAAGACACTTCAACTTCATTTATTTTATCGCATAAAATGGATTCTGTAAGCGCTAAGCATTTTGCAACAATGATGCATTGGTTGTGGCAGCAATTTTATTATTTTATGAATACAGATCATAAGAAGACAATTCTGGACACATTTAAAAAAACACAGTTCAAGTGGCCTACTGATTGAAATAAGAGCTTTTAATTTTTAAAAACATCCACCCTTTTTGGTAAAATTTTACCAACTGTGGCAACTGTGACGGTGAGTATGATTTTTCTTTTTTTGCTTCTCGATAGGGAATATTTTTTAACAACTAATTCATATGCTTTCCAATTCTGTTGTTATATCAATACCATGGCATCCCTTATGAATATAGAATATTACTTTACATTAACTCGGGGATTCACAAGATCTTAGCACATTGGTTTCAAAAAAAAATTTACACAATTTCATTTATTTATTTCAAAGACCTGTACGACAAGAATAATATAATAATTATAAGAATCTATTATTCTTGTTGTACAGGTCTTTGAAATAAATAAATCAAATTATGAAAATTATTTTTGAAACCAACATGCTAAGATCTTGTGAATCCCCGAGTTTAAGTAATATTCTATATTCATTAGAGATGACATGGTATTGAGATAACAATAGAATTGGAAATCGTTTGAATTTAGTTGCTAGAAAAATATTCATTATCGAGAAGCAAACAAAAATTAACAGACTCCCAGTCACGGTTGCCACAATTCAACCAAAAAGGGTCGTTTTTTTTTTACTGTGTGGTAGATTGGTAGAATTCTTTAAAATTTTGACAAAATTCTTTATATAAATAAAATTTTTACAAAATTTTCTATAAAAATAAAATTTTGACAACATTTTCTATAGACATAAAATTTAGACAAAATTTTCTATAGAAATAAAATTTTGTCAACATTTTCTATAGAAATAAAATTTGGTCAAAAATTTCTATAGCAATAAAATATATTTTGACAAAATTTTCTATAGAAATACATTTTTGACCAAATTTTCTATAGAAGAAGGATTTTGATAAAGTTTCAAAAGCAATAAAATACATTTTGACAAAATTTTCTATAGAAATAAAATTTTCACAAAATTTTCTATAAAAATAAATGTTGACAAAATTTTATATACAAATAAAATTTTGACAAAATTTTATATACAAATAAAATTTTGACAAAATTTTCTATAGAAATACAATTCTGACAAAATTTCTACAGAAATAAAACTTTTGACAAAATTTTCTATAAAAATAGCATTGTGACAAAATATTCTATAGAATAAAATATTGACAAAATTTTAAAAATAAGATTTTTTTTGTAGTTCTCTAAATTTTGGTAGATTATTTGTGGGTCGAGTGGGTGCTCCCAGTAAGTATTGGACAGTTTTGATTGAGTAGTATAAAAATCAATACGAACAAATGGTAGAAATAAAATTTTTCGAAATAGATGTGAGATATAAAAATCATTTGTTTTACGCAGTTTTCGTGAATTCTACGGTGTATAAAACACAGTAAGGATAAATAAAATAATGGAGAGTATTTGAAGGTGTCCCGAACTATTCCTCGGCAGACGTAGAATTTGCGATCAACAATTTGCAAGTTACAAAGACATAAAAGTCGGAAACATTTTTATTAAGTTTTTCCATTTTTTTAAATGACAAGCGCATGTAAAATTAATTGTTTCTGAGCCAATTTTGCACCTTCGCCGAATTGAACAAGAACATTTTCATTGTCTTTTTCACTAAGCTGTTTTTTTGGTGGGGAGTCGTTACTTTCCATTCTACGGAATTTTTCGGGCTAAAGGTAACCAATTACTCGCAAATTCAAACCCTCAATCCATCTCGAGCTAGATTGGCACTTCAACCTGGAATACGGGCTATATTGCGGGATTTATTTTAAGGATTACCGGAAAAAAATCGGCATATTTCTATGAGACCTATTTCATATCATACAACAGGAGGCATATTTTCTTCTCCTTCAAAACACTTTTGTTATTATTTATAATAGATCAACTCATTCCTAACAATATCATTTATATGAAATCTCTCTGAAAGTTTTGACCGGTGGTTTTCCAGGTTGTCCAGGCGGTAAAAAGCTGACCCCTCAGCTTTGATACGATAATGATACTATTGATTTAAAACAAGTATATACAGTAGTAAGTTCGGCCGGGCCGAATCTTAAATACCCACCACCATGAATCAAATATAATAGTTTCCTTTGAAAATTGCAGCAGGGTTTGATGACAGATATTTTCCCAACCAGTTCAACCAGTACGCTTCCCACAGATAAATGTAAAGATTTTACCTATGAAGACTAGATCAGATTCTGAATTTATAAGAAACATTTTTTGTTTGAGTTTTAGAGGAATCATAAACATCTCTTGTAAGTGTGCAAGATAATTATGAAATAACGCCTTGATTTGAAATATAAAATCTGTGGATGTGCATCCAATTATTTAAATTAGTACGAGAAGTAAAATCTGGAAATTTTGCATTCAGTTTCAAGCAATTTTCATGATCAGTGCGCCTTCTATACCCTCAATAAGTCAAATCGATCGGAGGCCTTACCAAATGGCCCGATAAAACTAAATCATATACACTTTTTTATGGGTCTAAAATGCCAGTATATTTTCAATTTGTGGCAAATCGGATAAAAACTACAATTTCTAGAAACCCTAAGAGTTTAATCGGGAGTTCAGTGTAATGGGGGCTATACCAAAACATGGAAGCATACACACATTATTCAACACATTTAATTGTAGTTCTATAATCTAGACCCCAAATCGGAGGGCCGGTTTATAACGGGGCTATATCAAAAACTGTACCTATTCTCAATATATTCGGCAAACCTCTTTATGGTCCTAGAATACCTCTAGATTTCCAATTTCAGGCAAATTGGATAAAAACTACAGATTCCAGAAGCCCAAGAAGTAAATCTGGGGATCAGTCTATATGGGGCCTATACCAAAACATGGTCCGATAATCACCATTTTCGGCACACATCTTTAAGGTCCTAGAATACCTCCAGATTTCCGATTTGAGGCAAATTGGGTAAAAATTACGGATTCTAGAAGGCCAAGAAGTAAAATCGGATAGAAAATACACTTTCTAGACGCCCAAGAAGCAAAATCGGGAAATCGGTCCATATGGGGGCTATACCAAAACATGGACCGATACACCCCATTTTCGGCACACCTCTTTATGGTCGTAGAATACCTCTAGATTTCCAATTTCAGGCAAATCGGATAGAAAATACACTTTCTAGACGCCCAAGAAGCAAAATTGGGAAATCGGTCCATATGGGGGCTATTCCAAAACATGGACCGATAGGCACACTTTTTGATGGTTCTAAAATACCTCTAGATTTCCAATTTTAGGCAAATTGGATAAAAAATACTGTTTTTATAAGCCCAAGACCACAAATCGGGAGGTCGGTTTATATGGGGACTATATCAAAACTTGGACCGATATAGCTCATCTTCGAACTTGACCTGCCTGCAAACAAAAGACGAATCTGTGCCAAATTTCAGGACGATGGCGCCATTATTGAAGGCTGTAGCGTGACTCACGAAAATTTTCGTGACTCACACGTGAGTCGTGAGTCACGCTCATGGCAACGGCGTGAGTGTGCGTGAGCGTGATTAACAAACCAAAATGTCGTGCGTGAGCGTGAGTCACGAAAATATTATCTTCGTGAGTGTGCGTGAGTAAAGATTTACGCTCACGAAAATAATCCTGCTCACCAACATAAAACGCTTAAGAGTTAAATTCATTTACAATTTTAGTGACACCTGGGATGTTAAGAGTGTAATAACGCTCTCGATTTTAATAATGCTCATGTTTTCAGACGCGTCGCTAAGGTAAATTACTCAAAAAATTGTTCGTGAGTCACGACATTTTTCGTGAGTCACGGTATTTTTCGTGAGTCACGACATTTTCGTGCGTGAGTGTGCGTGAGTAAAAATTTTCTTTTCGTGAGTGTGCGTGAGCGTGATTCCTACCAAACAATATCGTGCGTGAGTAAGATTTTTCCGTCGTGAGTGTGCGTGAGTAAAATATTACTCACGTGCACACCTCTATTATACCCCCGTCACCATTCTATGGTGGTGGGTATAAAAACTTGCAATTTGTCTCTCATAGAAGGTCCATGGGGAATATGTAAGTAGAATAATGTTATTTAGAATCGTGATTAAGTTATATAAACTCATTTTTAAGTACTTTACAAGTTCAAAGATTTCTTCAATGGTATTAAATTTAAATAAATACTTGATTCTGGAGTTATAAATTAGTCCATAGTTTAGTGGTTTACATAAAAATTTGAAGAATGTATAATTTTTTATATAAAAATATCCTTTCTATAGCCGAGTCTGAATGGCGTTTCAACTGAGATAAAACCACTTAGCGACGCTTTGAAACGCCCAGAAAGATCACCAGCCTTATTGAGAGAAGATAGTCCACCGCTGAAAAACTTTTTGGTGCTTAGCCGAAACTGGGATTGAACTCATGACCCTTTGTACACGATTTTTTAAAGAAATCTCCGCCCTTTGTGCCAAAAGTTTTTTAACTACTCTTTAATTTAAAGTTTTTAAACAAATATAAATAAATTATTAAAAAGTAGTTAGCTGGTAATATCGGTAGCTAAAGTTGGTCAGCCGTCAGCCAAGCATAAACGACAACATCTGTAATTATCAGTAACCATTTTCCCCACATACCATCAACCGCCTTTATTTCCATTGAAAAATTTAAATATATTTTGTGTTATACACCAGCTAGTAATCTTTGGTCTGTTTCTTATGCTCCTGTTTGTGGTAAATTATAGGTTTTCGATGACTCCAATAATTTTGAAGACACTTTGAAGATCAGAAGCACTTGGAGGCTAACAATTGTCAATTTGCCAACGGATTTCGCCGATTTCGCTCCAAAAATCTGTGTCGGTGTGTTTAATCGCTTAATGCCAGCATTTTCCATTTGTCCGCTGATCTGTGTGTTTTATTTGGAGTGTGAATCGAAAACAAAAAAGTTGTTAGCTTGAATGACACTTTAATGTAGCTGCCTAAGCAGTTTTCGAGCTGCCAAAGCCAAACTACTATTTGCACTATAATTTGTCCAGCAAATCCGATGAAACCCCGTATATTATCTGGTTTATAAAAGCCAAAGAAACGAGATTAACAGCAATCAGAAGGGAAACCACATTGATTGTTAATCACAATTGGATAAATGCACCCTACTTCATCAAACGTAACCTCTTTTGTTTGGTATTACCCCAGCAGGTTGATTATAAGAAATTATTACGGTACCATGAATGATCGAATTATTCAACAGAAATCTGGAAATCATTAAGAAATATCACTTGGTTATCAAAAAAAAAAGGCGACGAAGTTCTGTTTTCATGTGGCGATTTTTCATTCACTTCATTCGCCTCTGATTTTCATTTTAATAAAGGTTTTATCAAAACTTATGAATGATGCAAAGGGAGCTCATATAGCCTTTTTCAAATCGCTTTTGTATTAATTCTCCCCCTTCAATACCATTTTTATAAAATGTACTTTTAAAAGTATTTCCATGTTTAGCAGATCTGGAAAAACCGAAAACTCTGGGATCTGGTGAATCCTGGCAACCGTGACCCAAAATGGTATGTCGTGAGTATTATTTAACTGGCTTCGATCGGACCCTTTCCTTTGGACAAAGTATAATATGACACCTTATTTTAGGTTCACTTAGACTATTCAGTTTATTGTAAAATTACAAATGGTGAACTTGTCTCTTATCAATGAGTGCGATTCTATGTTTAGCTCATGACAAGTGACTTCGTTTTATAGCCGAGTCCGAACGGCGTTCCACATTGCAGTGAAACCACTTGCACTGAAAAAAATATTGTCGTGAGGTCAAAGATTTCATGTCTTTAAAATACGAATGCAAATTTTGCTTAGCATAGAAGACGCATTTCTCTAATATAAAGTTTTTTTCCTTGCCCAAAAGTCGATAAACTTTTCAATGAAGTCGTATTGTCCTTATAATTAAGTGATTTGACTTAAAACTGCGTATCATAACATGAAAGAAAAAATGTTTGGGCTAAGGTCAACTTGACTTTAATTATTCAGAAAAATTCTTTAAATTTAATGAAATTGTCTTTAAATTTATCTTTTTGCATCTTGACTACAAGGCAAAAAATCGTTTAAACATATGACATGTTTTTCAACACTTTATTTTAAAGATGTTTTTTACTTGAAACATAACATAATTTCTACTTGAAGTCGGGTCTTCATTTAGAAAAAAGGTTGTCGTTATCTCGTTTTTAAAGGACTTTGATAGCATATGAGGAACAAACGCTGAAAAAGCGAAAAATTAAAATTTGTATCCAGAAGCAAGTACACAAAACCCAAAATCTTTGGCTCGGAATCAATACCAACATTTTTAAAGTAAAGACAAAATCTTTGGAACCGGGCATGCTTTTTTTCAGTGTAGAGGAGCTTTGAAACACTCAGAAATATAACGAGCATTACTGAGAGGGGATAAATCACCGCTGAAAAATTTGTTGGTGTTTGGTCGAAACTGACATTGAATCTATGACCTTTTTGTATAGAAGGTCATCACTGCACCATGGTGGATCGTTTTAACTTCTTTTTTTTGTAGGCAATGTACTTATCGGAGGTACGAGGATATACAAACAATTTGTTTCTTTTATTTTATTATTAAGTCTATAGATACAAAAATTCTTACAGACTAATATGTACAAATAAATATAACCATAATTATCTGTTCAAGTGCAAAATAATGTTTCTCTTCAATGTTACTCGTTTTTCAGATAGTTTTATAAGGTTAAAGTATTTGTTGAAGTGAAGGGATAATCTTCGAAACGAATCACTATTTGCATAGTTAGTTCTATGATATAGCATTTTTAATGTTTAAAAATTTTTTCTAGGCCTAACAGGTATATTGAAGGAAAGCCTATTGAGAGGAAACTCTAATTCGATTTCACGTTGAATTATATTCATTATATAACAGATATTTAACATTGTTCTGCGACTTTCCAATGAGGGCAATTTTATAAATAAATTGTGGAACCATACTCAAGATTGCTTCGTACTAATGAAGTGTAGAGTGTCTTGGTAATTGAGTAATATCTTAACTCTTTACTCCAAAGTTTCATAAATGCCAGAGTAACATATGCTTTACTAATGACCGTAGATTTGTTTTTACGGAAGTTCAGATGCTGATCCATTAACTATCCAAGATCTTTGAATGAATCAACTGCTTCCAGCTTGGTAGAAGCGATAGTATAACTTGAATCAAATACAGTACGTCTTGAGAAGTGCATTAATTTACATCAAACCTCTGCAACGAATACACAAGCTATTACTTCAAGCACACGTCCCACAATTCGAGTAGTAATTTCATTGTTCATTTCTCAAACGAGTAAAATATAAACCTTGCAAATGGTGAAACAGAACAAATACAACCCAATAAAGCAAGCACCAAAAAATGTTCTGAAGTATTCGAATGTAATCGGAATTCGAATTCCCTTTGTTTCATAATTTCCATTGCTGTGTAGATGAAGTTATAAGAGTATGCAACACACACACTCTCCATTCCTATTTTCTTTGTTTTTGGGGCACATATAATAAAAATCACAGACCCGCTCACAGCCTGTATTTACTGACTTCTACCAATCAACTGATCAGCGTTGCCCCTGCGAAATTTTATTTTGGACCAAAATTTTTCCAAAATCGGACCAAAATTCCCTCCAGCGGACCAAATTTCCAATTTCGAAGCAAAATGCTTTAAAAAATATTTTACAGTTGTAAATAGTGCTTTTATTAGAAAAGTAAAATAAATTGGAAAGGACTGATATGATTTAGCGGTTGACATCAACTTCGACTTTTCAATTTTTTTATTTAAATTTGAAAAAAAAATGACTTTTTGAACAGGTCGAATTTTAAAATCAATTTTAGTTGAAATGGTATCTAATCCTACACTGAAAAACAAGCATTCACGGCTTCAAATTTTGTCTTTACGCTAATGATTTTGGTATTGATTCCGAACCAAAGAAACAGAGAATATAAGTGAAGACACATTTACGTCCCTGCACAAGTGAAAATTATTTTATGTTTCATGTAAAAAAACGACTTTAAAATAATGTGTTAAAAACACCTCTTATTTTTAAAAGCTTTTAGTTTTATAGGCCATACACATTAGGCTCAAAATCTACTAAAAGTAGATTTGAAATCCCTTTTTTATAGGGCAATTGACATTTGAAATCTGGGTAAAGTGGATTTTGGAAGTGTAATGTGAATGAGGTATTACACTCAAGATGCAAAACGTCAACAATATTTCATTTATTTTGAATATTTTTTCAGGATATTAAAGCCATTTTGACTTTAGTAAAACGAAATTTTCTTTCATGTTATGATACCCAATTTTATCTCGAATCAATTAACTATAAGGACAAACCGACTTCATTGAAAAGTTTACAGACTTTTGGACAAGAAAAAAAACTTTATTCTTCTATGCTAAGCAAAATTCGCATTAGAGGTCTGCATCGAATAACTTTTCACTACATGTATGCAATTCGCTGTCGAATATAGTACATACACTGTCTTTCTCTCAGAGCGCAAGTAGTGAAGTGAAGAGAACACTTGCTTGTCAAATACCACCAAGTACTTATCCGAAACAATATGTGTTCCGAAAAAAAGGAACAATAAAAATGTAAGTACTTGAGAAAAAGTACAACATGGATTCTCTTCACTTCACGTAGTACCACAAGTATTTCTCAGTTATGTGCGAAGCAAAACTTGCCATTATTATTAATCATAGATATGTATGTATATCACATATTTCATATATTTATGTATGTCACACACTTACCTTAACGTTTGCCGTTCTTTATAACAAACCAAAACATATACTATGGAGAGTAACTGTTTTTTTGTATTTCTGAAACTGCACGTGGTACATAGAGTACTCTATGAAGTTTTGTTCTCGCAACATACTCGACGTGATCACTCTGAGTACACTTCAATAAGAGAGAAAGAGGAATATGTGTTTGTTGGTAGTGAAGACATCAGAGTAGCAACAAGAAGTTACTCGTGGCTTTTAGTGTTCATTAAAATGTGTACCAATAGTTTTGCGACTCTCTCAAATAGGTGTACTCATGTAGCAAGTACACGTGTACTCTGCATTTACAAATGGAATTGTGCAGACCTCTAATTCGCATTCGTATTTTAAGCACATGAAATCTTTGGCCTCACGACAATATTTTAATATATATTATTGAATATGTGATAGATTTTTTAAATACTAGAATTGACCAAAATAGACCAAATTCCGTTTGGTCCGACCATCGGACCAAATTTAAAAATTTTAAATATTTTGGACCAATTTTGGTCCGATCGGACCAAAACGGCAACGCTGCAACTGATCGACGATTGCGTTTGTTTTTCGGTTGATAGTTACTTCGTGTCGCATACGAAGTTTAGTCTTTGCTAAGACAAAATATTCTATCTTCACTATTCTATCTTACTCGTATCGTGAAGATTACAACAAAACCAAAAAATATTTAAAAGAACTGCTCACCGATTGACTTCACTAGAATATCGATTACTTCGAATAGGCTTGTACAGGCCTTTGATTTACATTTAGAGATATTTAACCCCATTAGGTTCATACTGTTCAACGGGATCATTAAATATACCATACAATAAATTCAAAATAAAGTTTATGCATTTGTAAATCCTCTCTATAAGTCTAGGTTAGGTTAGGTTATGTGGCAGCCCGATGTATCAGGCTCACTTAGACTATTCAGTCCATTGTGATACCACAGAGGTGAACTTCTCTCTATAAGTCTAGACTGAGCTCGGCAATACGGAGGTCGCTCATTGATAAAAATAGCATCAGTATACACCCATTGATACGAAATAAGTTTCCTCGTAGCTCTCATGGAATATTTCTAAAAATATATTTGCACAAATAGAATAATTTACAGTCGTTGTGATCCATGTTTTTGGATAGAGAGTCGTTATTTCGTTTTTTTGGTGGCAACAACCGTCATCTTAAGCTATTTGTGTGACAGTGTTAACAGCCTCTTTAACAGTTCAACAATTCTTTTGACTTTTAATTTGTGCTGTGAAATAATTGCATAAACCTTTACAAGACATCGAACAACAACGGAGATTACAAGACTGCTGTAGGTTATGTGCACTATGGTGCAAATACTTTTGCAAAGTATTTACGTGTTTTTCAAAGTGGTAAATCCATTTTAAGCGATTGTTTTTCATTTTCAATTTAATAGATTTTCGCTTTTTGTTTATTTTTGATATGTTTTTTTGTTTCTCTTCTAAACATTGCAAAATTTAATTTATGGCCAAAACAACATCCATGAATATGTGGATGTATAGATATATCTCAACAAGATGCATTTATTACACAGTGTAAGACTGAGTAATGTTGGCTAAGGCATTTTTTTAAACAAAATAAAGAAAAAATATTTAATTAATATTTCCAAGTTTTACAAAGAATTGAGATTGTATTTTACTTTGGGTAGGTAGACTTGCAGTAAATTGGTCCCAAAATATTTTAGGCTTGTGCGAATTCTCTCAAAACAAAAATTTATGGAAACTTGCTATTGGTGGGCTTTGTTAAAGTCAATGAACTGTGCAAAATGATTGAATGCCTGGCTTAAGTCGATCAAGGTTATGTAGAGCGAAAATCAATTTATAATTAATTACACAATGCAACAGAAGAGAAAAAAAACGATGGCTACATATAAGAGAATAGTTGTTGATTAAATTTTGAAATTTTTAAAATTTTACAAACACAAATCATTGGTGATTTAAAAAAATAGTAAATAGTTGTAACTTTATTTAAAAAATATATTAGCTTCTATTAAACTTTTAACCCTTTCACTACCGAAATAAACCTAATGTTAAAAACTTTAATTTTTCTTCTGTTTTTAGTAGTACTAACAGCATGTAAAACAAAAATTGTCATTTGAGATCCTACCTCAATTACAATTTTTCTACAACGGTGTTTAGGACTCGGCTATAAGGATGTCAGCATTCATTGATATGAGTTAAGCAAGTGTGGCATCACAATGGACTGAAAGACTCACTTAAAGAATTCTGTCCAAAATATCGGGTTCCACTATTCCTAAACTAATCTATTCTAGGTGCTCGGTATTGAATACGTTTTTCCAGTGATTTGATAGAATCTCCCATTTCTTAGTGCCGTTCGTATACCTCGTTGTTTCCTTGTTGTGTTTGAAATATGCATATTAGAATTTTGGGAATATCGTACTTTATAGAACGGACTGATTTGTATCTAAAGAAAGTTTATTTCGACTTATTGTTTTTAATGCACAGACGACCGCTTAGTTACAGCTAAACCCAGTGAAGTCGTATTTTAGTTTATTTTAATTTTCGTAAAATCGAACGTACATTTTGTTCATCCGTTCGTTATTTAGAATACTCAATGTGAATAATTTGGGCGTTCGTTAAATTGGATTTTCGCTAAATAGGTCATTCGTTAAACAGAGCTTCGACTGGACCAACAAATATTTTTTTCCAATAAAAATAAGTTAAAATTAGCGTTAGTTTAACTACGGATTTTTTCAGTGTGCTATTTCGAGTTTAATTTGAAAGACTTTTCCTTGAGGTTGGGTTTCAATACGTGTTGCATTTTGCATGGATTATTCTTGGGCCATTTATTTCATAGAATAAAATGTCACCAACATATTTGCAATTAAATATATATTATTGAAAATGTTGTTCGGAAATAATTAGTATTTATACAAAGAAAAATATTTTTGATCCATGAAACTAATAGTATATATCACAGAATTAATTCGAATTATAAAAAATATACTTAATTTCTTAATCAAGCATATTTTTATTTTGTAATTAATTCTGTGATTGGTGCTATCATTTCGTGATTGAAGCAATCTCAAATACAAATTAATTCGATCAATTAATTCCCGGATTCGATCTATGTACTTTTATAGCGTTTGAAAATACTACCAGAATAATTACAATGATTTATGGTGCCATACACAAACATTTTTTAAATAAACAAAGATACAAATTATTTTGGCGGGTTGTAGGCATTATAATGAGCTGTGATAAAAGAAATGTCATGTGGCTGTCATTTCTAGTTTGACAGATATAACACATAACACTTGGTGTCAGCTATCCTGTTTTTATAATTTAAGTTAACTTTATTAAATCTGTTTTTATGCCCTCCACCATAGGATGGGGGTATATTAACTTTGTCATTCCGTTTGTAACACATCGAAATATTGCTCTAAGACCCCATAAAGTATATATATATTCTGGGTCGTGGTGAAATTCTGAGTCGATCTAGTCACGTCCATCCGTGCGTCTGTTGACTTCACGCAAACTTCCGTACGAATCAAGCTATAAGATTCTATCTCCAGATTTGACCCCCGGAGCCTCTTGGAGGAGAAAATTTCATCCGATTCGGTTGAAGTTTTGGTATATTGTACCATTATATGGTCCCTAACAGCCATGCCAAAATTGGTCCTTATCGATGTATAGTTGTATATAGCCCCCTAGATAAATCGATCCCCAATTACACAAGAATTGGTCCACATCGTTTCATGATTGTATGTAACCACCCTTATAAAGCGAACCCCATATTTTACTTCTGGCTCTCTAATTATCGCAAAAGTTCATAATTGTTCATAGATTCCATTATATATATTCTGGCCAAAAACGGAATTATATAGGTCTTTAATTTGCTTTTTTTTTAATTGACTTTCAATTAATTACATCATGATGTAAATTAAAAAATTCTATTATATTTTGTCGAATAATAATTTTTTAAATTTTTTATAATTTTTAATGGATTCTAACGCTTGTCTGAATAGTTTGACCTCCAATATTTTGAAAAATGAACTATTTTTTTCAGATTGGATTTTGCATTTTTGTCGACAAAATTTAAATAATTTGTACCATTTTATGAATTTTTACTCTGCTTTTAACTTATTTGAAACAAAAAAAGTTAAATTTACTCATTAAAAGTATGAGAAAACCAAGTTATAAAAAATTGAATTAAAATAACTTCCTGGATAGTTTAAATAAAGAACATCATTGGGAGTGCATCTTCTGGAAGTGCTTTTAAAGTTGTGTCTTTGGAAGAACTTTCAAATTTTTTGGATGGGTAGTTATAAATAGCCCTCAGATAAACCGATTCCCAATCACAGAAAAATTGGTCCATATCGGTTCATAATTGTATATAGCCTCCATATAAAGCGACCCCATATTTAAATTATGGATCTCTAATTACAGCGCATACGTTCATATCGGTTCGTAATTATTTGTACACTTCCCTATATATACCTTTTTTTGTCTAATATATATACCACGTATGGACAAACTTACAATTTAGAAGACGATGTCAAGAAGTTTTAAGATACCTTGCCGTCGTCAAGTATTATCACAACCTAAGTAATTCGATTGTAGGTGGCAGTCTTTAGTAGAAGTTTGTATGCAATCCATGGTGGAGGGTACATAAGATTCGGACTGGCCGAACTTACGGCCGTATATATATTTGCATTTTTTTAAATTAAATTTAAAAAAAAAAATCCAATTTAATTTATGTTATGTATTTAGTTAATAATTTTTTTTTTATTTTAGTTTAAAAACATTTTTGTGTTGCTTAGTGTTATCATTTTATATTTTGCATCGAATCTAGCATGAAATATGTTGGCAGCGTTTAATAAATATGAACAAAAAGTCTATGCAAAATTGCGTTTAGTTGCATTTAATTAAAACAGGAAATTGATGTGTGGGTTCCATGAACTGCCATTAATATGATAATGGGTGTTTTACTAGCCTACAAAATGCATATCAATCTAAAAAATGTAACGTAATTTACACTTCTAAAACAATCATGTCACCGAGAAAATATTTTGACAACCAAATCCATATTGCTAATAACTTGGGTCCGTATTTATAATGTTATCCATTAGATTATATACTTGGAATAATTTTTTTTTTGGAATTGACGCGACAGGGATTTATTAAGAGGTCGACTGGAGCAGATTTTGGAATTAGTGAAAACTATTTAAAATTATGTTGATATAAATCTTATTAAAATAAACTAAATTTAATTAAATTTATTTTTTTTATAATTATTATTTTAATTTATTCAATTAAATTAAGCTTAATTGAATTTAATCAACATTTAATTAAATAAAGCCATATAGTTAATTTTAAAAATAACCTTTCGTAATCTGTGTTTGCCAATAATTTATTCTAAATGTCACCTATGTTTTCCTTAACTTTAATTTGGCATAATTCGCGTTATACACAATATAGTTATCGATAATATATATTCTCATAGTTTGAATTTTAGATGTGAGAAAATTGCCCACAATCGTTCCTTCATTAGCAATGACTATAGTCAAAAATTCGTATTGATTAAATATGACAGCATATAACAACTTCAAAACGTACGACAATTATGTCTTGACATGAGTGAAGCTCTAATTGGTATGAAATTATTATAAGTCCATAAAAAATACAAGCAGACAATGCTAAGCAAATTAAACGGAGACAGAAAATAGTAAATAATGATATTAATTAAAACAAGTATATACAGCAGTAAGTTCGGCCATGCCGAATCTTAAATAGCCACCACCATGAATCAGCTATAATAGTTACCTTTGGAAACTCTTCGTCGTAGCTGGTTACTACTTGATAATATATAGAAATGATTAAATAACGCCCATTATTCAAAAGCTTAGGAGAAGGAAAATCTGGAAATTTTACTTTCAGTTTCAAGCAAGTTTCATGACCAATGGATCTTCTATACCCTCAAGAAGTGAAATCGGTCTGTTAGAGACTATACCAAATGGAGCGTTAAAACTAAATCCGTTACAATTTCAGGCAAATCGGATAAAAACTACGGTTTATATAAGCCCAAGAAGTTAAATCGGGAAATTAGTCTATATGCGTGGTATGCCAAAAACATGTAATTCACAAAAACACATTCACAAACACAAAATTGAGCACACCTAATTGTGGTTCTGAAAACCTGCAGAAGCTAGACCCCTAATCGGAGGGCGGGTTTATAAGGGGTATATATCTATACCAATATCTATACCGATACACATTTTATTCGGAACACATATTTGTGGTTCTCAAAAACGTCTAGATTTCAAAATTCAAACAAATTGGATAAAAACTACGATTTCTAGAAGCTCAAGAAGTAAAATCGAGAGATCGGTCTATATGGGGGCTATACGAAAACACGGGCCGATGCACCCCATTTTCGACACACTTATTTGTGGTCCTAAAATACCTTTAGATTTCTAATTTCAGAAAAATAGGATTGAAAATACGGTTTCTAGCAGCCCAAGAAGTAAATCCGGGAGATCGGTCAATTAGGGGCCATACCAAACATGGACCGATAGCCACCATTTTACGCACACCTATTCGAAGTCCTAAAATACATCTAGATTTAAAATTTTAGACAAATCGAATTGAAAATACGGTTATTAGAAACTCAAGAAGTGAAATCGGGAGATCGGGGGCTATACCAAAACATGGACCAATATAACCCATTTTCGACACACCTATTTGTGGTTACAGATTTCCAATTTCATGCAAATCAGATAGAAAATAAGGTTTCTAGAAGCCCAAGACCCCAAATCGGGGGTAGGTTTATATGGACCGGTATAGCCCATCTTCGAACTTGACCTGCCTGCACACAAAAAACGAATCTGTACTATATTGCAGGACGATAGCGCCATTATTTAAGGCTGTAGTGTGCTTGCAACAGACAGAAAGACGGACAGACGGACATTACTGAGCTTGTCAGAAGTCATATCTATAATCAGTCTGAATATCTATTTAACGATTCATTTCAAATTTCATAACCGAATACAAATTGATATTAATTAGATATTTTTAAATTAAATTTTAATGAAGCACAAAACGAATAAAAAAAAAACCAAATTAGCATCAAGCTACAGAAAATGAAAAACTACAAACCACTGAAAGTGAAATCAAAATATATATTCATAGTTATGAATGGTCATAACAGTTCTCCGACACTATGCGCATTGATGAAAAGAAGAATTTACTACTCATTATTTATTAGTAATTATAGACGAATAATTAAAATGTGCGAACTAACTGTGCCAAAGAAATTTCATTTCATTTCAGCTGCGATATTTCATTTAAATTTTTTTAGTACCTACACAACAAGATTAAAATCTTATAAATACAGTGCAGGATTATAAATGTTAAAACATATCCGACTTGTAATAAACATATACAATAATACAATTTTAAAGATAAAGGAAAATAAATAAAAATTGAAATAAATAAAATAAAAGTTAATATTAATATTAATAAAAAAATATAGAAAACTACTTTTAATATTCAAATACATTGCATTCTTGATGATTGAAATTGTGAGTCAATATTATATCTACAAGCACAATTTTAATATTAAATATTCTAATTGTGAAACAAATTTTGAATATTCTTTTTAAAAGATGATGCGTTGCTGATGCAACATTTTTTTCATCCTAACCAAAAGAATTTGGTATATTTTTGTTAAAATTTTCTTCAAATTTTGGTAGATTATTTGTGGCACGATTTTATACCAATGAAAAGAAATTTACGATACCTATTTTAATATTTTGGATTATGAAAATCGGACAATATTTATTTTCTATGTCGTAGATTGTAAATATATTTTGAGATAATTGTAGAGCTGATTTTGGGTACATACCTCTATTTTTAATTTCATTAACAGCATTGCGATTGTTTTCATCGTGAACACTGGATGTGGTTTTATTTTTGGTATTGCTTTCTTCTCCTGTGGAATTGCCACTTTCTTCTTCATCCTCCTCCTCGTCGTCCTCCTCATCATCTTCACCAGTTTCAACACCATCATCGTCATCAACAACAGAAGCTACATCACCAGAGACAATATTATTGTTACGATTGTTTTTCATGCCTCCAGTGGTTTCAGTGATCATTGATGAGACTACCACATTGGAACCTTTCTTACTGCCACTATTACCGTTCGTGTTTGTTAGACTTGCATCCGCAACATCATTAGGTGACCATAATTTTGAACTACCGTTGGTGTTGTTATTGGTCTTAGACAATGATGAGGCGGCTGTAGTCATTTGCCTTTCATCACCGACCGAACATGTGGATGTATTCAAAATACCGGTAGACTGAGTGGACGTTAATATATCCTTATGGTAGGAGTTATGACGATTACGTGACACAGTTGTTGTCGATGTGGCATCCGAATGACTTGACTGCAATATAGTGGATGTTGATTGAGCTCCCGGAAAAGTGGCGTTCCTTTTGTGGCGCCCCTTGGATTTGGGAAAGGCAATCAAAATATTGAGCCACCATTTAGACTCTTCGGGACAGGTACCTTTAACGAAAGTAACACGATCAGGAGCTGTTATGGCAATGGAATTCGAGTGACCTGTAACATCTTCAGCTGTAGTTACTTCGAGTACTTTGGTCATATCAATGCAGGCTTGGGGAACAGTTTCGGGCTGAAAGATAAATATACAAAGGGATGATTAAAAATATTGTACATTCGGGAATAGAATTCCTAAATTATTTTAAATTCGTGTTTATAGGGTGGCTGATATGTATTGCAACCAACTTCAGGTTACTATTACATTTTTAAAACGCTCGTCTGACAGCTGGCAGATTTTATCCAATGACAGTTCATTTTATTGTTTGCAAGCTTAAAAAAACATATTGGTGTATTGAATTTAGGAATTTAAGCGTGATAGTGTGATTATTTTATATTTGGCTTGAAAACCACAAGTAGCTCACGTTATAGCCTTTATTTAAATGTGAATAACAGGCAGTGTAGTATCGTGACGAAAAAGTGAACGAAAACAACACGAGTAACGATCGGAAAAGAGAAAGCCAGATTTTATCGAAATCTTCGCCGCAGTGGTAGAAAGCGTGCTCGTGAGCTGAACATATCGTGGTCCGTACTGGCTCAAGGCTTTTTTCTTGTCCATTTTTACGATATAATAATATTTGATTAAATAATATTAAGTTCTATTTTAACATGGCAAAGAACTCAAGCGCCGCCTATGGTAATGGAGTGGGTCGCCGTATGGGCTGATGGTCGCTTCCGGTAATATTCTTCGGCCATGGAGTCAAAATAAATGCCGACTATTATCAGGAAAACAAAAATTTTGAACGCACACCATGGACATTCCAACAGGACTCAACACGTGTCAATCACGAATGGCTTAAAAAGGAGTCACAATAGTCACCAAAATCTCCAGTTTTCATTACATTGGACATTTGCCATGTCATTTTGTCGTGTAAGGAAGATCGGCGCTAAAAATACCAAAGTGTCGGAGGCACTTTGTCTAGGGCATTTTCCTGATAATATTCTGCATTTATTTTGACACCATGGTCAATGAATATGAGCCGGGAGAGGCCTTCGGCCTATATGGCTGCCCGCACAATTAACATGAAATATATGTAAAATTACATTATTTCCTTTTTGTTAAGTATCTGACGTATGCAACTAAAGTGTATGGTTGTCATTAAATGCAGTTTCTTTGTATATGCTTATGTGTACCCACAATCTGGTCTATAAATAGTATTGCATGACAGTATGCGTTGCTGTTATAGCGATATTTTGCAGCCGAGAGCAGCGTTGCCACAATGAATTTTTAGTTTGGAACAACATTTTTCCAAAATTGGACCAAAATTCGTACCAGCGGACCATTTTTCCAAATTAAATAAGTATAATTTAAAAGTTAAATTTTTTTCAAAAATTTTACTTCGATAAAAGGTTTTCTCAAATTTTATTTCTATTTATTTCTACAGAAATTTTTGTCAAAATTTTATTTCTATAAAAAAATTTTATCAAAATTTTAGTTCCATAGAAAATTTTGTCACAATTTTACTTCTATAGAAAATGTTTATTACTATAGAAAGTTTTTTCAAAATTTTATTTCTGTAGAAAATTTTGTTACAAATTTATTTCTGTACAAAATTTTGTCAAAATTTTATTTTTATAGAAAATTTTACCAACATTTTATTTCTATAGATAATTTAGTCACAATTTTATTTCTGTAGAAAATTTTGTCAATATATTATTTCTATAGAAAATTTTGTCAAAATTGTATTTATTTATAAAATTTTGTCAAAATTTTATTGCTATAGCAAATTTTGTCAAAATTTTATTTCTATAGAAAATTTAGTCAACATTTCATTTCTATAGAAAATTTTGTCGAACTAAATTATATACGTATTTAATCGGCCTTTTTTGTTTAATATATCTCGAGTATGGACTAACTTACAATTTAGAAGACGGTGTTAAGGATTTTTTTAAGATACCTTGCCATCGGCAAGTGTTACCGCAACCCAAGTAATACGATTGTGGATGACAGTCTTTAGTAAAAGTTTCTATGCAATCCATGGTGGAGGGTACATAAGTTTCGGCCTGGCCGAACTTACGGCCGTTTATACTTGCTTTGTTTCAAATAGGTTAAAAACAGAATAATGATTTATAAAATGGTACAAATTATTAAAATTTTTCGAAAAAATGCTAAAGCCATTCTAGGAAAATTGCCAATTTTTGAAAATACTTGATGTCAAACATTTCAGACAAGGGGTACAATGCTGTAGTATTCATAAAAAATTCATAAAAATTATTTATTTGGCAAATTATTGCAAAATTTTTTAATTTACATCCAAAACACTGAATTCGGATCACACCTTAAGAAGTGCTGTAAATTCAGCGCAACGGCATGTGAAATGGTGGATATCCGTACTATGACAAGCCCTTGTTAAATTCATCCCTTCTGCGCCAATTTTGCACCACTTACGGATCCAAAAAGAACATTTTCACTACTTTTTTGGCGACGCTTTTTTGCTGGGATACTAATCAAGATTCAAGAACTTAACACGGACATGGATGAATGGAAGGAAAAGAGATGTTTATAGCGTAAAGGGTGATATGGTCAAAATTTGGTCAATATAAACTTGATGTATTTCTTTCAATTTTGCATTTAAAAAACACCCTGAACACCCCTCATTTTGAAGGTGTGTGTGTAGAATGTTGCTCCTATTTTGATTTTGGAATTCACTCTTCAGTTGTCAAAATGCCGTACCAGCAAGAAGAGCAGCGTATCAAAATTTTGCTCGCGCATCGCGAAAATCCGAGCTACTCGCACGCAAAGCTGGCAAAATCTCTAAAAGTTGCCAAATCACCGTTACAAATGTAATTAAAGTGTTTGGGGAACGTTTGTCGACAGCCAGGAAGTCTGGATCGGGGGGAAATCGAATACCGGAAGCCGCTGAGACGACAAAGAGAATTGCCGGTAGTTTCAAGCGAAACCCTAACCTCTCTCTCCGAGATGCCGCAAATAAACTGCGTGTATCGTCTACATCGAGTCAAAAAACGAGCCGGACTATCGACTTACAAGAAGGTAGTGACTCCAAATCGCGATAATAAACAAAATACGACGGCCAAAGCGCGATCCCAGAGGCTGTACACGACAATGCTGACGAAGTTTGACTTCGTGGTAATGGACGACGAAACCTACGTCAAAGCCGACTACAAGCAGCTTCCGGGACAGGAGTTTTATACGGCAAAAGGAAGGGGAAAGGTAGCAGATATTTTCAAGCACATAAAACTGTCAAAGTTCGCAAAGAAATATCTGGTTTGGCAAGTCATCTTTACCTGTGGCTTGAAAAGCAGCATTTTCATAGCTTCCGGGACTGTCAACCAAGAAATTTACATGAAAGAGTGTTTGAATAAACGTCTGCTGCCTTTCCTGAAGAAACACGGTTGTTCCGTACTGTTTTGGCCGGATTTGGCATCTTGCCATTACGGTAAAAAGGCCATGGAGTGGTACGCCGCCAACAACGTGCAGGTGGTTCCCAAGGACAAGAACCCTCCCAACACGCCAGAGCTCCGCCCAATTAAGAAATACTGGGATATTGTCAAGCGGAACCTAAAGAAGACCAAAAAACTGCTAAGGATGAGCGGCAGTTCAAGGCAAACTGGCTTTCTGCGGCGAAGAAGGTGGACAAGGTGGCTGTACAAAATCTGATGGCAGGTGTCAAGCGTGAGGCCCGGCAATTTGGATTTGGAAAAGCGAAAGCCTAACTGAATATTTTTCCTGAATTTTATACTAATTGAACTTGAAAAAGAAATTTAATTTGTTTTTTTAAATAAACGATTTCACCGATCACCGTATCACCCTTTAAACACTGTTCGAAAAATTCAAGTGTTAGCTATGGTAGAAGTTCATAACCGAGATAGAACCAGTTCCTTAAACATAAAACATGCTACACATGAATGTCCTAATAAGATTGCAAACCCCAGAAGACAAACCATACACTTAATCAGCGTAGGAAGGCCTCTGCGGAGGGGGCTTAGACCCCCCCAGAAAAATTTTAGCCCCCCCCAGAATTTGAAAACCTATTTACGATTTTACATTTTTATAAAAATTAAACAAGTATATACTCGTACAACACACAAAGTTTCACTAAAGGGGCTTAGACCCCCCCAGAAAAATTTTAGCCCCCCCCAGAATGTGAAAACCTATTTACGATTTTACATTTTTATAAAAATTAAACAAGTATATACTCGTACAACACACAAAGTTCCACTAAAGACTTTCATGCACAATCGAATTACTTGGGTTGTGGTAGAAGTCTGATATTTATGAAATAAAGCTGTGGTTGAACTTATGAGTTAGTTGAATAAAAAATAGTAATTGATATTAAAACTATTCTTTCATAAATTAATATCTTAATAATGCTGCAAAAAAGCGTAGCAAGAAAAGAAGTGAAAATGTTCTGGAAGTGGTACAAAATTGGCGGAGAAGCGATGAATGTAATATGAACTTGTCATAGAACGAATGTCCACCGTTTCAACAGCCGTTGCAATGAATTTGCATCACTTCTTAAGGTGTGATCCGAATTCAGTGTTTTGAATGTGAATTAAAAATTTTGTGATATTTTCCCAAATAAATAATTTTTATACTTCTTTTATGATTTTTAATGCATTCTAACGCTTGTTTGAAACGTTTTTTCAAATATTATCGATTTTTCTATAATGGATTTAGCATTTTTGTGGCAAAATTTTAATAATTTGTACCATTTTATTTATTCTTACTCTTTTTTTAAACTATTTGAAAAAAGAAAACAAAAAATTACGCATTAAAATATTAAAAAAATGAAGTAAAAAAACTTCCTGTGTAGTTAAAATAGTTAACTTCTTTGTGAAGACATTCATGGAAGTGCTTTCAAAGTTGTGCCTTTAGAACAACTCTCTGGTGTGTATGAGCCAGTCCCAGTTCTGATCAAAACTTATGGAAGGGACCGTCCACTATAACATGAGTTTGTCATTGACGGAGTAAAACTCGTCTTGGACTCATCCCAAAGGACACGTCCTGGGACAATTTAGCAGGAGCAACCCATAAACAGGTCCTCAGGAACCAGTCTCGGACAAACTCTTAGAAATCTCTTTCAATTTGGGCTCCTAATCGAACCCGAAATAAAAAAAAAAACTTGAAATATGTCGAACAAAAGGTTATTCTGATCATTTTATTTCACTAAATGTGAAAATTACAACTAACTGGAGCACAGGTACCAGTTCTGTGATAGGTCCGTCAGTGGCAATTTGCACCAATTTCCCGTAGGGTACTTTTAGTTGCTTTATTATAAATTGATTGTCGAGCTATTTTGATGTCTATTTTTATTCAATTTTATGAAATAAAACATTAGTTGAACCTATAAGTTCAGTCTATAAAGTTTTAGATAGGGAAATTTAGGAAAATTGTCTAGCTACGCTAATGCACTTAATATAATTTGTTAACCGGTACCTCATGGCTAATAGAATCGAATGCTCTACTAAAGTCCAAACTCAACAAAACCGTAAATCGTCGATGATCAATATTTCCCCTGATATCATCAACAAGCTCGGCAATGAGGGTTGTGGTACTGTGTCATTTTCAAAAACCAGATTGGCAAGGAGAGAGGTAATTATTGTCTGACAAGTGCTCAGAGATTTTGTCATTGAGAAGAATTTCAAAGATCTTTGACAGACATGGTAGAATACTAATAGGCCGAAAATCAGTATAACTCGGAGGATGCAGAACTTTAGGTATGGGTACATCCCTTGCACACGTCCACTGCTTAGGAAACGTTGAAGTCATAATTATGGTGTTCATAATGTGAACAAGGTGGTGCGACACTAATGGAAAAACTATCTTGATAAATTTTAATGGTATTCTATCGCTTCCAATAGCATTAGATTTTAATCCTCTTCCACATAAATAAATTCTCATAGAAAAACCTTCTTCTGAATTATCCCCATCGACCACAATAGACGGAGGATTAGCCACAGAGCTGTCATCAAGATATCCGAAATTTTTCAACTCTCTCCACAAACCCTTCGTCGATGACGTCGAAAAAAGTTGTCTGAAAGGCAGACAATATCAAGAGAGTATAGATATCAATAAATTATATGCACATTTAAAAATTCCGACAAACTAGAATACAGGTACTATCCTGTTCTAGGGCCGTGTGTGGCAATTTGCACCAATTTTCCCTTAAGCCTACACCCTCAAAAAAAATTGCTTCTTTAACATATGTTCCAAACATATTTTGCAGGAAGCACATATATTATTGGATACTGCCGAAACATTAATATATTTGTTTTATGTGAACATATTATATGTTTGGAATCATTTTGAGCACAAAAATATTATATGCGTGGAAGAATTTTTCCCAAAGACGATTGTGCTCATTCCCTAACATACTCGTAATTTTCACTTCCACGAAATTGTTTAGTTTTTGGCACCTTTTTCTGTACTACAAATAATGTTGAATAAATTATTTAATTTTATAAACATTTTAAATTTTACCTTTCGCCTGGACGGAGAATCGAACCGAGGACCATACAGTTTGTAAGCCAACACACTATCCACTGGGCTACGTAGCTGTTATAGTCACCAGTAGATAATTATCGTTATAAGTTACATTTATATAGCATAGTTTGCAGCGCCTACGAGCCCATGCAAACATAACATTATTTAACAGAAACATACATTTGTTTGCCACGTGGAGCAGTGGTTAGCATGTCTGCCTTGCATGCAAAGGGTCGTGGGTTCAATCCCTGCTCCGACCGAACACTTTTATTTTTTTTTTAATTTACATATTTATATTTATATTTATACTATATTAAATTTTTATAATGAAACTTCGAAATGTGGGTTATTAAAGATTTATAGTCAGTAACAGTGCTTGATATACACGAAATTGACTGATTTTTGGATAAAATATTATTTGTTATTGCAAAAATAACAATTTTGTAACAAAAAACTGTGTTTGGTACAAAACTTTAAAATTTGAAAGGAATTCAAAAACTCTAACAAAAGAAGAACGTGGAGTCGAGTATAAACATACATAAATAATTTTATAATATAAACATAAATTTATTTAGGCATGAATAGTTTTTTACTAGTTTTTACTTTTTTACTCGCTCTAAAATGCATTTTACTTTTTCTTTAATAATTCATTTTAAAGAAAATAAACTTTTTAAATTGTTTTAGCTGCAACACTCGAACTTAATGCCCGCTTTTATATTTTAAGGTGTCCGTCAACTCCTCGTGGACTACTTATTAATAAAGAGGAACTAAACATGTCCACACATACATAAAATGCTGCTCTCAAGGCGAAAACATATGCTGTTTGTTTTTCAAATGTCTATTCTCTTGGTTCCGAATGTCTATTCTCTTGGTTCCGAATGTCTATTCTCTTTATTCAAATTAAATAATATTTAGACTTAAGCATATCAAATTTTTTGCCTTATCATAAAACAGTTTTCCGAAACAACATACAAGCGGTTTCACAGAAATTGTTCTCTTTTGATTCTTTTGCTGTGTTATGTTGATATCTTTCGTCAACTCTCCCGGTTTCCATATCTATTTCTTTCTCTATACTCTCTCTGTCGCTTTGAATAAAATATCACAAGATATGTATGTTTAGTCGATATTTGTAAATTTATATATGTTTGCATTCACACATATGATTTTTATGAAACATTCATGCCCCAAACATAATGTATTCTAACATATTAACATAGATGTCCCAAACATTTAATGTTAGTTTAGGAACATTACTTGTTTGCACTGAAATATATTGTGTTTTAAAATTGTGCCCGAAACACATTTTGTTTATATCGGAACATATGAAAAACATATTTTTCTAACAGTGTAGTACTAATATCACGTTTTCGCACGAAAAACTGTTATACTCCATATAAAAAACGTTAGCACGGAATAAATGCGAAATCTTTGTTTTGGGCATTTTTAAACACATATTTAAACAACCCTGGATTTTTCGCACGAAAAAATAGGCAGGCATATTATTTCGCATAAATAAGTTAACATCCCTGCGTTTGAGACCCTATTTACGGATAGATGAAGATATGAAGATATTCGTTTTTCGCAGAAACGAACTGAGTACTAAGCATTAGGGTTGAAATTTAAAATAATTTATAATTTTACAACGTACAATTGCAATGTAATTATAAATTGCATCGAAACAAAAAAATGAGGCGTTAAGTTGTTGATAACGTTTGGCAAGGAAGGAAAGTAAAGTTTCCGTTTTAAGATTTGTACATTCATTATATTTGATTTGACAGATATTGAAAATCAATCAAGCAATGTTGGACAGTGCAATTGTCTTTCGTATTGAATTAGGTTGGCAGTCCCCGACAATATTTTTCTCCCTGTTGAGACGGATAGTTGGTTTGCAAATCGCCTAGTTTTATTTAGTTTCACAAAACTTGCTCTGCATATTCAAACGAGTCATGACAGTTACAGTAGGGTGCCAATTAGTATTCAATTTCCTACTATTTCTTACTGCTGTGATTTAATGTTTATGATTTTGTCTCTAATCGCTATTGCTGTGTCTCTGCAGCTAGTAGTCCCGAACGCATGTGTGTGTGTGTGTGTGGAGAGGCTGTCCTTGCTGGCAAACTGGTCATAATATGGCTAAGGAGGAAATCTAAGTGTTACTTTCTCAGAAGGGAGTATATTTTTGAGGTGGACAACCATAACATTCGGAATACTGTTTTAAAAATATGAAAATGGAATCAGGAATACACCAGTCCGAATCTTTCCAGTCCAGACGGCAAAGACAAACCAAAATAAATTGTTTATGTTTCCTCAATGTCTGTAAATCATGAAGATCTCACAAGGAAATGTTCTTTTCATGCTATCCTATCCTGTTTTCTGAAATCCACAACAATCAGGAAGGAATAAAGCAGATATTTCCACAGAATATGGACATTATTTTCTTAGGCCAAAAATAAGAAAAAAAGAAAAGCAAATACCACACTATAAAGAAAACCTGCTCTTTTAAGACCAACCAAATAGGACAGGCAAGTTTTTTTTTTGGTATGTACGTTTATAACCACATTACTTTATCATAATTTACATTTGTTGAATTTTTCGCAGTAACATGTTTGTCATTGATATTTCTTTGCCACAGAACCTTAAACTAAGCCATGGAAGAAGAAGAAAAAACAGAACGACTACAAAATAAAACTAACTGGGCGAATAACAACAAATCTTGATTTAATGACTTTTTAGTTTCAAATGAAACCTGTTACGAAATTTATCTTTGTACAAAATCATATTCTATATAAGATGCAATAGAGCTTAGATTTCCCTCCCGGCCACTTTCGTTTATTGGCAAATTTTTCTTGGAAACTTTACTTTGTGAGACATTGAAGTTTGATTTTAGCTATTATACTACGCCATGTTCAATTCCACAAATTCTTGAAATATGTTTTACCATTAAATGTAAATGAATTAATCAGTATGGTCATTTATTTTACGAAAAAAATCGATAGCTAATAATCTAATGGATGACAATATAAAAAAATATCTCTCCACAATGAAATGTTATACTAATAAAATTTGCATATTGCAATCAATAAGTAGGGATACAAATTTTGCGTGCGTTGATAGAAGGGTTAATATTTTTCAGTTTGAAGCACTCTAACAAAACTGTTGCTTTCAAAGAGAAAATTCAATCAACGGACGCATTAACGCATTGTATGTAACTCAACCTTAAAGCTTAAATTTTTATATTTGTTTACTCAAATCAAAATAGCAGTTTATTCCCTGTACGAAATTGATGCGAATTGCCACATCCGATTTTTACATGGACGAATTACTAACTGTAGAGTATTCGATATCAGAGTTCCACGAAGTTCAGGAGAAAGTTAACAAACAGTTATCAAAATATGGATTAAAATTACGGAAATGGATTTCAAACAGCAAGAGCGATTAATATTAATCTAGTTTTTAGGAATTTCTTCAACAATTTCAAATTTTTATTACCAAAACAAAAAATTTTTTTTTATAAATTTTTTATTTTTCCAATAAAAAAATGTTCCAAAATCACATTCCATTCGTTTATATCAAGTACTGTTTTTTAGTTTATGTCTTTAATGCGACATATTTTGAAGTTTTATAGTCAAAATGTACTAATAGAAAAAGTTTCGTTATATTAACGAAATGTGTCGTTAAAAGTCAGCCAATGAAACAAATTCGTTAATACAACGAAATTTTTCGTTATTATTTATAACGAATTTTCTGTTAATCAACGTAACGTTTCTTATTGTTAACGAATATTTTCATTGTATTAATGAAAATGTTCCGTTACGTCAATGAAAATTTTTCGTTGGCTTAATTTTAATGAAATTTTCTTTGTGTGTGTACTATAATAGTTTTAATGCCGGACAAGTTTTCGAAACATTTTTGGAATATATGCAAAATTTTAAGAAAGTGGCCAACTAAAGGTATGTTTCTGTTAAATGAAATTTCTTTAAATCAGCTCGTGGGCCCCCAAAAACTATGTTCTATAAATATAACTGGTTGACTGTATGCGTTGCTTGTGCGTTAATAGCTATAGCGATATTTTTCTGTTGATAACGTAGTCCAGTGGATAGTGTGTTGGCTTACAAACAGTGGTCCGCGGTTCGATTCTCCAACTAGACGAAAGGTAAAATTTAAAAAGTTGTAAAATCGAATAATTCATTGCATGTATTACAGAAAAACTTACTAAGAACTACTAAACCTCATGGAAGTGAGGGTAGATGTAATTAGCCAGAAAATTAGAAACAAGACATTTTGGACTAGCCTTTGTGAAATTGTTTTTACATCCTGTAAAAGAATCAACGTTTATCATTTCCAAGGAAATTGGAAACGATATTGTTTGTCTATAATTTCGTTTGGGAGGAAAGTATTATATTTTGCATGTAAATTTTTTTATCAAGCCTTTAGGTTAGAGGTGTGCGCGTGACACGAAACTGTCGTGATACGCGTGAATTACGTGACTCGTGAACGAAACCTAGAGAAACTTTCGTGAATGTGCGTGAATGGGACTAAAAATATGTCGTGCGTGAGAAATAAAATCGGTTCGTGAATGTGCGTGAATAAAATTTCTACGCAATCACGCTCACGAAAAAAATCAAGATTTAATTCTTTCTGATATAATAACTGAATTTTATTTAGCTGTCGAACTATATCCTATTTATTAATTTTGTTATCTGTCCTCTTTCCCGATTGGAAAATGTAGGTCATTGTCGTGAATCGTTCGCGAGTGTGGGTCTTTAAAAGTAATTCGTGTGTGAGTACCGGTTTTCATTTCGTGAACGTGCGTGAGTGTGAGTGGCTACCAAATGTATCGTACGTGAGTGTGCGTGAATAAACATTTTGCTTCGTGAATGTGCGTGAGCGTGAATGAAATTTCACTCACGCGCACACCTCTACTTTAGGATCTATGGTGGTCAATAATTTTCCGAGATTAGCCGATATATACACCCTCCAAACAAAATATTGTTGGTATTGTTCAAACATATTATGTTTTACCTTAGGCATACACTGGTAGAAAAAAATGGTTAATGAAATTTCCTTTGTGTATATATATTTTTTTAAGGCGCCATTCTTTTACTTGCAGCATACTCTCCAGGTCTCCCTTTCTAAACACATATATGTTTATAGGCCACTTATAAATTAATATATGTTTGCATCCAACCATAATATATTATGACCCAAACATAATATGTTCTAACATATTTACATATATGTCCCAAACATTTTATGCTACACACAAAAAATTTTCACCGACATGTTTTCAATTAAACACTTAATTGAGTTTGGAAACGGATTCAATTAATATGTTAAGGGATTAAATTAATTATTTAATGAAATCTGAATAAAAACCAATTAAAACAAGTATATATGGCCGTAAGTTCGGCCAGGCCGAATTTTATGTACCCTCCACCATGGATAGCGTAGAAACTTCTACGAAAGACTGTCATCCAGAATCGAATTAATTGGTTTGTGGTATCTTAAATCGTTTTCTAATTTGTGAGATAGTCGTGGTATATATTCGACAAAAAAGGTATGTGTAGGTAAGTCTACAAATAATTACGAATCGATATGGACTTTTGCACGGTACTTAGGGAGCCAGAATTGAAATATGGGGGCTGTATAAATTATGAACTTGATATGGACCAATTTTTGTGCGATTGGGGATCGATTTATCTGAGGGCTATATATAACTATATACCGATATGGACCTAGTTAGGCATGGTTGTTAACGGCCATATACTAGCACAATGTACCAAGAGGCTCCAAAACCAAATCTAGGGATCGGTTTATATGGGGGCTATATATGACTATGGACTGATATGGACCAGTTTTGCCATGGTTGTTATATATCATATACTACCACCACGTACCAAATTTCAACCCTATCGGATGAATTGTGCTTCTCCAAAAGGCACCGGAGGTCAAATCTGGGGATCGGTTTATATGGGGGTTATATATAATTATGGACTGATATGAACCAATTCCTGCATGGTTGTTGGATACCATATACTAACATCTCGTACCAAATTTCAACCGAATAGGATGAACTTTCCTCTTCCAAGGGGCTCCGGAGGTCAAATCTGGGTTTATATGGGGGCTATATATAATTATGGACCGATTTCGACCAATTTTTGCATGGTTATTAGAGACCATATACTAACATCATGTACCAAATTTCAGCCGGATCGGATGAAATTTGCTTCTCTTAGAGGGTCTGCAAGCCAAATTTGGGGGTCCGTTTATATGGGGGCTATACGTAAAAGTGGACCGATATGGCCCATCCGAACTACCATCCGACCTACATCAATAACAACTTCTTGTGCCAAGTTTCACGTCGATAGCTTGTTTCGTTCGGAAGTTAGCGTGATTTCAACAGACAGACGGACGGACGGACAGACATGCTCAGATCGACTCAGAATTTCACCACGACCCAGAATATATATACTTTATGGGGTCTTAGAGCAATATTTCGATGTGTTACAAACGGAATGACAAAGTTAATATACCCACATCCTATGGTGGAGGGTATAAAAATGAATGATATTTGTTACGTTTCCAATTAAAATATTAATTGATTCAATCCATCACGATCGGTAGGTTAGGTTAGGTGGCAGCCCGATGTATCAGGCTCACTTAGACTATTCAGTCCATTGTGATACCACATTGGTGAACTTCTCTCTTATCACTAAGTGCTGCCCGATTCCATGTTAAGCTCAATGACAAGGGACCTCCTTTTTATAGCCGAGTCCGAACGGCGTTCCTCAGAAATATCACCAGCATTACTGAGGTGGGATAATCCACCGCTGAAAAACTTTTTTGGAATCGAACTCACGACCATGTGTATGCAAGGCGGGCATGCTAACCATTGCACCACGGTGGCTCCCGTCTGTGACAGTAACTCGTTTTTGTTTTTCGCGTAAATTGAAAAACATGATTGGCGACATTGTGTCTGCTGCGTTCGAAAAGTCATACAAAAGGGTTTAAATAAATAAAGTGTGCAAAAACATTTTTATTTCGTGAAATTGGTCAATCAATTAACTTCACCATTTTAATCAAAAATCATCTATTATATAGAATATTTTTGCTATCAAAGGTGGGTATCATATTGATGTTTTAAAATTGTAACCTTTTTTTCACGCCCAGTTTTCTTAAAAGCAAGAGCAGTATGGATGCGAAGTAGCAAAGGAAGTTCTATTTTTGGTTTACCTGTATTTTTCAGTTTTAACCCAAAATATGAAAAATATCCGAAAATCGCAATAAATGTGCATAACGAAAATATGCATTTTCCATTTATGTTTTATTTTTGTCTTTGATTGGTTCAAATTTTAATAGGTGATATGTGTTGAAATTTAGAAAAGGAATTGCTATTAAAATTAAACTTGCCGAGTCCCACAATACGCCATTTTATGGTGAAAGACTGCAACGGCAAAATAAGATTATAACTCTGCAACCTGGAACTCAGAATTCAACTTGATATTCTATGCAGGTAATTTTTAACAAAATTAACTTTTTATTAAAAAAATAAGTTCTAATTATTCTATTCACTTTTCAAAAAAATTAATTTAGCTACAGACTGCTGATCTATTGGAAATCTAGACGAAGGAACATGCTGACATGGTTATTATGATAAGGAAGATAATGATTTATATAGTTTATTTTTTACCCTTTAGTTGTTATTGATCGTAATTGTATGTCTAAGTTATGTTAGAACAAAACACACAAATAACAAGAACCAAATTCTATTGTCTATAGCATAATTCACAAAAATAAAATATTGAATTTTTTATAAGAAACGCATATTTTCTTTTATTTCAAATAAAACTAAATAAGATTTAGTGAGCGCAATACATAAGTTTTTTGAATGTATTGCCAATATCAATTAATTATTTAATTGAATCAATCAAATAGTTGATTTATTTTTGTTGCGAAATTAACTAAAATTTTAATTGATTCAATTAAAACATTGTCAAAAACTTATTAAATTGATTCAATCACACAATTAAATGATTCCGTGACAAAAGTCAATTAAATTTTTAATTGAAAATCGTGTTGGGTTTCAATCCAAATGGATGATTGATATTATCATTTTCGTAATTGAAGACATTTATTGAATCCGTGTGATTGATATCGAAAATTTTTTTTTTTGTGTAGTTTATGAACATTATATGCTTGTACTTAAAAATAATGTATTAAAAAATTTGAGTTCCAAACATATAATTTTTACACCCAAACATATGAAAAACAGGCGTTTTCGTCCGTGTAGTCCTAATTAAAAACAATCGATGCTACTCAACTTCAACTAAACGGCTGCAATTTCTATTATACATGGATTTTTTTCGCATGTATAAGCGACTTTTACACAAAAATTGCCGACTGTTATTTATATGGTAGAGCTTTTGGTGTTTGCAAATTCTAACTCTTTAACGCATATGATATTAGGTGCTATAGCCAAGTTTTCAAGTTAATAAATTTATGCAGGGGTTACGTTACCCCCAAAAAACCCATGCTCTTCGAACACAACCAAAAAGCTTTGCCAAGTTACCCATATTTTTACACATGTCTGTCTTTTTGATTCCACATGTTCTTGGCAAGGAAACATTATTTGATCGACCATTTAAAAGTTGGCCATGCGATGGCAACTATATGACCAGAAAGAAGGCATATAACTGCTTATTAATTTAATCTTTAATCGCAAATCGCAGCGTGAGAAATGCTTTGCAAAACCGCGTAGTGAACTACTGTTCATAATTTTTTCTTTTTCACTCCTGAAATTCATATGTGCCGGTATAGCAAAAAAAAAAAAAAAGATTTTGTAAAACTAAGTAGATAGTTGCAAAACATTGGAAACATGGATATGGTCTATGGCAGTATGCAGGAAATGAGTGAACAACAAAGGTGTTGATAAAAATGGGCGTCCAAAGACATGAATTCGGCGCATATGGTCAATTATTCATTTCCTTTATTAAGAAAGATTTAAATTTTTAGATACGTCTGCAGTTTGCTTTTTTCCATCTACTAAATGACCCAAATTGTATGGCCTCTAGTTAATTAAAATGTCAAAATAAATTAAAATGGAAGGAAATTGGATTATAAACAATGAAATGGCGAGTGATATGGCTAATCGTTGGATGCTTTGAGGGCAAGAATAAAACACAGGTTCTAAACGATATTGGAACGAAATCATCAAATTCTGAAAGTTATTTTGGTAACCATCTTACACTGATAAAAAAAACATCGATAATATTTTTTGGAATTGAAAGTGTTTGCCATAATTGTTATTATTTCCCCAGCAAAAAAATTGGAATTTCTTCCAACGGCACAACTTTAAAAGCACTTCCCAAATATGTTCTTTATTTTAACTTCACAGGAAATTCTTTTAATTCAATTATTTATAGCTCCCTTTTTTTCTTATTTTTAATGGCTTTAATAAAATGGTACAAATTATAGAAATTTTGTCGAAAAAAATTCTAAATCCATTCAAGATATATTGCGAATTTTTCAAAATATTTTAATTCAAACGTTTCAGACAAGCATTAGAATGAATTAAAACTTATAAAAATTATTTATTTGTCAAAATATGACAAAATTTTTTAATTCACATCTAAAACACTGAATTTGAATCACAGAGTAAGATGTGATGCAAATTCAGTGCAACGGTTGTTGAAATGGTGGACATCCGTCCTATGACAAACCCATGTTAAATTCATCGCTTCTGCGCCAATTTTGCATTACTTCCGGATCCCAATAAAATATTTTCACTACTTTTTTGGCGACGCGTTTTTTACTGGGTCGTTATACACCCACTATACGATGGGGATATATAAAAACATAAACATAAGGTATATATATATATTCTAAATCATGGTGAAATTCGGATTCGATTTTGATGATAGTCCCTACGTCCGTCTGTTAGCGATTTAGGCCATATCGGACTACTTTTAGGTAGAGTCACCATCACTCAAGTAATTCTATTGTGAATGGGAATCTGTAGTAGAACATTGTACCCGCTCCATGGTGGAGGGTATATAAAATTCGGCATGGTCAATCTTATATACTTGTTATTAATTTGTCTTATGCGAAATATAATCCATTTGATTGTAAAGAATTTTCTTTGAGGGCTAATAAAACTCTTCGGATACTATCAACGAATATCCACATTACATTGGTTAGGATAGATGGTAGCTCGATGTATCAGGCTCACTTAGACTATTCAGTCCATTGTGATAACGCAGTGGTGAACTTCTCTCTTACCACTGAGTGCCGCCCGATTCCATGTTAATATCAATGACAAGGGACCTCCTTCTTATAGCCGAGTCCGAACGGCGTTAAAACACTCAGAAATGTCACCAGCATTACTGAGGTGGGATAATCCACAGCTGAAAAAATTTTTGGTTTTCGGTCGAAGCAGGAATCGAACCCACGATATATACTGAAAAAAATACTCTAAGCGAAATTCGTATTTGTATTTTAAGGACAAGAAATCAATGGCCTCACGACAATAGTTTTTTTTAGTGTGTCTGAACTTACTACACGCAGAGAATATGATCACCTCAAACATGTTTAAAGAGCAAAATGTTATTTTTGGTCGGTGAATATGGAACATTTTTGTCGAAATCATGTTCTTTTCTCGGAAAACATATACGTGATTGCCGAAATCAGGTACATACTTTTGAGAACATAACATGGTTGCGATAAACATTTTACATATTCCCCGTCCAAAAATAAAATTTTGCTCATAAAACATGTTTGAGATGATCATACACGCAAAAAATAATTCTTTCCTCCCAAACGAAATTTTAGACAAACAAAGTTCGTTTCTCATTTGCTTTTCGCTGTAAGGAAGTGTATTTGGAAGAAAAGTATAAATTTTTTGTGATATACGTTTATTCTTTTCCAGGATGTAAAACCAATTTCATAAAGACAAACTCAAAAAAAAACATTGTTTTCTTGCTAATTGCATTTTCTCTCAATATACCAACAATGTAGAAGAAATTATACGATTTTATAAATTTTTAAAATTTTTTTACCTTTCGCCTGGACGGAGAATCGAACCGCGGACCATGCACTTTGTAAGCCAGTACACTAACCACTGAGCTATGTACCTGTTATGGTCATCAATAGATAAATATCCATATAAGTTATATTTATATAGCATAACTTGCGGCGCCCACGAACCGAATAAACAAAGTTTATTTAACAGAAACAAACATTTAGTTTGACACCGTGGAGCAGTGGTTGCTGCGTCCGACTTGCATGTCAAGGGTCGTGGGTGCGATCCCTGCTTCGACCAAAGTTTTTTTTTTTACATATATTCCAGATATGTTCGGAAGAACAATGTTTGATATAAGCGAAATGGACTGTGTTGTTGTTTCAAAAATAACTTTTTTTATTGTAAAAATAAAAATTTTGTAACAAACGATTTTTTTTGGTGATAAAAGTTTAAAATTTTCGAAGCAATTCAAAAAACTCTAACAAAAGAAAAACGTTTCCGGTACACGTTTTCCGAACGTTTTTTTTCTTCTTTGCGTGTATTCCTGGGTGTACTCTTAATGTCTGTAAATTGGGTAGATTAATATTCCAGCAAGCAGAAAATGTCGATTTTTGTGATTATTGGAATGTTAGCATTTGACGTCACAACTTTCGACTTTCGGTGGAATTTCGAATGGGAGATTTTGATCAATATCATAACTCGATTAGTCGAATTGACGTTATCTTCAAAGAAATCACAAGCAAAGAAAAACGATTTCCCGCAACGAAATTTTAGATAAATTAAATTTATCCGATTATATTATATAATATTGTAAATAATGAAAATTTATTATGGGCAAAAAATATTGTCTAAAATTTTGTTCCTGTTCCGTTTGTTTGATAAATGATTTTATTGGATCTAAGAAGTATTCGTTAGTATTCAAAACAGTATTCATTTGTATAGCACTTTAATCAACGTTGTGAAAAATTTTTTGGACTTGTACTTACATGTTCATCCACAGAATATGTGAGTTCACCATCGTCATAGAGAACGAACCACCTTCTCTGCCATCTCTGAAATTAAAGAAAATATAGGCTTATAAATATTAAATTTCTTAGACGTTTAAATTTAAAGTAATACGCAAATTAATAACAAGTGAATAAAATTTTATTCTATTCCTAGTATAATATTTAGAAGAACAAATAGAGGGTGTCCAATAGAAAAATAGAAAGTTTACCTGCATCCAAAAATTTTGACCTTCCCTTAAGAATTTTGGTATTGATTCCGAGCTAAATATAATATATGTGGATGCAAAATAATATTAGTTTAGAATTTTCCTATAAATATATGTTTAGAAACAGAGACCAAGATAGTATGCTGAAAGTAAAAAAAATGGAAGTACCGAGTGTGTGAGAGACATATAACGAATTTACATTTAAACTGGCAACAAGCTATCGATCAAATAGGCATATAGGTTTTTTGTCAAAAACAATTTTTCGACTATTAAATGAGAACAAAACGTAAAACTGGCTGTAATTTAATTCTACAGACCACGTTTCATTATAAAGGGTGATTCTTTTGAGGTTAGGATTTTCATGCATTAGTATTTGACAGATCACGTGGGATTTCAGACATGGTGTCAAAGAGAAAGATGCTCAGTATGCTTTGACATTTCATCATGAATAGACTTACGATCTGCCACAACGTCGAATTTTCAGTGAATGGGCCCTAGAAAAGTTGGCAGAAAATCCGCTTTTTTATCGACAAATTTTGTTCAGCGATGAGGCTCATTTCTGGTTGAATGGCTACGTAAATAAGCAAAATTGCCGCATTTGGAGTGAAGAGCAACCAGAAGCCGTTCAAGAACTGCCCATGCATCCCGAAAAATGCACTGTTTGGTGTGGTTTGTACGCTGGTGGAATCATTGGACCGTATTTTTTCAAAGATGCTGTTGGACGCAACGTTACGGTGAATGGCGATCGCTATCGTTCGATGCTAACAAACTTTTTGTTGCCAAAAATGGAAGAACTGAACTTGGTTGACATGTGGTTTCAACAAGATGGCGCTACATGCCACACAGCTCGCGATTCTATGGCCATTTTGAGGGAAAACTTCGGAGAACAATTCATCTCAAGAAATGGACCGGTAAGTTGGCCACCAAGATCATGCGATTTGACGCCTTTAGACTATTTTTTGTGGGGCTACGTCAAGTCTAAAGTCTACAGAAATAAGCCAGCAACTATTCCAGCTTTGGAAGACAACATTTCCGAAGAAATTCGGGCTATTCCGGCCGAAATGCTCGAAAAAGTTGCCCAAAATTGGACTTTCCGAATGGACCACCTAAGACGCAGCCGCGGTCAACATTTAAATTAAATTATCTTCAAAAAGTAAATGTCATGGACCAATCTAACGTTTCAAATAAAGAACCGATGAGATTTTGCAAATTTTATGCGTTTTTTTTTTAAAAAAAAAGTTATCAAGCTCTTAACAAATCACCCTTTATCTATATACATACATGTTTATTATGAGTTAGTAAATGGAGCAATATCATAACTCTTTAAAAAAATAAAAGTCACCATCGAATAAGAATTGCTTTGGACTATTTTCACAAAAATTATTATATCCTTTTAAGTACACCATCGCTGCACCTACTAACATTTTACCGACATCAAGTCATAAACCAAATTATGTTATTCTCTGACAAAATCAACTCACATTCAATGAGTTTTCATGCACATGCAATCAATTTTGCATAAAATTCATATCAGCCATATAGCGACTATGTTCCCACAAAGAGACACTACAAAAAAAGTATACATACAACAAGAGAAAAGCACACCTTCATATCATAAAGGTACCAGCCAACAATCCGCCACACTAGCAAAAACATCACTTTAATTTGTGTGAGTGAAGTGAATTATGCAAATTTTTATTGCCAACATTTGCTATAGCATGTTTTCTCCATCGGAGTTCTACAGCAAAAATACTTACAAGGAATAGAAAAAAATGAATATTTTGATATATGTATGCAGATTAGCAGAGAAAGAGAGGCAAATGAAAATAATAACAACAACAAAACGAACTGAGAAAATCACAAAATAATTGCCCATGTGGTTCGAGGTGATCTGCATATACTAAAGATTCATACAAATGTGTGTGGTGGGGTAGTGTAGACTCGTACTTGATGTCGTTCCCTACCGCAGAGCATATGTTACGAGTCTATATCTATGAGGATTTGCAGTATCCATATCTTCCAGCATAAAAGGTAATTTGACAAAAATTACCAGTAAAGTGACGAGGCCAACGCCTTATTGCAGACTCATATTATAAATGCAAACATTATTGGTAAAAGAAATCAACCGAGAGTAGAATCTAGAGAAGCCAACTGTGGATTGTTTTGATGAAATGTGGAAAACTATAGAAAGTTATAGAAATCTAAAATAATTGATTATACGATATTTTTGGAAAATGGTATTGACTAAGTAATTCCCAGGGCTCAATATAAATTGCAATCATTAAAACTCGGGGTTCTCCTCGGTCTCACATAAGGATTTTGGTATTGATTCCGAGACAAAGATGCGTCTTCCTTAAAATAAGGACACTTTTAAGGGATCTTTGTAGCTTTAAAAATGAAATTAGGAAACAGATCTTATTGTTGGAATTTTCATTCTATATTTGCGATAAAGTCAAAATGCGTTTAAAAATCCAAATTATGCCAGATAAATAAAAAATGTTTTCTTAATTCAAAAAAATAAAATAAAAACAAGTAAGGAAAGTCCAAATTCGGACGGAGCCGACTATATTATACCCTGCACCACTTTGAAGATGTAAATTTTCGATACCATATCACATCCGTCAAATGAGTTGGGTGCTGTATATAAAGGTTTGTCCCAAATACATACATTTAAATATCACTCGATTTGGACAGAATTTGATAGACTTTTACAAAATCTATAGACTCAAAATTTAAGTTGGCTAATGCACTAGGGTGGAATACAATTTTAGTAAAAAAATATGGGAAACATTTAAATCTGAAGCAATTTTAAGGAAACTTCACAAAAGTTTATTTATGATTTATCGCTCGATATATATGCATTATAAGTTTAGGAAAATTAGAGTCATTTTTATAACTTTTCGACTAAGCAGTGGCAATTTAGCGAGGAAAATGTTGGTATTTTGACCATTTTTGTCGAAATCAGAAAAACATATATATGGGACACATGACTATATTTGGCACACATGACTATATTACTAATTGTACTCCTAGTGCAAAATTTCAACCAAATTGGACCAAAACTCTGGCTTCTGGGGCCATATAAGTCCATATCGGGCGAAAAATATATATGGAAGTTATATCTAAATCTGAACCGATTTCAATCTAATTTGGCACACATGACTATATTACCAATTGTACTCCTTGTGCAAAATTTCAAGCTAATCGGGATAAAACTCTGGCTTCTGGGTCCATATAAATTCATATCGGGCGAAAGATATATATGGGAGCTATATCTAAATCTGAACCGATTTCTTCCAAAATCAATAGGGTTCTTTCTGACCCAAATTAGGAACATGTGCCAAATTTGAAGGCGATTGGCCTTAAATTGCGACCTAGACTTTGATCACAAAAATGTGTTCACAGACAGACGGACATGGTTATATCGACTCAGGGACCCACCCTGAGCAGTATTGCCAAAGACACCATGTGTCTATCTCGTCTCCTTCTGGGTGTTACAAACATATGCACTAACTTATAATACACTGTTCCACAGTGTGGCGCAGGGTATAATAAATAAATAAATAAAAACTTTACACCAAAATAATAAGTCTTAGTCATAAGCGTAGGAAGGCCTCTGGGGAGGGGGCTTAGACCCCCCAGAAAAAATTTAGCCCCCCCCAGAATTTGAAAACCTATTTATGATTTTACATTTTTATAAAAATTAAACAAGTATATACAACCGCACAAAGTTCCGCTAAAGACTTTCATGCACAATCGGATTGGGTTGTGGTAGCAGTTGCCGATGGCAATGTTTGAAGTCCGATATTTATGAAATAGAGCTGTGATTGAACTTATGGTTTAGTTGAATAACTAAAGCTCCTTTATTATATTGTTTAGTCTGGTTTAGTCATCTTAATTAAAAAATAGTAATTGGTATTAAAACTATTCTTTCACAAATTAATATTTTAACAATGCTTGCAGCGTCGCCAAAAAAGAAGTGAAAATGTTCTTTTTTGGTCCGGAAGTGGTGCAAAATTGGCGGAGAAGCGATGAATGTAATAGGAACTCGTCATAGAACGAATGTCCACCGTTTCAACAGCCGTTGCAATAAATTTGCATCACTTCTTACGGTGTGATCCGAATTCAGTGTTTTGAATGTGAATTACAAAATTGTGTGATATTTTCCCAAATAAATAATTTTTATTTATTCGTTTTTTATTTGATTTTTGGTCGACCTTTTGTTAGAATTATATACCTAACCTAACCTAACCTTCAAAAAACATCAATTTATAATAATTTTTATATTTGTTTGAATATTTTCAAAAATTATCGATTTTTCTATAATGGATTTAGAATTTTTGTGGCAAAATTTGAATAATTTTTACCATATTATTTATTCTTACTCTTTTTTTAAACTATTTGAAAAAAGAAAACAAAAATTAGGCATTAAAATATGAAAAAACTGAAGTAAAAAACTTTCTGTGTAGTTAATATAATTAACTTTTTTGTGAGGACATGTTTGGAAGTGTTTTTAAAGTTGTGCCTTTAAAACAAGTCCCAATTTTTTTATGGGAAAAGTGTGGAACTACTTTTAGTTGCTTTATTATAAATTTATTGTCGATGTCTATTTTTTTATTAATTTTTATGAAATAAAACAATAATTGAACCTATTAGTTCAGTCTATACATTTTTAGCTAGGGGGGCTATAGCCCCCCTAGGAAAGTTGTCTAGCTACGCTAATGGTCTTAGTCTATATTTGAAGCGTTTTTGTGTTAAACCTAAAGATCCAATATTTTATTTAATTTAAAGACGATTACTTTAACTCAAAAATTTTGAAGCACATATTTTAATTGTTTGACAAATGCTAAACAATATTCGTATTCGTATTTCAAGGACATGAAATTTTTGGACTCACGACTATATTTTTTCAAAAACTTTTCCAGCATTACTACTGAGAAAAAAAATTATGGAGGTTGGTCGAAACTGGGATTGAACACATGACCTTTTGTATGCAAGATGGGCAAGCTAACCTCTTTAGATAGATGTGAACACTGAAAAAAAAAATATTGTCGTGAAGAGAAAGATTTTCTTGACCTTAAAATACGAATGCAAATTTTGCTTAGCATAGAAGACGCATTTCTCCGATACAAATTTTCTTTCCTGGTCCAAAAGTCGATCAACTTTACAATGAAGTCATTATGACCTTATAATTAAGTTATTATATTTAAAAATTCCATCTGTTGACATATAATTTTTGAACGAACATATGTATCATCTTAGCACTTATTTTTGCTATAAGTATAGCATTATTTTTGCGTGTATTGCAAATGGAACATATCGTACTATATATACGTGTATCCCTCATATATACCGATCTCCACATTTCACTACACCGAAAAAAAGCGAACTGTTTTATAGGAAGAATGAACTACCAAGCACGAAAATTTAACTAAATTTTACTCCACATTTTGAGATTTCCACAAAGCGTTGTTAAAACCAGGAAATTTTAATGCCCTGTTGTACTTTTTAACTGCAATTCACGAAATTACATCATCTCACAGAAGAAAAAATTAACTAAAAAGTGAAGAAGAAAATCATTGGCGGCAAATCATGACCATTTTAGCCATACAGTAGTTCATTCTTACTATTTTTGGGAATCGTACGAAAATTTTCATTTGTTTTAGTTCATACTGAACTTATGTGTGCGGTCATTGAACTTTATACACACGTTTAGTTCATAAATTTTTTGATACATACTTAAAAAACGTAAGATTTCATTAAGCTGTGGAAAATTTCGATAAAAATAATAAAATTTAACTTTAAAGTTTGGAGCAGAGAATCTAACGAATTGCGAATAAATTTCCTAAAATTATTGTGTTTGAAATAGTTTATTTTTCAGTTTGTTTTGCATTACAAACCTTACTTTTGACTTTTCATTCCCATTTCTAAATAGTTGTCATGCTATAGAAGCCTTTTAACTACTATTACGCGTTCTATTAAACACATTGAAATTAATTAAATTACGTTTTATTCTGGGTCATGTAATCAATAAAGGTAGTTTCCATTTCAAGTCTATACACATGTTACACATTTGACTCTAGTGGCAATGAAATGTCAGATGTCAAATTTGAAACGAATTTAACAAGACGTCAAAAGGTGGTTATAACAATTTACAACAAAGTAATGAGGTATTAATTACAAAAACTAATAAAATGTTAAATCATATATAAAGGTGAGTTTTACGATAGCACAATATGGTCGAAAATAAACCTACACGCAAAAAGACACATATTTGATTCCAGTTGACACAAAGAACTTTTTATAAATCCTTCTGCATGAACTTATCAGTTTCACTTCACTATTACGATTATTCCAGTATTGCGGACAAAAAAAAACAAATTGGGTTAATCATTACATTATTTTAATCGAAATTTGTTGTAATAAATCACGGAAATGGTAATATCAGTCAATTAAAAAAATCATTGTTCCAATACCAAAATAAATTAAATCAATTAATTTTTTTATTGAATATTTTTCACAAATTCATAATGTAAATATTGGCTATATTGCATTGCAGACTAAAGCAACAACGTTCTTGATTCCCTCTTTCCAAAAACTTACTGCATGTTCGTGGAATTTTCGTTTAATAAAATTTCACGCCTTTAATAATTGCAATATGAGATGCTTACACGAAATATGCTGTCTTTAAGGTTAAATTGACAGCCCGAATTTATTTCAGACTCACTTAGACTATTCCGTCCATTGTTATAACATACTAACTAAAAATAATTGTTACATAAAGGCTCTTCTAGTTTTTTTTTACCATTGAACACATCCGATTATTTTCTTCTGTTGAACCCAGCAGATTGTTCCAAAAACATTAGCAGACTACTGAAGTTAACATTTTCAAGGTCCGCGAGTAATCGAAAGCTATTTGCTCCTACGAAGTGGATAGTCCTTCCCAGTTATGCTGGAGGTCCCTTTTAATAGAGTGAATGGTCTAATGGAGCCTAAACTAATGGGCTACCCCTATAACCTTTTTTCGGCCTTAGAAAAACAACTCAACAACAACAACAAAAACTATATCTCTTCTACAATTTCGTTACGAGAACAGAGTTTATTTTCTTGCTTGTGGTCATCTTATCCTCAAAGTCATCAGCCTGAAGTGTTGGTGTTTCTTTTGTATTTCTTTGCATCATAAGGAAATGCAATACAAGCTACGTGTTATCTAACATTGCTAATTTACGTATTACGCCAAGGTAAAAAAATATGCACATCATACAACTGGAAATACCCCGATATCACCAACTACATATACTAATCTCGACAAAACCACATAAAAAGGTTTTCCACAAAGCAAACCAAATTGATAATTTTAATACAAACCGCCTTCCTTCGGTGACGATAAGCAGTACGTGTATGGGTAACGAAGAGTGTTAAGTAAGTTTGGAAAATAGATTGACGAAAGCAAGTGGATGTTATTCGAACGTGAATTGGCGGTGGGATATGATTAATTTTGGGACTCATATGCTAAATTCTTATTGATATTACATAGGAGAATTATTCTTCCCAAATTGAACCATTTTTTCACCACACCTGTGCTTCTTTCATGTACAGTGGGAGGCAAAAACTTTTTGCAGATTGGGTCATTCATGAGTGGAAATAAGTTAAATGGTCAGATGAAACGAAAATAAACCGGTTTTAATCTGATGCAATACTGGTAAGGACCTCCGAACATTACTGGTAATGACAAAGTCTCCAAAAAACCACATCATACAAACCATAAAACATAGCGGGGAAGGTTCATGGTATGAAGATGGTGACACACTTGGCCGTTGGTTAGTGATAAGCAATCATGAAAAAAGAAGACTAACTTGTCATTGTGCAATCAAATTTGCCTGAGTTTGTGGAGGTTTGCTCCTACCTTGAGGATAAAGTTGTTTTTCAGAAAGACGGCAAACCCAAGCATGGTTACAAAATACACACAAAAAATAATATATTTATTTTATGAATAGTGTTCCAACAAATTTTCCAAACACGGAATTCATAAATTGTATGAAAAAAATTCATAATAAACAAAAAATTCATCATAAACTAAAAAATACTGGTTTTCATAGACTACGAATGTATACATAATATTAATGAAATGTTTAATATTATATATGAAGTATATATATTTTTCGACATTGAGAAATATGTGCGTTTACATAATATATAATAAAAACGTTATGCATGAAACGTAATTTTTCTTTTTTCTTATGGATTTTTTCCTAATTCTTAATGCCTTTTCTTAATTCTTAAATGTATGAACCCATTTATTAAAAACCGCATTAAAGTTATTTTAATATATGCATTAGTATTGGTATATAATTTATCTGAATGTACAGTTTTGCTTTTCAGGAAATAAAGTATAAATGAAATAAATTATGTATCAATTGGATTCAATAGACAGTTTTTATTAAGCAAATAGAGCATACTTCTAAGTGGTCAAAATGTACTCGGTTTTGCTCCCCACTGTACCTACAATCCCTTAATCTTATTTTTATACCCTCCACCATAGGATGGGGGTATATTAACTTTGTCCTTCCGTTTGTAACACATCGAAATATTGCTCTAAGACCCTATAAAGTATATATATTCTGGGTCGTGGTGAAATTTTGAGTCGATCTGAGCATGTCCGTCCGTCCGTCTGATGAAATCACGCGAACGAAACAAGCTATCGAATTGAAACTTGGCACAAGTAGTTGTTATTGATGTAGGTCGGATGGTATTGCAAATGGGCCATATCGGTCCACTTTTACGTATAGCCCACATTTAAACGGACCCCAAAATTTGACTTGCCGATCCTCTAAGAGAAGCAAATTTCATCCGATCCGGCTGAAATTAGGTACATGGTGTCAGCATATGATCTCTAACAACCATGGGAAAATTGGTCCACATCGGTCAATAATTATATATAGCCCCCATATAAACCGAACCCCCGATTTGGCTTGCGGAGCCTCTATGAGAAGCAAAATTCATTCGATCCGGCTGAAATTTGGTACATGGTGTTAGTATATAGTCTCTAATGACCATGCAAAAGTCCACATCGGTTCATAATTATATATAGCCCCCATATAAACCGATCACCAGATTTGACCTCCGGAGCCTCTTGGAAGACCAAAATTCATCTGATTCAGTTGAAATTTGGTACGTGGTGTTAATATATGGCCTCAAACACCAACGCAAAAATTGGTCGAAATAGATCCATAGATATATATAGCCCCCATATAAACCGATCCCCAGATTTGACCCCGGTGCCTTACGGAGAGCAAAATTCATCCGATCTGGTTGAAATTTGGTACGTGGTGGTAGTATATGATATATAACAACCATGCCAAAAGTGGTCCATATCAGTCCATAATCATATATAGCCCCCATATAAATCAAGCTCATACGCGTAAATCCTCGATCTGTCACGATTTATTTTTGGAGCATTTCTTTTGACCAAACCACATGAGCCTTCTTTAGCGATTGAAAAATTGTATGGAATCCAAAGCGAATAAATTTTTTGAAGGCTAAATGCAATTGTGAAAGTATGATGTTCCCACTAATGGCTAAGGTTGTCTCAATCTAACGGTCACATGACGATCTTGCAATATCAGTTTGCGCACAGCATCAATGGTTTTCAACGACCTTCACGAAATTCGTCTGTGAGTGAAATATGACCTCTGTCGAATTCACCACACCATCGATAAACACTGGTCCTTGACAGAGTTTCATTGAATTAAGGTCATCGATGCACTGTTGTTGCGTTAATGCGCGTCGAAAGTTGTAAAAAATATTCGCACGAAAATATTCACGATATAATTACATTTTTGGGAGATATGTATTTTTTAGGTTGCTGTAAAAAAAAACAAAAAGCGTATGTCAAAACATTCTGAGTTCGTATAACCTTAAAAATGTCAAGCTACGATAGAGCTGTCAGTTGTCTGATTCTCGTAGTTCTTTCTAACGATGGTAAATTTAGGGAGATGTTTCAAATTAACTTAAGGCCCAGAACGTCTCATTAGGCTGGCCATTCGTGGCCATACAGTGGGTGAGTTACCCAAGAGCCATTTACATCAGGTTCTTATAAGTTGTACTTCCGAACCACACTGCTGTGTAGTGTTGCTTTTCTATCTGTTGAATGTCTATTATTATAAACTTACCACCTGACACTTAAACTAATTTTTGAGGAATATAAAGCGGAACCGAACCTACAGCCGGCGCTAAAAATAATGCCTCCGCTTTCACATCAAAAGCAGTCCCTTACAAAGAAGCCACCGTGATTAAATGGTTAGCATCCAAAACTCGACGCAATCTAAGGGAAATTGAATAATGCCACATTTAATGTGAGCCTCGTACCCACCGATTGGAGGTCTGTAGACGAAAAAAGGGCTCACTTCCTTCAATATATTACGAAATACTATTGTGGTTATTATTTCGGAATTTCATTTTTCTCTCTCGTTTGATTTTTTTTGTTTGCCCTCCTCCTGATTGTTGTTTAACATTTTGTTTTTAGTAATTTGAAACGTTTTCAGATTGCACAAAGCGGTTTTGAGTATGTTACTTTTCAATAAAAAGGCGTTATTCAAGTAGCCATCTGTCGTCGAGGGCGCAAGGAACGGGCTACGGATGCCTTGATTCATGCAATATACGTATTAAGTGCCTACAAATATTGAAAATGTTTCTCATTTGCATAACTCTATATCTGCATTGGGAGCAGGGTAACATGAGTAATTACACAATGATTTCTTCCCGCAATATGAGTACTTGTACCGGCTACCGGCTTCATCACACACAACATTTGAATGACAGCGAACACACTATAAACATTTCATCATTTCTGTACATCATGGTCAGACACATTGACGATCGTGGGCGTCAAAAAGTCTACGGGATAGAAAACTCGAGTAGACAGAGGATTTGTGAATTGTTCATGTCAATATTGCTGGCCCCACATGTGAACTAAAACACTTGGAATATTGATTGAAGAAATAACAAAGCACAAATTATTCACTATTAATATTTTTAATTAACTATACAATGGGACTGCACTTCAATGTAATGCCCATGGAGCTTATATACAAGCTGAACTTAAAGCAATAACGAATTTCTTAAAAATACTTGTATTTGTAGTTGTATCGAAGTGCGGCTTTTTTTAAAATAATTAACCCTTTATCACAAGGCTCTCTTTTATGTATACCCTAAACCACATAGTGGTCTGTGTTTAATAATGTGTGCAAAATTTCATCCTAGTCGATTCAGATTTAGATGTAGCTTCCATATATATGTATATCCCGATTTTCACAAATTTGGCAATAATACTCTTATTTATTAACCAATCTTAGTCAAATTTTAATTTTAGATGTATTAGCTGATCTTATTCAGTCCTACATACAGCTCCTACATAAATATATTGTCCCATTTTTCTAAATGTGGCTACATTATCCACACTAATTGAACAATTTCCTTGTTTATATTAATGTACTTAACCCTTTCACTACCGAAATAAACCTAATGATAAAAACTTTTATTTTTCTTCTGTTTTTATTTGTACTAACAGCATGTAGAACAAAAATTGTCATTTTGAGAACCTACCTCAATTACTTCAAGAGCTATAGGAGCTTGTTCTGAAAACTTGATTCTTAAATTGTGACCAAATGGCCTTACGAAAATAAGCGCTATTTGGCCTATAATATCTTTCAAAGTATGAGAAAAAATATAAAAAAAAACCGTAAAAGTGCCAGCTATAATTTTTGTATAAATGTCCATTTACTAGAAACATAAGAACCCGCAAAAGTGTCAGCTTTAATTTTTGTATAAATGTCCATTTACTAGAAACATACAGTACAAAAATTGTCCCAAATTTTCGTATTTTTCGTTTATTGTTAAAAAAAAGTTTAAAAAATGTATTTTAGACCTTACCAATATGGGCAATATTTTTAGCTTATTTAGATTAAAGCCTCTACTTTAAAATAACATCGGGAAAGAAATCGAAACTAAGTAGGAAAATAGAATTTGATGTGTTTTTCGAATGTCCTTCTAAGTGGACATTGGTAGTGAAAGGGTTAATATTAGTGGCATCCCAGCAAAAAATCTTCTGAGTTTTCAGCAGCTTTGTAAGGGAAGTCAAAGTCAATCAGCGCTTACCTTTGCGACGAATTCACCGCTCCTAACATCAGGCATTACTGTTACTGTTAAATATGTGCCCCATGACTTTCTTAAATATGGAAATATGGTTTATCTCCCAAAATTATATCAATGATACGCTTTTAAACATAAATTTTCTTACACGCTCAAACCGAAAGCATGTTAAAAGTAATTCGATCAGAATATTATCTAATTCATCCGAAAAATATTTGCCGTTGCATCCGAAACATTCGTAATTGTATAATATACAAGCACCTGATCCAAAGTCAAATCATCCGGCCCGTAGTCTAATTTCTAAGCTCTCATCGGCTGAGTAAACGGAAACGAAAGTACACAGAATTTTTTTTTTATTCAATCGCGAAATTAATTGATCCAAATAAGTTTTTAATTGAAATGTCTTCGATAACGAAAATGAGTATCAATCACGATTTTTGTTGGGCGTCTAAAATACTTGACTAAAAAATTTATTGATTTCAGTAGCGAATTTCAATCAATATTTTAATTAATTTAATTGAAAATTTAACTGAAAACTCAACGGAAACGAAAGTACACAGAAAAATTTTTTTTCTGATTCAATCGCGAAATTAATTGATCCAAATAAGTTTTTAATTGAAATGTCTTCGATAACGAAAATGAGTATCAATCACGATTTTTGTTGGGCATCAAAAATACTTGACTAAAAAAATTTATTGATTTCAGTAGCGAATTTCAATCTATATTTTAATTAATTTAATTGAAAATTTAACTGAAAACTCAATTGATTTCCTAATTAAGAACATAACCGTTTTCAGCCAATTTCTTAACTGACTTACGGCCATTTTCATGTAGCTCCGTTAGGCTTTAACTGTAGGTTAACAAAAAGAAAATTCCAAATATCTTCTCTCTGGTTAACTTTAACTGAAAAATTGTCGACAGTTAAGTTCCTAACTGGCATATGGAATATATAGACAAGATGGCAGCTATGTCCATAATACGGTTTAAAAGTTCGTTAGTTAACGGGGCTCTAACGGAGCTTCATGAAAATGGGCGTTAGAGTATTTAGTTTAACTAAAATTGTTTCAATAAATTTTTTAATTAAAAATCAAAGAAAAATAAAAAAGTTCCAATAATTTTTTTATCATACTTATTCCTATGAGTTCGATTAGGTTAGGTTGCAGCCCGAAGTATTAGGCTCACTTAGACTATTCAGTCCATTGTGATGAGTTTGATTAAGAAGTTAATTGTATCAATTTTTCAATTAAAAATTTTAACACTTTCAATCATTGACTTATTTGCTTTAATATTTGTTTGATTAAAATCATAATTGTGCCCAATAATTTTTTAATTGAAAAAGTTTTCAGCTTCAATCATCATTTGAATTGAAAATATTTTGGTAAAATTTTTTCTGTGCACGACCCAAAACTTAGGGAAGGTCAGATTGAGAGGTTCAAGCGTCCTAAGTTAAAGAAGACTATGGCGAACTCGAACAAGTTCAAAAACCGGGAAATATAGAAAGAGAGCAAGGCGACGAACGAAAGTTTTAGTGGTACATTGGTATCCAATACGAGTGACTAAAATAAAGTGTTAAAAAAGCGTGAGACAAAATTCATTTCTTTTGTCACTAGTTTACTTTTGCAATATACAAATCTTGTCATTTGAAAAGACACATATGTATTACTGAGCTCCTTAGTAAGTAACTCGAATATAACCCTTAGTGAGTATACGAATATATAGGTAGTAACCGCCCAGTCACTTAGCACTCATTAACAAGAACTTCTCTCTTATCAATGAGTGCTGCTTGATTCTATATTTAGTTCAATGACAAGGAATCCTCTTTTTCTGGCCTAGTTCGAACGGGGTTCCACATTATGATGAAAAAACTGAAAAAAACTTTGAAACACTCACCTTGTAAAAGGTTTTAGGTGTATTTTCACATTTTTATACCCTTCACCACTACTGTGGTACAGGGTATAATAAGTTTGTGAATTTGTATGTAACGCCTAGAAGGAAAAGTCTGAGACCCATCGTTTAGTATACCGATCGTCTTAGAATTAAATTCTGAATCGATTTAGCGATGTCCGTCTGTCTGTCTGTCTGTCTGTCCGTCCGTCTGTCTGTCTGTTGATGTATTTTTGTGTGCAAAGTACAACTCGCAGTTTAAGCCCGATTGTCCTAAAATTTGGTATAGGGTCCTGTTTCGGCTCAAAGACGATCCCTATTGATTTTGGAAAAAATCGGTTCAGATTTAGATATAGCTGCCATATATATTTTTCACCGATCTGGTCATAATTGGCGTGTATATCAACCGATCTTCCTCAAATTCCGTACATTCGAATATTTTAACAGTCTCGAAAAACTTGCAAAATATCAGCCAAATCGGTTCAGATTTAGATATAGCTCCCATATATAGCTTTCGCCCGATTTACACTCATTTGCCCACAGAGGCCAATTTTTTGCTCCGATTTAGTTGAAATTTTGCACAGGGAGTAGAATTAGCATTATAGCTATGCGTGTCAAATTTGGTTGAAATCGGTTCAGATTTAGATATAGCTCCCATATATAGCTTTCACCAGATTTACACTCATATGACCACAGAGGCCAATTTTTTGCTACGATTTAATTGAAATTTTGCACAGGGAGTAGAATTAGCATTGTAGCTATGCGTGCCAAATTTGGTTGAAATCGGTTCAGATTTAGATATATCCCCCATATAGCTTTCGCCCGATTTACACTCATATGACCACAGAGGCCAATTTTTAACTCCGATTTAGTTGAAATTTTGCACAGGGAGTAGAATTAGCATTGTAGCTATGCGTGCCAAATTTGGATGAAATCGGTTCAGATTTAGATATAGCTCCCATATATATATATTTCTGATTTCGACAAAAATGGTCAAAATACCAACATTTTCCTTGTTAAATCGGCACTGCTTAGTCGAAAAGTTGTAAAAATGACTCTAATTTTCCAAAACTTCTAATACATATATATCGAGCGATAAATCATAAATAAACTTTTGCGAAGTTTCCTTAAAATTGCTTCAGATTTAAATGTTTCCCATATTTTTTTTTTTACTAAAATTGTGTTCCACCCTAGTGCATTAGCCAACTTAAATTTTGAGTCTATAGATTTTGTAAAAGCCTATCAAATTCTGTCCAAATCGAGTGATATTTAAATGTATGTATTTGGGACAAACCTTTATATATAGCCACCAACAAATTTGACGGATGTGATATTGTATCCGACTTTAGGCTTTCCTTACTTGTTTAATTTTCGAACTGTATCTTGCAACTGAACAATTGGGATGATAGTATTGACTGATGAGACCTTTTTCAGGCGATAGGGAAATGAAAATGTATGGTCTAGGAGCAATAATTCTGGTAGAAGATGATAGCTTTTGTAGCTGGTATTATTATAGCTTTCTTACACATAATAAGCAATGAATGAATAAAAAAATTTCGTCTATAGTATGGGCTATTTCGATTTATTTTTCATCCAAAAATCGTCACAGTCAGCAATGTACAATGCTATTATCAAAGCAAGTTCAAAGTCAAATAAACAAAAGAGATTATTTATAGAGTGGTATATATCATAAATATATGTATTTGAATAAAATTTATTAAAAAATTGCAACATACAAACTTATCTAAAAGGGAAAATAGTAGCTTCCTTCTCGAAATTAAGATAAACAATTTAGCTTATCTACTTTAAAAATTAGGAGATAAGTCCATTTGACTATTATAGCTTATTGACAAAATATCACCGAAACTCAATTAGTTTGAATTTGTAAATCAAAGCCAACAGTCGGTGTGATCACAAAGATTTCCAATGGATTTGGAGGGTAAACATGTTGTATATGTGGCAGACTGTGGAGGTATAGCCTATGAGACCTGTAAGGTTTTGGTAACCAAAAAAATTGCGGTATGTCTTCAGAAGGAAATTTATGATATGATTTTGTGGTTCATATGAAAATTCGATTTTACTGTTTCTACAGAAACTAGCAATTTTACATAGTGTGGAAAATCCCCAAGCCATAGCTCAACTTCAAGCATTAAATCCCAAAACTCAAATATTCTTTTGGAAATTTAATTTTACCATGACTCGATCGGATATGGAGCGTTATTTTGAGGATGTCATGACCCAAATGGATTATATTGACATTTTAGTCAATGGCTCCACTTTGTGTAAGGAACAGGATGTGGATGCAACTATTAATGTGAATCTTACGGCTCCCATCAACATTATTAGTTGTGTTATGCCCTATATGGATAAGAGCTCGGAAGCTGGACGTGGCGGAATGATAGTAAATGTTAGTTCGGTAACCGGATTGGATCCATCTCCTGTATTTTGTGTTTATAGTGCGGCGAAATTTGGTGTTTTGGGCTTTACCAGAAGTTTGGCGGTAAGTGGAAGTGGAACTAGAAATCGAGTACAAAATATTGACAACGCTAAATCTAACATCGTCAGAGTTAGGAATGTAACACTTTTTACTATCTTCGGTTATCGCATGTGTTATGAAATATTTCAATGATTTAATAAAGATTGTCTGTACACTGAAAAAACAGTGAACCCACCAGGAAGAAAAAAATTGGTTAATTTTAGAAAATTTAGATTATTTGTAAAAAATATTAACTAAACAGTACATCACGCCGATATCATAAAAATTAGTAAATATTTTTCTACAAATTCAAGAAAATTTATTAGACATAATTAATTTTGTTCACTTGTTATTAGACATAATTAATTTTTTTTCAATTGGAGTTCAAAATTGCAAGAATGTCTTTAGTGAGTTTTTCAGTACAGTTTGAGTCGCCGTCGCGATTCGAAGAATTTTTATTGCTTTAAAAAATTAACAAAAAACAATATTAAATGGAAGCGTTGGAGCTCATAAGTAATATAAAATATTATAAAATTATGTTCTTTACTGGTTGGACTATAATGCGGTTTTTAGTAAAACGGTTCATACATTTTGACCAATTATGCAGGTATTAAGAATCAGGGGAAAATCTAAAGGAAAAGTTACATGTATTGCATGACGTTTTTAAAAAATATGTATACTTCATAAAAAAATATGTATACTTCATTTATAATATTAAAAACTACATTCATATTATGTATACATTCGTAAGCAATGAAAACCTGTATTTTTTATTTTATGAATTATTTTCATATAATTTATGAATCCCGTGTTTGGAAAATTTTTGTGAACACTATTCATAAAATAAATGTATTATTTTTTTGTGTGCAGGAACTAAAATAAAGTTAAATTGGCTTTAGTGAAATAGAGGGTTCAATTTTTTTTCGAGTAATACTATTTTCGGCATTCCGCTATATATGTATATGTATTTTATTCTACAGTCTAGATAAAGGTAATATTCTAAGACGATATAGAGATATTCGTCTGCTTGTCTTTATGTAATCTCAATCCATTCATCAATTATGCAGCTATCGTTCAGGAAATAAAAATGATATAAAATTTTTTGTAATATTAACGAAATTTGTCATTTAAATTGAAAAATTTTCGTCGATACGATGAAAGGTTATTTAAATAATCTTTTCATATAATAACGAACTATTACACTGTACATATTCCTTTTTTGTTCGCCCATAAAATCGGATCTCTCTACACAGAAAAAAATATTGTGGTGAGGCCAAAGATTTCATGTCCTTAAAATACGAATGCGAATTTTGCTTAGCATAGAAGACGCATTTGATATCAAGTTTTTTCCTTGTCCAGAAGTCGATAAACTTTTCAATGAAGTCGTTTTGTCCTTATAATTAAGTGATTCGACCTAAAAATGGGTATCATAACATGAAAGAAAATGTTTTTGCACCAAGGTCAACTTGACTTTAATAATTCAAAACAATTTTTTTAAATTAATGAAATTGTCTTTAAATTTGTTGCCTTTTTGCATATTGACTACAAAGCAAAAAGTTTTAATAAAATAGGACATGGTTTCCAACACTTTATTTTAAAGACGTTTTTACTTGAAAAATAGCATAATTTCTACTGGAAGTCGAGTTTGAATTTGAAAATGTATGTTGTCGTTAACACGTTTGAAAAAAAACTTTGATACCATATGAAGGAAACGAGTTGAAAAAACGAAAAATTTAAATTTGCTTCCTAACATCAAGTACGCAAAATCTAGAATTAAAAGGGAATTGTGCCTTAAAACTATCCTTACTTGAATTCTCCGCTTCTTTGGCTCGGAATCAATACCAATATCATTAGGGTTCAGACAAAATCTTTGGAACCGGGCATGCTTTTTTTTTCAGTGTATGTGATATCTTGGGTTGGTCACATGGGTCCATGTTTTATTATAGGCCCCACACAGGTAGGAAAAGCCTCGTAATATTAATGAAATTCGTCGTTAAAATTGAACAAACGAAATAGTTTCATACAAACAATGATATTTCCATTACATTATTTCGTCCTACGAGTATTAATGAACATTTTTATTGTCTTAATTTTCCATGATTTGACATTGGCAAAGGAAAAGTGAAATGATTGTACAGGTTGATGAAGGCAAATTCTATAAGGTGACTGATATGTACACGCAAAAAAATAATTCTTTCCTCCCAAACGAAATTTTAGACAAACAACGTTCATTTCTCATTTGCTTTTCGTTGTAGGGAAGTGTATGTGGAAGAAAAGTATATACTTTTTGCGATAAACGTTTATTCTTTTCCAGGATGTAAAAACAATTGCATAAAGACAAACTCAAAAAAAAAAAACATTGTTTTCCTGCTAATTGCATTTTCCCTCACATCTTTCTCACATCCACGAGGTTTTTTAGTTCTTAACACCTTTTCCTGTAATGCCAACAATGTAGAAGAAATTATACGATTTTATAAATTTTTAAAATTTTTTTACCTTTCGCCTGGAAGGAGAATCCAACCGCGGACCATACACTTTGTAAGCCAACACACTAACCACTGAGCTATGTACCTGTTATGGTCATCAATAGTTAAATATCCACATAAATTATATTTATATAGCATAGCTTGCGGCGCCCACGAACCGAATAAACAAAGTTTATTTAACAGAAACAAACATTTAGTTTGGCACCGTGGAGCAGTAGTTGCTACGTCCGACTTTCATGTCAAGGGTCGTGGGTTCTATCCTTGCTTCGACCAAAGTTTTTTGTTTTGTTTTTTTTTTTCTTGTACCCATATTCCAGATAAGTTCGGAAGATTCCGAAAAAATGTTCAACATTACATTGTAATATATTGAATTTTGAACTGTAAAATGTGTTTTATTAAAGACCTAAAGTCAGAAAAGAACAGTGAAACGAAACAGAAACGAAATAGAATGTGTTGTTGTTTCAAAAATAACTTTTTTATTGTAAAAATAAAAATTTTGTAACAAACGATTTTTTTGGTGATAAAAGTTTAAAATTTTCGAAGCAATTCAAAAAAGCTCTAACAAAAGAAAAACGTTTTCGGTACACGTTTTCCAAACGTTTTTTTCTTTGCGTGTATGGCATTTTTAAACCGCTCACCTCTTAGAGTTATTCCAGTGATAGTTCATTATATTGTTTACAAGCTTAAAAACATATTTTGATCTATTGCATTCAGAAATAAAGTTAAATAGGAAGCGCACTCAAAGTAAACCCAGCCAAGTGCACTCAAATCGATTATTTGATTTTGGAAAGAAAATTTTCAAATTTTTTAAAGCAAAGTCAACTATCAAAAAACCTTTTTCGAAGAGGTTCAAGTGTAATTCACTGTGAGTTTAGTGAATTATCCGAAGTTCTGATAATTGATAATTTCACTGCAAGTAGATGGTGCTGAATGTGGTAGTTCCACAACGGCCATACATCCTACCACCTTGTAGTCTAAAGGGCTTTGCCCAAATAAATTTGAAAAGCATATTTTCCTATGTTGGCAAAGCTACACTGAAAAAAGCATGCACGGTTCCAAATATTCTGTCTTTAAAGATTTTGGTATTGATTCCGATCCAAAGAAGCGGAGAATACAAGTAATGATACTTTCAAGACACAATTCTCTTTTAAATTTAGGTTTTGTGCTTTTGCTTCTAGGAAGCAAATTTTAATTTTTCGTTTTTTTGCTTTTTTTCTACATATGCTATCAAAGTCCTTTAAAAACGAGTTAACGACAACTTTATTTTCCAAATTCAGACTCGACTTCCAGTAGAATTTATGCTATGTTTCAAGTAAAAAACGTCTTTAAAATAAAGTGTTGAAAAACATGTCCTATTTTTGAACGACTTTTTGCTTTGTAGTCAAGATGCAAAAAGACAACAAATTTGAAGACAATTTTATTAATTTTAAAGAATTTTTCTGAATTATTAAAGTCAAGATGGCCTTACCCCAAAAATTTTTCTTTCGTGTTATGATACCATTTGTAAGTCAAATCACTTAATTAGTAGGATAATACGACTTCATTGAAAAGTTTATCGACTTTTAGACAAGGAAAAAACTTTATATTAGAGAAATGTGTCTTCTATGGTAAGCAAAATTTGCATTCGTATTTTAAGGACATGAAATCTTTGGCCTAACGATAATATTTTTTTCAGTGTACTTTTGCAGTTATCATACGTTAAGATTTTAAGCTGAAATCAAAACAATAATAATCATTGAAGAAGAAACCAACTATAACAAAAACGAAACAAAGTTAGTACACTCAAAAAAAATGAATCCTGTATTTCACTTAAGCCGATTTAATTCTTAGTTAAGTTAAATTAACTAAAACAGAGGTCAAAATTATACACAAATGAAGAACAAAGATGATCTAAAATCGTGTCTCCCCCAAAAATTTCAGAATTTCTTAAAATTTGAAAATTTTACTAATAATAAGCCCATCATGAACTTCTTATGGTACTAAAGATATTTTTGCAATTTTGAACTCCAATCTTTTTCATTCAAACTTCGAAATTTTCTTTAACAAGTGAAACAAATTTAATTTAATTATGTCGAATAATTTGTCGAAAATTACTTACTTATTTTTGTGAAATCGGCGTGGCATCTGTGTTTCTAACACAGTTTAGTTAAAATTTTCCAAAATTAATTTGTTTTCTCTAAAACTATTTTCTGTTTTTTTTTTTCAGTGTAGTTATTTTATTTGGCTATAGTTAGAGCCCTTAAGCATTTACAAGTGAATAGATCTTTTGTTTCTCGAACCTTTTCTTGTTACCGTGTTGTAGTGTTACATCGCGTAAAGTGAAGGCCAGATTTGATCGAAGCCCATGCCGCAGTGGTAGGAAACTTGCTTGTGAGCTGAAACGAGCTTAGACTAAATCCATTGAGGTATTAAAAAGTGAACACGATTATACTTTAGATAGGAAAGAGCCAAGGAGATACTTCGCTTACACGAATTTGGACGCTTTTTCTTTTCTCCGATGAGAAGCCATTCCAAATTGAGCAGTTTGCGAACAAACAAACATATGGGGTTTACTTCCCACATATGTCAGCTGAAAATCTAGACATTCGGTTAACCACCAAAACAAAAGTGACCCCTCAAAGACCGATGGTCACTTCTCGCTCGAATTAATCGTCCGCGCGATCAAAATAAATGTCAAATATTATTGGTAAAATGTCTTAAAGACAGTATTGAAGCCTTGGACACAGAAACATTTTGACAGCAGACCATGGACTTTCCAATAGGACTCAGCATCTCTTCGAGGATGTTTCTCGTTCGACTTTGCGTTCGAAGTAAAAGAATACTTTTACTTTATGAGCTAGTCTCTAAGGAATTTTTTTATATCCATAGACTTAATAAATAAAGAAAAAAAGCTACAACGAAATCTCTCAAAATAGCATCCTCTGAAAATGAGACACCTTTCAATAATCATTTTTGTGAGACTTTACAATTGATATTAAAAGTAACCTCTTATAAGTCGACATCTCTAGAATGTGGATGTCCTTTTCTGAGAGCTTTGGCTTTATTGGAATACATAACACATACACTCTGACTTGCCAATAAACATAGTATCATCTTATTCACATTTTAATCCAGAAGTTGTCGAATTTTTTGTTAAAAGTTGATTGTTCTATTTTGGCCAACGTCATCGTCACGATTAGTCGTTTTATTAAAATGTCGAAAATCGATTAACTGAATTTAAAGATTACAAAAAGTTGACTTCGACTTTTCTTTTGAAGAAAAGTTGATTTAAAATTTTTAAATCCTTGGTTAATTTGGGCCGATAATTTATATAATTGAACAAACATATTTTGAACTCAAAGTAAGTTAATTTTAGCATAACTATAATGACAATTTTTTTGCTTTAACATCGTTTTTATTTTTCACTAAATAACAAAAAAATTAATAGCATGTAATACTTTTCACAACCTTCTTCTATTCAATCACTTCGATTAGAATCGTCCATGTTCACAAAGAGATATTCAAAGATTTAACAAAATTGTCTATTGAAAAACTCATAGATGGAAATCCATTTTTAATTATTAAACTCAATTGTTTTTCCTCCCATCCCTCCGTTGCCTGGATTCCCCTGTCAGATTACTATCAAGCATAATTTCTAATCTTATGTGACATTCAATGAATGTGTCCGATTCCACTTCTCACCATTTATGTATATTTCTTCTTTTGTATCCTCTTCCAGCATCCCATTTATTATGATAAAACCGGTGTGGCTGTAATGGCCATTTGTTGTGGCCCCACCAAGACATTCATAACGCATACGATGAAAGCATTTTTGGAATATGGTCAAGAGTATGTTGATAAATTAAAAGGGGCACCATGTCAGGAAACCGCAGTGTGTGCACGCAATATAGTGCGAGCCATTGAAATGGGTTCAAATGGACAAATATGGCTAGCTGACAATGACCGCTTGGACATTGTAAAACCGCAACTCTATTGGCAAATGTCCGAAGAGCTAATCCAGTATATGGAACGCTAAGGAAAGCAACACAATCCAAAGACAACTGAAGATTTGCTTACAGACAACCACAAAGATGAACTGATGGATTTACGATTACAACCACTGATAGAAGAAAATATGCTGATGATGAACAAAACTAGGTAGACAAGGGATCTAGCCATTATATAGATGATGATGTGCTGATGGAAACGTGTAAGGAATATGAAGGGTCAATAAACTATGAATATTTCTTAATGGAGGTTTCTTGTGGTTTCTGTCTTATTGCAAACGTTATGTATATTTCAGGTCAGGTATAGAATAGAGTGGAGAGTAAAAATTGTATATTTTACAAAAGAACTGATATGCAAAATATCCCTTGCGACTGATACTGAATATATGGGCTTAAATAAAATATCAATGTGCTGTGTGGGTACTTTATAATACGGGTTGTGATAAACAAGACAGTAGAAGTCCAACATAAAAAATTGATCAATTATTGTCATCTTCAATACAGCTTTTAGGGGATAAATAGAAATACACTGAAATAAGGCTTACCTAGTTCCAAAGATTTTGTCTTTCCACTAATGATTTTGATATTGATTATGACCCAAAGAAGCTTGAAATTACACCAAGGATACCTTTAGGACACAATTCCATTTTAAATTTAGGGTTTGCACATTTGATACACACCCTTAAAAAATCGCTTCTGTAACATTTTGCTTCAAGCATATATATTTTCAGGATGGGACCAAACAAAATATTGTTTGTATTGTTCAAACAGATTATGTTTCACCTTAGGGCATACACTGGTAAAAAACAAATTTAATGATATTTTTTTGTGTGGATATATTTTTAAGGCGCCAATTGGTTACTTCCATTATTTTACTTGCAGCATAATCTCTAGGTCTCTCTTCCCAAACACATATGTTTATAGGCTATTTCCAAATTAATATATGTTTGCATCAAAGCATATTATATTTACAAACATTTCATGTCCCAAACATAATATGTTCCAACATATTAACATATATGTCCCAAACATGTTATGCTAGTTTATGAACATTATATGCTAGCACTTAAAAATATTGTGTTAAAAAATTTGAGTTCCAAACATGTAATTTTCACACCCAAACATATGGAAAACAGTATTTTTCGTCCGTGCAGGACAGTTCGCATCAACATGTTAACCGCAATTTGAAGTTCTTAATTCAACATAGCCTTTATGTATAAATTATGCAATTTTTAAGTAGTCCTTAAAATAAAGTCTTCAAGCTAGTTTTGAATGCTTTTTAGTCGAAAAACAAAAAATCTTGAATTTTAAGGTGATTTCATTAATATTGAAGGGCTTTTGAGATTTATTAAAACAGAGTTGTCATCAGTTCAATGGAATTTTCTAATCTAATCACGATATTCGATAACGAATTTTATTAAATGAAATTTAATTTTTTCGAGTTTAATTTTTTCTTGTAAGTCGATATCGGGATTATTTGCTTTAAATTTATTCTATTGGTAAATTGAACTCATAACAAAAATCATATCTAACATGGGATATTTGCAGACAAATACCCTTCCACGGCTAAATATCCTTAGTGTGATCTTTAAGAAAAGATCTTAGCACAAATATTGAACATGGGTTCCTCATTATTGGAATCTGTAGCTAGTCCAACTGATGAGCCGTCGCGGTCTTCTTTCAATAACCAGAAAAAAAACTTAGATGTAAAACGTCGCAACTGCTAATTCATTAATCGTGGTTTGAGAATGGCCGTACGTCATTGTGGCTTCAAAGAATTTTGGTTTCCTTTTTAAATAAAAGATATTATAAATAATGAATCTGTACTTATTTACTACAGTGTTTCCGGTGAAGAAAATGTTATCTTGCGCCTAAAGAATTCATGCGAATTTTGCTTAGCAAAGAAGACATATTCCTCTGATGATTTTGCTTCAAAGGTGGATCAAGTCGTTTTGTCCTTATAGTTAAGTGATTCGACTTAAAACTGGATGTCTTCACATGAAAGAAAAGTTTGTTTAACTGCGGTCAACTTGACTTATTTAATTCTGAAAAATTCTTCAAAATCAATAAACTTTTAATTTATTGACTTCTTGTGTCTAGTAGATTTTATTTAATACTTTATTTTAAAGACGTTTTTTACTTGAAACATAGCATAATTTCTACTTGTAGTCGAGTCCGAATTTGGAAATGTATGTTGTGGTTAACACGTTTATAGAGGACTTTAATAGCATACGAAGAATAAAAGCTGAAAAAAAAGAATAAATTAATATTTGTTTCCTATATTTAAGTACACTCAAAACAAGTTTATTTAGATCCTTCCCCTAAAGATTTTGGTACTGATTCCGAGCCCAAGATGCGGCTTCTTTAAAAAAAACAAATATCATTTTGGGATCTTTGTAGCTTTAAATCTAGGATCAATAAAACTAAAATTAGGATACAGATCTTATTTGGGGAACTTTCTTTCTCTTTTTGCGATATATTAATAAAGCTATTCACTTCCAATTAAAATATGTTTTTTTTTTAATCAAAACTTTAAGCCAAAGATACAAACCCCTCTCAATAAATCCTAGCCTATAACTGAAACGTTTTTATCTTAAATCGGAAGACTTAATATTTCAGTTAATCTAAGGATTTCCTTAAATCAAAAATTTTGCCTTATTTCAAAGACATACGACTTTAACGGAGGGAGGCAAATGTTCCAAAAGTTTTTCCTAAATTTGTAGCACGGATTATAAACTTTCTTTTAATAACATTATTTTAAAGAAATTTGTACTTAATATTGTGTAAATTTCGCATCCTAAAATTAAAGTTGCGTAATCTTTAATACCATGTAAATATTTTTTCAGTGTACGCAAAACACAAATTGAAAAATCTTTGGCTCAATCAATACCAAGATCATTTTGTGTTTACACTACAAAATAATTAAAATAACATTCACGCTTAGTTGCCTAAATTTCATGTTTGGTTAATTGCCAAAAAACACGTTTACAACAAAATCAAAAATAACTGGATTTTCATTATATTGATAACATTTGAACCAAACTATCTTACATGCAAAATTTTGCATTTTACTCTCGTAATAGTTGCACAACAAATTGGATAAAAACTACGGATTCTAAATTCAAGAAGTAAATCGGTCTATATGGGGGCTACAACGAAACATGGACCGATACACCCCATTTTCTGCAAACCTATTTGTGGTCCTAAAATACATCTCGATTTCCAATTTTAGGCAAATCGAATAAAAACTACAGTTTCTAGAAGCCCAAGACCCCAAATCGGGGGATCGGTTTATATGGGAGATATTTTATTTTTTTTTTTTAATATTTTAATTAAATTCAGGACACGAATTTTTGAAATTTTTAAATCGTATCTCATTGAAGTATGTATCTAACTTTTTCATTAATGTAAAGAAGACCCTTTTTAAGAAATAATCATTAAATTAATCGATTTACGATAAGAAAGCTTCAAATAATATAGGCTTTAATTTATTTTTTGTTTTAATTAACAAAAATATTTTTACTTTGAAGTAGCTCGTTGTAATTTGATCTTTATCTGACATTTATTTTTATATGAATAACTTTGTTAAAGGAGAATAATAATTTGTTTGCTAAAGGAGAATAATAATTCGATATATAGAATGACAAAATATTGACCTAATATGAACGATTTTAAGTTACGCAACTTTAATTAATTAAAATAAAGTTTATAATCTTTGCTTTACAATTTTTCATAATTGGTTTAAAGTTTTTTTTTTTTTTTTTAATTAAAACATTTCGTACTTTGAAGTATCTGTTATAATTTGGATTTTTAATCTGACTTTAGTTTGTACGTGAATAGTCTTATGAATATAACACAAAAAGAGAATGAAATTAAAAAATGAGATCAGAATCGTAATTTTGATTTTATTTATCCTAGATTTATAGCTAAATAGGTCCCTGAAAAATGTCTTTATTTTAAAGAAATCGCAGCTGAAGCTTGGAATCAATACGAAAATCCTTAAGGGAAGGCCAAAATCTTTGGATCCAAGTAAACATTTTTTTCAGTATGGAATCTATATTCCATATAATTAGTAGTTGCCATGGTGCAATGCTTAGCATGCCCGCCTTGCATACAAAGGGTCGAGGGTTCAATCCCAGTTTCGATTGATGGTTTATCCCCTCTTACTGAAGCTGGTAACATTTCTGTGCATTTCAAAGCTTCTCTAAAGTGGTTTCAACGTAATGTGAAACGACGTTCGGACTCGGCTTTTCCCTTGCAATTGAGACAAATATACACTGAAAAAAAAATGCCGTGAGGCCAAAGATTTCATGTCCATAAAATACGAATGCAAATTTTCCATAGCATAAAATACGCATTTCTCCAATATAAAGTTTTTCTTTGTCCGAAAGTCTATAAACTTTTCAATGAAGTCGTATTGTTCTAATAATTAAGTGATTTGGCTTAAAAATGGGTATCGTAACATGAAAGAAAAATTCTTTAAAATTAATGAAATTGTCGTTAAATTTGTTGTCTTTTTGCATCTTGACTACAAAGCAAAAACTCGTTCAAAATTAGGACATGTTTTTCAACACTTTATTTTAACGACGTTTTTTACTTGAAACCTAGCATAATTTCTACTGGAAGTCGTGTCTGAATTTGGAAAATAAAGTTGTAGTTAACTCGTTTTTAAAGGACTTTGATAGCATATGAAGAAAAAAAGCTGAAAAAAACGAAATATTAAAATTTGCTTCCTAAAAGCAAGAACACAAAACCTAAGTTTAAAAGAGAATTGTGTCTTAAAAGCATCCTTACTTGTATTCTCCGCTTCCTAGGCTCATTATCAATACCAAAATATTTAAAGTAAAGACAAAATCTTTGGAACCGGGCATGCTTTTTTTCAGTGTAGTCTAAGTGAGCCCAAATTAATAACTTTACCTAATGGTATTAAGTTATAATTTCTATATGGAACTAGTATTTTAATTCATATTGGTCTGTCACCATAACTTGAACTAATATTTATGGTAATTTTCAATAGTTTAACAAATGTTTTTGGGTTGCCTGGCCAAGAAACATCAATTAAAACCTGTGTAATAGACGTCTTCCTTTCTAATCTCTTCAGCAAATATTCCTATTCAGAAAACTTAGAATGTGCATATCTGAAAAAACGTGATTTATTTTAAAATAAAACAGATACAAGCTTACAATTCTTTTGACGTTAGCTATTCTACAAATGCCATCAAGAACGGTACACCCTAATACATTGCTATTACATAGCAATGAACAAATGGAAAGTCATAAAGACTTTGCCTTTCTAGCATCACGCTCTCTAAAAATATTACGGAATTTCCCCTGAAAACGTATGCCAAAAACAGGCAATATCGTGTTGTAAAATCACTTAAAAATAAACTTTTGGCATACATTCAACAGAATTATATTCATTCTGTGAAAATTTGCGGTTCTTAGGCCATGCAGCTCCGAGAGATTTTACATTTCCACATTTCGGCTTTTTTTCTTTGTGGTTCGTTGTTTGGCGGCGTTAGCTGGCATGATTGTGGATGCAAGTGTGGTCGCCGGCAGTGTTGCCCTCGTATATTACAAAATGCAATTAAGCTGTTCTATCCATGACTTAAAGATGTCATAAACAAAAATAATTTATTTTGAAGGGATGCTATTATGGGACAATTCCCAATTTTTGTTTTTTCAATAAAAAGGTAACAAAAAATGCCCATTGTTCGCTCTTACAAAGTTACAAATCTTATTGACAGCGGTGCAAAAAATAAGGAATGCGGAAAGAATCGTAGAATTAAAAAAAAATGTCTTCTTTATCGTGAACAAAATTGAAAATATAAGAAAATCATTGTGTTTAAGATGCTAATTCCCTATGTGTTATTCAGCGACACACTTCATATAATCGTTTTCGCATTTACAACGGTACTTGCGAAAGTCTAAATGCTGAATTTCTGCAGCATATGTTCGGACATGGTCGTCGTAGTCATGTAATGCTTGTTTAGAGCTCTTCATGAAAATAGTTTTTTATTTTGAGAGTGGACATATTTGGGAGAGTAAAGACAAGAATCAAAATAAAACATTAAAGGCAACTGTGCGATACTTATGATACTGATTCAATAATTGTATAACATAGAACATGTTCCATATAGTGTCTGTTAACCTCATGTTGACAGACAACTTTACTAACCCATCGTAGGATTAGGAACAGTGCTGAAATTCAGTTTGATTCACATTATTTGGGTATCAAGGTATATCGAAGAATCAGGAATTATACAACCAAAAACGATTCATTACGTGCCAGAGGTATAGTAGGAGATAGAGAAGGAGAAGTCGATATCGTCCGCATGTTCTTATCTAACGGAATGGTCACTAACATACATTGAAATGTGAACAAGTGAGAGGAAGGACGACAGGATATGTATGGGGAGAACTCGAACGAGAATAGAATCAGTTAGCTGTTGAATGAGAGTAAGATGAAGACAAGCGCGAATAAGGGATGTACAAGTTGGTACAAACGTACTAAATTTTGAACATTACAATGATCTATTTGGTACAAATTGAGTTATTCAAATCGTCTTCTAAATGCTCAAGAAGTCACAACAGCAGAATGTTACGGTGATGTCTATATAGAGGGTATCTGTTATCGTTTTGGTAATACTGACTTAAACAGCTAACGCACGTTATGTGTCATTGTCAAATACTTTGGTCTATAATTTAACTATAAATCATCTGACAAATGAACAACTTTTGCAAATTATTGATTTTTATACCCTCCATCATAGGATGGGGGTATATTAACTTTGTCATTCCGTTTGTAACACATCGAAATATTGCTCTAAGACCCCATAAAGTATATATATTCCTGGTCGTGGCGAAATTCTGAGTCGATCTAAGCATGTCCGTCCGTCCGTCCGTCCGTCCGTCTGTTGAAATCACGCTAACTTCCGAACGAAACAAGCTATCGACTTGAAACTTAGCACAAGTAGTTGTTATCGATGTAGGTCGGATGGTATTGAAAATGGGCCATATCGGTCCACTTTTACGTATAGCCCCCATATAAAGGGACCCTCAGATTTGGCTTGTGGAGCCTCTAAGAGAAGCATATTTCATCCGATCCGGCTGAAATTTGGTACATGGTGTAAGTATATGGTCTCTAAGAATCATGCAAAAATTGGTCGACATCGGTCCATAATTATATATAGCCCCCATATAAACCTATCCCCAGATTTGGCTTGCGGAGCCTCAAAGAGAAGCAAATTTCATCCGATCCGGCTGAAATTTGGTACATGATGTTGGTATATGGTCTCTAACAACCATGCAAAAATTGGTCGACATCGGTCCATAATTTTATATAGCCCCCATATAAACCGATCCCCAGATTTGGCTTGCGGAGCCTCTAAGAGAAGCAAATTTCATCCGATCCGGCTGAAATTTGGTACATGGTATTGGTATATGGTCTCTAGCAACCGTGCAAAAATTGGTTTATATCGGTCCATAATTATATATAGCCCCCATATAAAACGTTCTCCAGATTTGACCTCCGGAGCCTCTTGGAGGAGCAAAATTCATCCGATCCGGTTCAAATTAGAAACGTGGTGTTAGTATATGGTCGCTAACAACCATACCAAAATTGGTCCAATAACACAAAAATTGGTCCATATCGGTTCATCATGGTTGCCACTAAAGCTAAAAATAATCTATCAAAATTTTATTTCTATAGAAAATTTTGTCAAAATTTTGTTTCTACAGAAAATGTTGTCAAAATTTTATTTCTAGAGAAAATTTTGTTAAAATTTTATTCGGTTCATAATAAAATTTTCATCATTGTCAAAATTTTATTTCTATAGAAAATTTTGTTAAAATTTTATTTCTGTAGACATTTTTGTCAAAATTTTCTTTCTATAGAAAATTTTTATTTCTATAGAAAATTTTATTTCTATAGAAAATTTTGTTAAAATTTTATTTCTGTAGAAAATTTTGTCAAAATTTTATGTCTACTTTGTCAAACTGAATTATATACGTATTGGATCGATCTTTTTTGATTTAATATATACCACGTATGGACTTACATACAATTTAGAAGATGGTGTTAGGAGGTTTTAAGATACCTTGCCATGGGCAAGCGTTACCTCAACTTAAGTAATTCGATTGTGGGTGGCAGTGTTTAGAAGAAGTTTCTACGCAATCCATGATGGAGGGTACATAAGCTTCGGCCTGGCCGAACTTACGGCCGTATATACCTGTTTTTATTAAAATATATGCTCTATTAAGAAAGATCATAGCGAGCTTCTTCCATAACTAAATTAAATGAAATGTATTTTCTTCAGAATGCAAATGAAATGTATTTTCTTCAGAATGCAAACTAAAAAACAAGTATATACGGCCGTAAGTTCGGCCAGGCCGAATCTTATGTACCCTCCACCATGGATTGCATAGAAACTTGTACTAAAGACTGTCATCTACTATCGAATTACTTGGGTTGTGGTATCTTAAAACTTCTAAACATCGTTTTCTAAATTGTGAGTTAGTCCATACGTGGTAGAGAGCCAGAATTAAAATATGGGGGGGGGGGGGTGGCTTATATGGGGGCTATATACAATTATGAACTTGATATGGACCAATTTGTGTGTGATTGGGGATCGATTTATCTGAGGGCTATATATAACTATACACCGATGTGGACCTAGTTAGGCATGGTTGTTAACGGCCACATACTAGCACAATGTACCAAATTTCAACTGACTCGGATGAAATTTGCTCCTCAAAGAGGCTCCAAAACCAAATCTCGGGATCGGTTTATATGGGTGCTATATATAATTATGGACTGATATGGACCACTTTTGGCATGGCTGTTAAAATCTGGGGATCGGTTTATATGGGGGCTATATATAATTATGGACTGCTATGAACCAATTCCTGCATGGTTGTTTGAGGCCATATATAAACACCACGTACAAAATTTAAACTGAATCAGATGAATTTTGATCTTCCAAGAGGCTCCGGAGGTCAAATCTGGTGATCGGTTTATATGGGGCCTATATATAATTATGGACCGATGTGGACCATTTTTTGCATGGTCATTAGAGACCATATATTAACACCATGTACCAAATTTCAGCCGGATCGGATGAAATTTGCTTCTGTTAGAGGCTTTGCAAGCCAAATCGGGGGATCGGTCTATATGGAGGCTATATATAATTATGGACCGATGTGGACCAATTTTGGCATGGTTGTTAGAGACCATATACTTACACCATGTACCAAATTTCAGCCGGTTCGGATGAAATTTGCTTCTCTTAGAGTCCCCGCAAGCCAAATTTGGGGGTCCGTTTATATGGACCCCCAAATAACAATAACAACTACTTGTGCCAATTTTCAAGTCGTTAGCTTGTTTCGTTCGGAAGTTAGCGTGATTTCAACAGACGGACGGACGGACGGACATGCTCAGATGGACTCAGAATTTCACCACGACCCAGAATATATATACTTTATGGGGTCTTAGAGGAATATTTCGATGTGTTACAAACGGAATGACAAAGTTAATATACCCCCATCCTATGGTGGAGGGTATAAAAAATATACCATCAATCATCGATTCGTTCGCAGCAATTTGGGAAATGTGAGAAAATTTGCGTAAGTATGTAGGTGTGAAGCCTTCCAAAATACATATGGTACAAGAATTGAAACTGAACGACCTATAGCAATGTAGAATTTTTGGTGAATGAGCTCTTGGAAAGTTGCCCGAAGATTTAATTTTTTTATCGAAAAATTGTGTTCGGCGACGAAGGTCAGTTTTGGCTCAATGGAGATGTAAATAAGCGAAAGCTACCAGTTCATCCAAAAATGTCCAGTTTTGTGCGGTTTATGGTCTGGTGGCATGATTGAACCGTACATAGTCAATGGTGAGCGACCAAAATCATTAATATTAAGACAAAATCTTTGGAAATGGGCAAGCATTTTTTCAGTGAAGATCCGTTCTTATGCCGATAAAATGCAAAATCCCTTCTAGAAAAATTGCAAGTTTTTGACAATGTTTGAAGTCGAACGTTTAAGACAAGCGCTAGAATCCATAACAAATCACAAAAAAATTATAGAAGTTATTTATTTGACAAATTAAAAACACAGACCTCGAGCTCGTTTTTTTATCCAAAAAAATCAAATACAGGTCGAATACAATAAATAAACGTTTGTAACATAATTGTTTAAATTCACATCCAAAACACTGAATTCGGAACACGCCTTAAGAAGTGATGCAAATTCAGTGCTACAGTTGTTGGATATTCAAGCTCATATTAAATTCATTGCTTCTGTGCCAATTTCGTACCACTTCCGGATCCAAAAAGAACATTTCCACTACTTGTTTGGGGACGCTTTTTTTGCTGGGATATGTATGACATATCTATTATTTATTGTAGTATTATAAATATGAATTATACTTAACAAAATAAAGTCCACTTCGTTATAAAAGTGATATTTTAAGAATTCACTCAGTCTCAGACCCCTATTATAGAGAATATCGACATTATTATTGAAGCGTAACTAGTAATTTTCGGTGTGTTTGGAAGCATTGAGGCGAGAGGGTAATAATTTCGAATAGGAGTTAAAAACAATAGTGAAGGTTGATCTTTTGTGTGTGTTGAGGGTCAAAAATTCAATAAAAACAAGTATATACGGCCGTAAGTTCGGCCAGGCCGAAGCTTATGTACCCTCCATCATGGATTGCGTAGAAACTTCATCTAAACACTGCCATCCACAATCGAATTACTTAAGTTGCGGTAACGTTTGCCGATGGCAAGGTATCTTAAAACCTCCTAACACCATCTTCTAAATTGTATGTAAGTCCATACGTGGTATATATTAAATCAAAAAAGATCGATCCAACACGTATATAATTCAGTTTGACAAAGAAGACATAAAATTTTGACAAAATTTTCTACAGAAATAAAATTTTAACAAAATTTTCTATAGAAATAAAAATTTTGACAAAATTTTCTATAGAAAGAAAATTTTGACAAAAATTTCTACAGAAATAAAATTTTAACAAAATTTTCTATAGAAATAAACTTTTGACAAAATTTTCTATAGAAATAAAATCTTGGTAGATTATTTTTGGCTCGAGTGGCAACCATGATTATGAACCGAATAAAATTTGCACAAAATTTTCTATAGAAATAAAATTTTGACAAAATTTTCTATAGAAATAAAATTTTGACAATGATGAAAATTTTATTATGAACCGAATAAAATTTTAACAAAATTTTCTCTAGAAATAAAATTTTGACAAAATTTTCCATAGAAATAAAATTTTGACAAAATGTTCTATAGGAATAAAATTTTGGTAGATTATTTTTGGCTCTAGTGGCAACCATGATTATGAACCGATATGGACCAATTTTTGTGTGATTGGACCAATTTTGGTATGGTTGTTAGCGACCATATACTAACACCACGTGCCTAATTTGAACCGGATCGGATGAATTTTTCTCCTCCAAGAGGCTCCGGAGGTCAAATCTGGAGAATGTTTTATATGGGGGCCATATATAATTATGGACCGATATGGACCAATTCTGGCACGGTTGTTAAAGATCATATACTAACACGATGTTACAAATTACAACCGGATTGGATGAAATTTGCTTCTCTTGGAGACTTCGCAAGCCAAATCTGGGGATCGGTTTATATGGGGGCTATATATAATTATGAACCGATGTGGACCAATTTTTGCATGGTTGTTAGAGACCATATACCAATATCATGTACCAAATTTCAGGCGGATCGGATGAAATTTGCTTCTCTTTGAGGCTCCGCAACCCAAATCTGGGGATCGGTTTATATGGGCGCCATATATAATTATGGACCGATGTGGACCAATTTTTGCACAGTTGTTAGAGACCATATACCAATACCATGTACCAAATTTCAGCCGGATCGAATGCAATTTGCTCCTCTTTGAGGCTCCGCAAGCCAAATCTGGGGATCGGTTTATATGGGGGCTATACATAATTATGGACCGATATGGAACAATTTTTGCATGATTGTTAGAGACCATATACCAACACCATGTACCAAATTTCAGCCAGATCGGATGAAATATGCTTCTCTTAGAGGCTCCACAAGCCAAATCTGGGGATCGGTTTATATGGGGGCTATATATAATTAAGGACCGATATGGACCAATTTTTGCATGGTTGTTAGAGACCATATACCAACATCATGTACCAAATTTCAGCCGGATCGGATGAAATTTTCTTCTCTTTGAGGCTCCGCAAGCCAAATCTGGGGATCGGTTTATATGGGGGCTATATATAATTATGGACCGATGTGAACCAATTTTTGCATGGTTGTTAGAGACCATATACCAACATAATGTACCCAATTTCAGCCGGATCGGATGAAATTTGCTTCTCTTTTAGGCTCCGCAAGCCAAATCTTGGGATCGGTTTATATGGGGGCTATATATAATTATTGACCGATATGGACCAATTTTTGCATGGTTGTTAGAGACCATATACCAACACCATATACCAAATTTCAGCCGGATCGGATGAAATATGCTTCTGTTAGAGGCTCCACAAGCCAAATCTGAGGGTCCCTTTATATGGGGGCTATACGTAAAAGTGGACCGATATGGCCCATTTTCAATACCATCCGACCTACATCGATAACAACTACTTGTGCCAAGTTTCAAGTCGATAGCTTGTTTCGTTCGGAAGTTAGCGTGATTTCAACAGACGGACGGACGGACGGACGGACGGACGGACGGACGGACATGCTCAGATCGACTCAGAATTTCACCACGACCCAGAATATATATACTTTATGGGGTCTTAGAGCAATATTTCGATGTGTTACAAACGGAATGACAAAGTTAATATACCCCCATCCTATGATGGAGGGTATAAAAATTCCAGATGACCAGACAGATGTTTGTACATCGAATTGAATAAAAAATGTGAATTAATTATTCGAGAGGGCCTTTGGCTAATTGCTAGGCCTAATTTCAGATTCGGATATTATTTCCCATCAATATTGCTCATTTCCATAAAGATTTCATTCTTTTTTGAATTCACCCTTATACGAAATGATATCGAAAAGGATTTCTCTTCCTACAGTAATGGTTTATATATGCCTTTGGAAATATTTTTAGTTTTATTTATGGATAACAATATTTGCAAAAAAAAAAAAGAAATCTTTAAAAAATGTGGCTACATAAAAAAACCGGGCGCAATAAATGAATTCTCTATTACTGTTTCGTTATATTGGCAATACATCATCATACAGCAATTGTGGCGGCACCTTTAACCACACAGCAACGATGGTCAGCACATAGAAGTGGCAACACCAGTCCAAACGACTAAAATCTATGCTCATAAGTGTGTTTGCTGAATACATATGGTGTTGCTTTGCGAATAGGGATGCAATGAATATTTTTTTTTTATCGAAAATTAGAGTCGAATAAATTACCAGGATTTTAAATGAAATTTAAATGCATTGAGGAAATTATAATCAATTTCAATTTCAGGCACAAATTAACAAATACAACTTGCAAATCTTTTCTTACGAATATTCTTGCAATGTCAGTTGTATAAATTCAAGGAATGGTGAAACAATTTTCGAACTATCTAAAAGGTATAGAGTCTATTCTAGGTTTGTTTTGTTTCAAATTTCTTGCCAAATTGGTTGGCAAATCTGACATTATTTAGAGTGTTGCACTACGCCAGTACCACAATGATAGACCGTGTACTTTTACGGTCGCGAATGTGGTTTACTATTTGACCAATATATCTGAAAGGAGTAGATGCATTATGACATGAAGGGCATCTGTATCTGCCTTAGTAAATACGCCAGAGATATATAATGGTGCCTTTTTCCAAACTTTTTCTTATGTAACCTGGGCATTCTATTACTCAAGTGTCCCACACAAACTACAACTCCATATAGCATATGTATAACTATCTCCTTGTTATAGCCGGGTCTATACGGCGTTTCACATCACGGTGAAATCGCTTAGAGAAATTTTGAAACACTCACAAATGTAACCAGCATTACTGAGAGGGTAAACAACCGCAAAGGTCATAATTTCATATATAGAAAGTTACAGAAGGTTAAAAAGGTATTAAATTTGACGCGGGTACCACAGTATTTATAGCACTTATGTAGTCCCAAAAAAGTACAAAGTACAAAAAAGATTTTACCAATCCTGCTCTACCCGCAGAGAAAGCATGTAATCAATGTTAGAACCGCTTTAAAATAATGCTAGTTTTGAGCTAGATATCTATCAATCTCTCCAGAGAATGTTAGGTAGAGAACAGAGAATGTTAGGTAGAGAACATTCTCTGGAGAGATTGATAGATATCTAGCTCAAAACGAGCATTCTTTTAAAGCAGTTCTAACATTGATTACATGCTTTCTCTGCGGGTGGAGCAGGTTTGGTAAAATCGACATTTTTTTACTTTTTAGGTACTACATAAGTTCTATAAATACCGTGGTACCCCCCGCGTCCAATTTAGTACCTTTTTAACCATTTGTAACCTGTTACTAAAGTACTAAAAGAGTCGCGGAAATGCCATGTTACTTCTTACATTTAAATAGTACCAAACACGTACAAAGGCATCAATTTTATCGACCCTTAATTGTCGTCATTTAATAGCAGCTTTGAAGCGATACTAATGGTAATCTAGATATCTAGTGTCTAGTACCCATTTCGTTTCTATAAAAAGGGCAATATTTTTTCAAAATTGGTTTCATAATCCTGAAGATTATATAATATTTTTTCGATTTATAACCGCTGACGATGGTATATGACAATGAACACCATAAGTTTCTTGTCATTCGCCCCATATTCGGATACAAATATTCGTTACATCCCTACAATTGATATATTATTGGCAGTTCGGTTGTGGTTGCGGTTCACCAATGCTTGTTGCTTTCTTGAATTTTTCCTTTACCACAAGTGAATAAAACTTGGAGGAGACTCTGACGCGGCGACGACATTCTAAATGAAAAATAATCTTTGACAATTGTATGGTTCGGCAACAGTGACTAATCGATTTTTATTTCTATTTAACAGAGCATTGCTTGAAGCTCATACAATACAGAGGGGATATGAAGCCACATTTACTCATTGACCATGTTCTCTGAATTGAGTATAGGCCAGAGCAAAGAAAAATAGTTTCCAGTGGCACATGTGAATTTGGGAATACCCCCCAAAGAAATCATAAAATTTGATTGTCAAAAAAGACATATGAGTGTATACCTGAATGGAATTTGTAGGGTGGTGGACAATTGGTTGAGAGAAGCTGTTTGTTGAAAAATTGCAATAAATTAACACATTCGATGCAGTTTGAATTGACAAATTCATTTTCTTGATTTTTAATAGATATGTAAAGGTTGGACTTTCGAAATTTCTTGCAAAAGAATTTTGTTGAGAATTTTTTGTTCATTCTGTGGGAATAGAAATATAAATGGCGAAAAAGAATTTTATATGGGAATACATAATGTCTATAATGCCCTGGGTTGTAATTTTTCTATTTCGTTTATGTTATCATAAAAATATTTGCAGTGAAAGCCAACTACACTGAAAGAAATCACGGCGACTTTGCTTGGACTTCAATGCCGTCCATCATTTTTAAAAACTGCTTACCAACACAAACTGGATAAGTAGTTTAGGTGAAAAACTTTTTACCAAGAGTATAACGCATGCTTGAGAATAGTGACATACCATCACTGTTTGACGGTTTTGGCTACTACAAGTCGAATTTTCATGAGTACTGCCAAGTAGCCTATAGATTTTTTGCCCACAACTGTGCTCCTGGTAATGAGGCAGATAAGTAATTTCTTCATCGGACATGCCCTTGCGAAAGTAAAGAAGACTTTCCTTTAATTGTAATTATTTACCCAGTGTTTACCAGATTCTAAATGAACAATTATTGTTAATTGATGAAAGGGAATGGAAATTTGTTAAGTAACGTAATTTTTCTCCACTAGAGACACTGTTTCAGTTTTTTTAATATTTGTAATGGAAGGTTGACGGTATAGAAATGTTTCAATGGAATAAGCGACAAAGTTAATAATTAAGTATATTTGTTTCGTTCGGCTTGAGGTCATATGTTATGAACAAAAACAGATGTTGTTATTTATGTTGAGTTATATTTTTATTTAAAATTATCCAATATTTCGAAACATCTCCGATGTTCGTCTTCAGGGAAATTTCTTTAAACAAATACAAGAAAACATTTTACACATTAATAAACCAAAAAAATATATATCAAAATCCAAAAATATTGATAATTAAGAAGTAAAGAACAATGAACTTATTCGCAAACGAGTAAATTTACAACTAAAGTCTAATTTGATTTTCTATATTTTGTACAATATTTCTATAAATATGTGCACAATGGTCTGTATCAGTCTTAAAATGCATCAGTCTTTCTGTAGGTACATTTATAATATGTAACATCTCCAGTATAAATCTCCTCTTATAGTTGGTTTCTTGCGTCAAAATATCTACGTCCTTAAGATTTGACTTATGTCCTGTTAGAGTGCAATGTGCTGCAAGTGCCGTCTTTTGCTCCAAGGGCTTGTCAGTGGCTTTCTGATCAGATTTATGCCCTGAGATTCTAGTTTTTAATTTGGTTTTTGTTGTACCAATATATACTTTTCGGCAAGTATCAGATTCTTTTCCATCGCATTTTATCCTATATACTACGTTCGACATATCATCTTTAATAATTAATAATTAAGACTAAAACTTTTTTTAATACAAAACTAGTATATACGGATTTAAGTTCGGCCGGCCCGGCCCGAATCTTAAATATCCACCATGAATCAAAACATTTAATTGTTTCCTTAGAAAACTGTTCATCAGGTTACTTGAAAATACATACATATATAGAATGGATTTGATAGCAGATACTCTTCCAAGAAAACATACATACCAACATAGAAATTGGGAGGATGAACACATGGGAGCTATACCAAAATATGGACCGACCCACATCATATTCGCTATTTATGGACAATACCTCTACATATTGAATTTCCGGCAAATCGGATAAAAATTGCGGTTTCTCGAAGTCAAATCGATCTATATGGGGGGTACATCAAAATCGATCGATACGCCCCATATTCGACTTACTTATGTGTGGACCCAAAATACCTCTTGATTTTGAATTTCAAGCAAATTGTCCTAAAATACTTCTAGTTTTCCAATTTCAGACAAATCGGATAAAACTACGGTTTCTAGAAGTCCAAGAAGTAATTTCGGGACATTTGTGGTCCTAGATTTCCAATTTCAGACCAGTCTGATAAAAACTACGGTTGCTAGAAGCCTTAGAAATAAAATCGGGGGGTCGGTCTATAAGGAGGCTATTTAAAACATAAACCAATACACATCATTTTCGGCACACCTATGTGGTCCTAAAGCACCTCTAGATTTCCAATGTTAGGCACATCTAATAAAAACTAGGGTTTCTAGACCCCAAATCGGGGGATCGGTTTTTATGGGAGCAATATCAAAATCTGGACCGATATAGCCCATCTTGCAACTTGACCTGCGTGCAGGCAAAAGACTGTGCCAAATTTCTGGTCGATAGAGTCATTATTGAAGATGGTAGCGTGATTACAACAGACGGAAAGACGGACGTGCTTATATCGTCTTAGAATTTATCCCCGATCAAGAATATATATACTTTATATAGTTGGAAATCGATATTTCGATGTGTGATGATGATATTTCGATATTTCGATGTGGAATGACAAACCATCAATATTCTATGGTGGTGGGTATATAAAACACACACGGAACCACACGCTATACGTTTCGCATTACCGGTAATCGAAGTCTTTCTACTTGCAGTACTATCAAATATTTAAATGAGTAGTAAATGATTATTGAACTTTCACAGGCTTTCCTGCTTGGAAAACGTACCTGAAAAGATAAAAGAAAATTTCGTTATCAGAAAATAATTGCAGAAATTTAGAATATAATCGTAAACTATTTAATTTCTTTCTACCTTGAAAATCAAAAACTGTCGACTTATATGCAAAGACAATAATCCCCGTTTTCATCAAGCTCGGTTACTTTTTGTTAGATGACAGTTAAATCCAAGTTGAGATTCTCGAAATTGGCCGTAAAAAATGCATGTGATTTTTTGCAACATTACACGCATCTCTCTGACAAGAAGGCATCATACTTGGACAAAAATCTTCAAACTTTTAGTTGAAGACGTTCTGCCTGCAGAGTTGGGTAATTCGTCTTTAAAATGGGAATCCTTTTGTAAAAAGAAGAAACCAAGTCAACTTGTCTTTAATAATTCTAGTATATTTTTCAACTTTACCATAAAGATGACAAGGCACTTACAAATAGTAAACGTCTTAGAGGACATTTTTTGGTGATGTCTTTTCTAGAAAAATTATTTGCACTCAAAGACGTTCCAATTTAAAATTTTTTATTGCGATTATGGACGACTTCTGAGACGATCTGAGCATGTCCGTCCGTCCGTCCGTCCGTCTGTTGAAATCACGCTAACTTCCGAACGAAACAAGCTATTATTTATTATTTAGCTAGTTATTGATGTAGGTCGTATGATATTGCAAATGGGCCATATCGGACCATTGTTAGGTATAGCACCGATATAACCCGACCCCAAGATTTGGCCACCAGAGCCTCTTGGAAGAGCTATTTCATCCGATCCGGTTGAAATTTTTTAAGTGATGTTAGTATACGCCCTCTAATATTCATGCAAAAATGTATTCATATAAGTCCATAATTAAAAATAGCCTCCATATAAACCGATTCCCAGATTTGACAAATCCGGTTGAAATTTGGCACTCTAATAATCATAGCCATTCATAATTATTTATAGACTCATCTACAAAACGATCAAAGACTAAAGAGGTATGCATAGGTATTTATTCTGTCTTTATACCCTGCGCCACACTGTGGAACAGGGTATTTATAACTTAGTGCATATGTTTGCAACAGCCAGAAGGAGACGAGATAGACATATGGTGTATTTGCCAATATTGTTCATGTTGGGTCCCTGAGTCGATGTAGCCATGTCCGTCTATCCGTCCGTCTGTCTGTGAACACATTTTAGTAATCAAAGTCTAGGTCGCAATAGTCCAATCGACTTCAAATTTGGCACAAGTTTCTGGTTTTGGTCAGAATAGAACCCTATTGATTTTGGAAGAAATCGGTTTAGATTTAGATATAGCTCCCATATATATCCATCGTCCGATATGCACTTATATGGTCCCAGAAGCCAGAGTTTTACCCTGATTAGCTTGAAATTTTGCACAAGGATTACAACTTTATTGTAATGCTTGTGCAGATTTAGAAATCGGTTCAGTTTTACATATAGCTTCCATATATATTTCGCCCGATTTTCCTTCATATGGCCACAGAGGCCAAAGTTGTAATCCGATTTTCTTTAAATTTTGCAAAGGGAGTAGAATTAACATCCCAGCAAAAAAAGAGCGTCTAAAAAAGTAGTTTGGATCCCCAATTTGTGATCCGGAAGTAGTGCAAACTTGGATCATCTCCAATGAATTTTACATGGGCTCGTCAAAAGACGGAAGTACTCCAATTTTGGATCCTATGCATTGCTTTAGAAGTTCATTGGATTTATGAATTTTATGATGAATTTAAAAAACTATAAAATCAAAAATTTTTTTCCAATTTCACTTTTGTTATCAGTATTTTTTGTTACGCTTTTTGTTACGCTTTTCTGATTATCTAATTTATACAAATTGAAAAACTTCTTCGCGTCCACCGGGGTTGAACCTGGGTCTGTTGGCGCCATAACAGAACGCCTTGGCACACTCAGCCACAAACACCATTGAACACGATGCATCAAAACGTCTATTCAAATGATTATAATATGAACCTAATATAACACGGCATGACATTCTAACTCCTTCCTGAGATGTTCTTTATTATTATGAATGAAAAACTAAAGAACGCTGGTTCAAATCTCACCAGCGGCAATGTTTTTATTAAGTATTTTTTTTTTAATTTTTATTTCCATTAAAAATCAACAAAAAATTAAAAATTATCGTAATTTGCAAAACCTTCGCAAAAGAACTTCCATGGAAGTGAAAACTTCAAACGGCACAGGTTCAAATCTTAGCGGGGATGATTTTTTTTATTATTATTTTTTTACTTTTTATACCCACCACCATAGAATGGTGACGGGGGTATAATAAGTTTGTCATTCCGTTTGTAACACATCGAAATATCGATTTCTGATATATATTCTTGATCAGGGAGAAATTCTAAGACGATATAACGATGTCCGTCTGTCTGTCTGTTGTAATCACCCTACAGTCTTCAATAATGAAGCAATCGTGCTGAAATTTTGCACAAACTCGTCTTTTGTCTGCAGGCAGGTCAAGTTCGAAGATGGGCTATATCGGTCCAGGTTTTGATATAGTCCCCATATAAACCGACCTCCCGATTTGGGGTCTTGGGCTTATAGAAATCGTAGTTTTTATCCAATTTGCCTGAAATTTGAAATCTAGAGGTATTTTATGACCATAAAGAGGTGTGCCAAAAATTGTGAGTATCGGTCAATGTTTTGGTATAGCCCCCATATAGACCGATATCCCGATTTTACTTCTTGGGCTTATAGAAACCGCAGTTTTTATTCAATTTACCTGAAATTGGAAATCTAGAGGTATTGTGGGACCATAAAGAGGTGTGCCAAAAATGGTGAGTATCGGTCCATGTTTTGGTATAGCCCCCATATAGACCGATCTCCCGATTTTACTTCTTGGGCTTATAGAAACCGTAGTTTTTATTCAATTTACCTGAAATTGGAAATCTAGAGGTATTGTAGGACCACAAATACGTGTGCCAAAAATTGTGAGTATTGCTCCATATTTTGGTATAGCCCCCATATAGACCGATCTCCCGATTTTACATCTTGGGCTTATAGAAACCGCAGTTTTTATTCAATTTACCTGAAATTGGATATCTAGAGGTATTGTAGGACCACAAATACGTGTGCCAAAAATTGTGAGTATCGGTCCATGTTTTGGTATGGTCCCCATATAAAACGACCTCCCGATTTGAGGTCTTGGGCTTATAGAAACCATAGTTTTTATCCAATTTGTCTGAAATTTGAAATCTAGAGGTATTTTATGACCATAAAGAGGTGTGCCGAAAATGGTGAGTATCGGTCCATATTTTGGTATAGGCCCATATAGACCCATTTCCCGATTTTACTTCTTGGGCTTCTAGAATCCGAAGTTTTTATCCTATTTGCCTGAAATTGGAAATCTAGAGGTATTTTCGGGTCATAAAGAGGTGTGCCGAAAACGGTGAGTATCGGTCCATATTTTAGTATAGCCCCCATAAGAACGATCTCCCGATTTAACTCCTCGGGTTTCTAGAAACCGTAGTTTTTATCTGATTTGCCTGAAATTGTAAATATTCTGGTATTTTAGGCTCACAAAAGCGAGTATCGGATTATGTTTTTATCGGTCCATTTGGTAATGCCTCCATATAGACCGACTTCACTTCTTAAGGGTGTAGAAGGCGCACTGATCATGAAAATTGCTTGAAACTCAATGTAAAATTTCCAGATTTTACTTCTACAGATTTAAGATTTAAAATCAAGACGTTATCTTATAATTTTCTTGCATACTTACAAGAGATGTTAATGATTCCTCTAAAACTCAAACAAAAATGGTTCTTATAAATCCAGAATCTGATATAGTCCTCATAGGTGAAATCTTTAAATTTATCTTCATGAAGTGTCCTCAAGTCCTCCTGAAATTTCAAAGGAACCCCTAATATTTGGTTCATGGTGGTGGGTATTTAAGACTTAGTGCTGTATATACTTGTTTATTGATTTTATTTGTTTTTTTTTTGCGCGAGATATAATTGTCCAAAACTTTCACATAAAACGGCATAATTCACATAAAACGGCATAATTCCGTACTTTCTAAGACTTGTCCAATAGGATTGCATCGAATGTGAAAACAAATCGATAGGGAATGCGCTTTAAAAGAAATGTTTGTGGAACAACTTCCAATTTTTTTTGCTGGGATAGTAACTAACTCGTATGTATGTCAATTATTGTTGAAATCGGCTCAGATTTGGATATAGGTTCCATGTATATGTTTTTCCGATTGGGAAAAAAATTACCGAAATACCCACATTTTATATATAATATAAATGTTTCCCATATTTCTGTTTTTACTAACATTGTGTTCCACCCAGGGCATCAGCCAACTTAAATTTTAAACATATCGATTTTGTAGAAGTGTAACAAATTGTGTCCAGATCGGGTCAGATTTAAATATATGTATAAGGGAACAAAAACCTCTATATATAGCACCAAACACATTTGACGGATTTTATATGGCATCAAAAATGAGGGTCTCCAAAGTGGTGCAGGGTACAATATGGTCGGCCCCGCCCAACTTTAGACTTCCCTTACTTGTTTTCATTTAGCATAGACACCATATGGACTATGATAAAATTTAGAAGACAATGTTAAGAAGGTTTCATATACCCAAATAATTCAATTCTCGGTGACAGTCTGTAGTCTTTCTACGCACTCCATGGTGGAGGGTACATAAGATTCGGCCTGGATGAATTTACGTCCGTATATACTTGTTTTTTTTTATTTTTTATTGATTTTCTATTTTGCAACATTTAATTATCCAAAATTCATCTGGATTCTGAAGTTTCATAAGATTGCTACGCCAAAATGTATTAGATATTATTTCACGTTTATTGTTGCTTTGGTTTCATTTACTTTTAATGAGAACTTTTTGTTTGACATACAAAACAAACGAATTTTTTAATTCATGGCTTTCGCACCGAATTACATATTTTGATGGCTCCATAATATTTGCAAGTACTCGTATGTAATCTACATGGCAGATGAAATGTGTGTTCTTTTTGTTTTTGCTGAAAATCACAATCTTTGTTTGGACCACTTGTAGAATTTTCCTCTAACATTGTTCTAGATTTTGGCCAACAATAATACTTGTTATTACTTATGTTCTACTTGTGTTCGGGCGGGCATAGCAATACCATAATACCAACCCATAGTCTATATCAAAATTGAGAAACTCTACAGCACAGTGGCCTTTAAATAGATACTTGGGCAACGAGATTCAAACAAACAATAACAACTACCTCTGGTTCTCGGATAGATGATACACCGTAAGTATGGAAGACAGATAGACAGCCAGACAAACGCTTTGTATTAGACGGAGATGGAGCAATTTCAACCGCCAACCAGTCAGTCATGTTACAGAATCAGGAAGTAATTTTTGATGATGTACTACACACCATCATGCTTCATGTATCTTTGGGTTGTGTTCATGCCCCTTACCACAGTCAGTTCGTTCGTTGGTTCATTCGTTTATCTTATCCATCACTGTATCAATTTTACTTCATGTTTGACTTTGTAAAATGCTTTAGTTCTCTCTCGTCTCCAGTCCATTGTTTGATACGCAATGCCACACTTACATGGCCATCTACACGCTATGGAGGCTGTTCTTGGAGGCAAGAAACAAGCTGATCCCAAGATTTGCACTCCTTAATAACTTGAAGGTTGTGGTGCGGCAGCAATATCGATATGTAGTATCTTTGGAAACTCAATTGATAGTGCAGTCTCGAGAAAGAACTTATCAGCATGGACATCATTGCCATAGACATCAAATTCCGGTAGTTCTTCATCACACAAACAATGGGAAGAATATTAGATTGATGCTTGGCTAGAAAACTACTTGCCATAAAAAGGCGCCTTGGTCTTCTTTCGTTTTTGGAAGATTAGATCGATGTTTGTGGTTTATCATTTTCATACACCTCGTTCACCTGCATGTCATCGCCTTCCTTGCAATTTGTTGAAAGTTTTTGTTTATTCATCAAATCATAATTGTGTGTGCTCAAGCCAGCACAGAACAAAAAAAAAAAACAACAAGAAAAAAGGCCCAAAGATGAAAGGGAAAAATCTCATTATTTGTAATTTTCATGGAAATTTCTTTGTGTTCATATAAACGAGTGTAGAATTTTCTTGTTCATTTTCTATGTAGCCATAATTAAGGAAAATAGCCCAGAATTACGATTAAGGAACCAAGTGTATACATGCATTCATGCTCTTGTGAAGTTCATTTCAAAAGAAGTCATTAGTTTATTTGATAATTTCGATTGTAATTTTCTCTTTTTTATTTTTCTTCTTGAATTGTTTTTTTTTATGGATACCAAAGAAGAGGAAATTGACTTCTTGGTAGCTATGCTCTATTATAGCTATGATGTTGATCATTTGCCGAAAGGTAATTTTAAGATTCAATTGCAAATATAATAATGGATAAGGATATTGTTGCATATTTCTTCTATAGATGATGAATGATCACTTTGAGTATACACCGGATAAAATATTGTCATAGGGTCAAAGATTTCATGACCTTAAATTACGAAAGCAAAATTATTTTTTTTTTCGAGAAAGAGGCTCCGGAAGGTCAAATTTGTGGATCGGTTTATATCGGTTATATATATACGTAAAAGTGGTCCGATAAGGCCCATTTGCAATACAATCCACCCTACATCAATAACAACTACTTATGCCAAGTTTCAAGTCGATAGCTTGTTTCGTTCGGAAGTTAGCGTGATTTCCACATACGGACGGATAGACGGACGTGGCTGGATCGTCTCATAATTTCTCCACGACCCAGAATATATATACTTTATGGGGTCTTAGAGCAATATTTCGATGTGTTATCCTATGTTGGAGGGTATAAAAAAAATTACCAACATAGTTCCAATTAAAAAAATGATTGAATTTGAAAACCGTACTCAATTAAACATTAATTGATACAATTAAGTTTTAATTAAATTAATTTTTAAATAAATTTACAAACACTTAGTTTTTACACTCAAAAAAAGTTTACTTTCATCCAAAAATTTTGACCATCCCTTAAGGATTTTGATACTGATTCCGAGCCAAAGACGCGACTTATTTAAAATAAGATAATCTTATAGGGAGCTATGTAGCTTTAAATATGGGCTCTACAATATTAAAATTATGAATACAAAATTAATCGCATCGCTTTATTTCGCGATTTAATATAAAAAACAATTGTTTTTCCATTAAGCAACGATTTTGTGGCGATAGAAATCCTAATTTGTTGAAATTAGGGTATGGGGTAAAATTGTTCAAAACATCTTTACATACAGATAGATATTGAAAATTAAGGAAACGTTCTATTTTTATATCCTCCACTCTGTTCCAAAGATTTTGTCTTTACACCAATGATTTAGATTTCGGGCCAAAGAAGCGGAGAATTGATGTAAGGATAAATTTAAGACACAATTCTCTTGTAAATTTAAGTTTTGCGTAGATAATTTTAAGAAACTAATTTTAATTTATTTTTCTTTTTAGTTTTTTCTTCATATGCTATCAAAGTCCTTAAAAAACGTGTTGACGACAACTAATATTTTCATATTCAGTATCCATGTTCTTTATTTCTTACATTAATAATTTACTCACATGGTATATCAAAAATGAAACAGAAACAAGAGGAATTAAAAAAAAAAATGTTTCTCCCATTGAACTTTGTGATTCGAGGTAATGCTGTCATGTGTCAACAATTTTTCGATTCATTGTCTCTCTTTCTAAACATATATATGTTTATAGGCAATTTCTAAATTAATATATATTTGCATCCACTCATATTAAATTTAAAACAATGTTATGTCCCAAACATAATATGTTCTAATATATTAACATATATGTCGCAAACATGTTATGCTAGTTTATGAACATTATATTTCTTTTTCGTCCGAAAAAAAATTTTTCACGAAAATTTTCCCAATTAAAGTCTTAATTGAGTTTTAAAAAATATTCAATTAAAAATTTAATTGATTCAACAATTTTTTAAATTGAAACAAAAATCAATCACAAAAATTAATAGTATCAATTAATTTTTTAATTGGATCAATTAAGTTTTTAATTGATACTATCATTTCTGTGATTGAAGATATTTCGATTAAAAAATTAATTGGATCAATTAATTTCGTGATTGAATCAGAGTGAATCAGTTTTTAACTACTTCTATATTTTTTTCAAAAGAAATACCGTAATACTGAAAGAACTAATGAGAAGACAATGCAATGGATGCATAAAAAGGTGGCTTCTGTCCCATGTAAAATTCATTGCTTCTGATTCTACACAATTTTCTGGTCTAAAAGGAAATTTTTTCATTACTACCAATAAATATGAATTATTTTGAACATTTTCACGGCTTGGCCATTCTATACTAAAAGAATATATCGCTATTAGTTAATTGAATCATTTGATTTATAAATCAATATCTCTTAATAGGGCCATGCGTAACGGCAAATTTATTTCTGTAATGATTTGAATTATTGTGACATCTCTAGCTTAAGGTTATATTCCCTATAAACCACAATCTTCCATTCAATACAAATGTAATTGTTCTGTTCCTTACCTCATGCTTTTCTACTGACGTTTCGGGCTTTATTCTATTCGAGTACAGTAAATAATGGCTATCACAGAGTTAGAAAAAACCACAACTTGTTTATATTATAGGAAATTATTGTTTATAAGAAAAGGTTTCCTAAAGGCATATATATGGCTATAAGAATACGTATATTTTATAAAAAATCGGTTGTGGCAGGAAAATTAATAAATTTTGGTTTATACTTTCTAAAAATGATTATACCCTAAAAATTTTAAACCAACACATAAAATAAATAGTAAGTAAATTAATACAAACCTATAAGATTGCAATTTAATTGATATAAAAAATACAATATTATAAATAAAATTAAATGGTGTATAAGATAGGGTAAAACAAAATATAACCAAGTTAAACATGTAAATAAAAATAAATAATAAAAAAATAAAATAATTTAAAAAATGTAGCATTCAATAGTATAATTATACACATAATTTATGTTTAAATTGCAAACTGTCACTTTTGCTTATGTGAAAGGGTATTCCAAAGACGTATGGATGCTATGAAAAATTGCCAATCAGAGATCAATGTACGATGTATCAGTGGTATAAGTCTTTTCCGCCTGTTACACCGAAAGAATTCTCTTCGTTAATTTTACGAAGAATTCTTCATTAACTATTCTTCATGAATTCTTCATTAAAATAACGAAATTTTCATTCAATTTCGTAAATTTTACGAAAAACATTTTACGAATATACGAAACTTCTACGAAATATTCTACATTAACTTTTCTTCGTAAAAAGTTCGTACTTTTAACGAAACTTTCTTCAAATTTCATGAATTTTGTGAAGAAGTTTTTACGAAACATTCTGCGTTAAAATTTCTTCATAAAAAGTATGAAACATTTTCTTTGAAATAACGAAGAAGTTTCATTGAAGTTGTAAAATTTCCGTTCGCGGCATTAAGTTGTCTTTTATAATGTGCTTGAGTGTATTCCTTTATTCTATTTTTTTATGCAAGTCTATGCTACTTCTCATTTGGGTGATAGCGCGCTATGAATAAAAGTGAAGCAATAAATCTAAAAATTATTCAAAAACTTAAGATGTAAAGTAGTGACGTCATTTTTCACACTTGTAACTACAACCAAATGCACTTTCAACTATAAATTTTTTTCTAAAAGTTCGAACGTTTTTGAAAAATAATGTACGAACGTTTTTCATAAAAAGTACGAACATTTTTCATAAAAACTACGAAATTTTTTCATAAAAAGTACGAAACATTTTCATAAAAAGAACGAAATTGAGTCATAAAATGTACGAAGATTTTTCATAAAAAGTACGAAGATTCTTCATAAAAAGTACGAATTTTTTTCGTACAAACTACGAAAATTTTGGAAGAACTTTTCTTCGTAAAAAGTACGAAATATTTCGTACTTTTAATGAAAAGTTTCTTTGGTTGTAAAACAATGACAAAATTCGTACTTTTAACGAAATTTTTCGTTATTTTTACGAAGAAAATTCTTTCGGTGCACAATGTCGTTAACTATTGGCTAAAATAATTTACCAAAATTTGAATAGAATTAAAATCTACCAAATTAAAAAAAACACACACACTTTTTTTGGAAAATTTTATTTCTATAGAAAATTTTGTCTAAAGGGTGATACGGTCAAAATTTGGTCAAGGGAAAACGCGTGTAAATCGGTGAAATCGTTTATTTAAAAAATCAAATTAAATTTCTTTTTCAAGTTCAATTAGTATAAAATTCAGGAAAAATATTCAGTTAGGTTTTCGCTTTTCCAAATCCGAATTGCCGGGCCTCACGCTTGACACCTGCCATCAGATTTTGTACAGCCACCTTGTCCACCTTCTTCGCCGCAGAAAGCCAGTTTGCCTTGAACTGCTGATCGTCCTTAGCAGTTTTTTTGGTCTTCTTTAGGTTCCGCTTGACAATAGCCCAGTATTCCTCATTTGGGCGGAGCTCTGGCGTGTTGGGAGGGTTCTTGTCCTTGGGAACCACCTGCACGTTGTTGGCGGCGTACCACTCCATGACCTTTTTACCGTAATGGCAAGATGCCAAATCCGGCCAAAACAGTACGGAACAACCGTGTTTCTTAAGGGAAGGCAGCAGACGTTTATTCAAACACTCTTTCACGTAAATTTCTTGGTTGACAGTCCCGGAAGCTTTGAAAATGCTGCTTTTCAAGCCACAGGTACAGATGGCTTGCCAAACCAGATATTTCTTTGCGAACTTTGACAGTTTTATGTGCTTGAAAATATCTGCTACCTTTCCCCTTCCTTTTGTCGTATAAAACTCCTGTCCCGGAAGCTGCTTGTAGTCGGCTTTGACGTAGGTTTCGTCGTCCATTACCACGCAGTCAAACTTCGTCAGCATCGTCGTGTACAGCCTCCGGGATCGCGCTTTGGCCGTCGTATTTTGTTTATCATCGCGATTTGGAGTCACTACCTTCTTGTAAGTCGATAGTCCGGCTCGTTTTTGGCTCGATGCACGGTTGTAGACGATACACCCAGCTTATTTGCGGCATCTCGGAGAGAGAGGTTAGGGTTTCGCTTGAAACTACCGGCAATTCTCTTTGTCATCTCAGCGGCTTCCGGTTTTCGATTTCCCCCCGATCCAGACTTCCTGGCTGTCGACAAACGTTCCCCAAACACTTTAATTACATTTGTAACGGTTGATTTGGCAACTTTTAGCGATTTTGCCAGCTTTGCGTGCGAGTAGCTCGGATTTTCGCGATGCGCGAGCAAAATTTTGATACGCTGCTCTTCTTGCTTGGACGGCATTTTGACAACTGAAGAGTGAATTCCAAAATCAAAATAGGAGCAACATTCTACACACACACCTTCAAAATGAGGGGTGTTCAGGTTTTTTAAATGTAAAATTGAAAGAAATACGTCAAGTTTATATTGACCAAATTTTGACCGTATCACCCTTTAAATTTTATTTCTATAGAAAATGTTGTCAAAAATTTAATTTCTATAGAAAATTTTGTCAAAATTTTATTTATATAGAAAATTTTGTCAAAATTTTATTTCTATAGAAAATTTTGTCAAAAATTTATTTCTATAAAAAATTTTGTCAAAATTTTATTTCTATAGAAAATTTTGGCCAAATTTTATTTCTATGGAAAATTTTGTCAAATTTTATTTCTATAAAATATGTTGTCAAATTTTTATTTCATATGTTTTGATCTCAGCTTAAAAACCATTGCGTTGACTAAACTGCAAGAGTAGCTTAACCTACAGAGGAAAATAATGTTTGTCAAATTTATTTGGGCAAAGCCCTATAGACTGCAAGATGGTTGGATGGACGCACGTTTCGGAATTACCACATTCCTCATCAGCATCCCCTACTTGCAGCAAAACTATCAACCAATTATCAGAACAAATTTTGGTAGTTCACCAAACCCAAAGTGAACCACACTTGAACCTTCCGAATTTTTTCAAAAATTTTATTTTTATAGAAAATTTTGTCAAAATTTTATTTCTATAGCAAATGTTGTCAAAATTTTATTTCTATGGAAAATTTTGTCAAATTTTATTTCTATAGAAAATGTTGTCAAAACCTCATACCTGGATTGTCTGCTTCATACGCGTTAATTTTCGCCTTAGCACATTGCACCACCAACGCAGTTGCCACAACAACGTCTAACGATTTTTTCAAGACTTTTCATGGGCAATGAAAAACTAACGCCCTTCATGAAATTGTGAACGTCCCTAGACGAACCCGTGAACATTCGGTTGTGATTTTCGTGAACATTCATATTGTGTTTATGTCAGTTCTCTTTATATAAGCGTTTTTCTTATACGAAGTTTTTTTTTTACAAAAAGAAGGTATGGTGTTACGCTAAACTTTCTTATATACGTATATTTCTTATGTGAGATTTGCTTATAACCGTTACCTACTGTATGTATATACGTGTGTGGACGAGGAATATCAACTACAATGAAAACAAATACGAAAATGCGAATAAAAACTCCATAACGTAATACATAACGTTCTAAATGTTTTATTACGTTATAGCATTATTGGTGGTGGCTACCATTTGGCGGCGCACAAAGTTTTGTTCATCGTTTTCCGTGGTTGCCTTGGCCAATGCAATTGCGCAGTGCCCAGTGATCGCAGTAGCTTGGTGGTGTTGTTGTTGATGTTTGGCGCTTTTCCTATCAACCGAGTTACAAATAAACAAACAACGCGCCAAATCAACTCCGTTGAAAAGTAGTTGCTGTGTGAAATTAGGTCTCAGAGCTAAAGTATGCTAGTGGTTCTGTAGCTTTTTGTTATACCCTCCATCATAGGATGGGGGTATATTAACTTTGTCATTCCGTTTGTAACACATCGAAATATTGCTCTAAGACCCCATAAAGTATATATATTCTGGGTCGTGGTGAAATTCTGAGTCGATCTGAGCATGTCCGTCCGTCCGTCCGTCCGTCCGTCCGTCCGTCTGTTGAAATCACGCTAACTTCCGAACGAAACAAGCTATCGACTTGAAACTTGGCACAAGTAGTTGTTATCGATGTAGGTCGGATGGTATTGAAAATGGGCCATATCGGTCCACTTTTACGTATAGCCCCCATATAAAGGGACCCTCAGATTTGGCTTGTGGAGCCTCTAACAGAAGCATATTTCATCCGATCCGGCTGAAATTTGGTATATGGTGTTGGTATATGGTCTCTAACAACCATGCAAAAATTGGTCCATATCGGTCAATAATTATATATAGCCCCCATATAAACCGATCCCCAGATTTGGCTTGCGGAGCCTAAAAGAGAAGCAAATTTCATCCGATCCGGCTGAAATTGGGTACATTATGTTGGTATATGGTCTCTAACAACCATGCAAAAATTGGTTCACATCGGTCCATAATTATATATAGCCCCCATATAAACCGATCCCCAGATTTGGCTTGCGGAGCCTCAAAGAGAAGAAAATTTCATCCGATCCGGCTGAAATTTGGTACATGATGTTGGTATATGGTCTCTAACAACCATGCAAAAATTGGTCCATATCGGTCCTTAATTATATATAGCCCCCATATAAACCGATCCCCAGATTTGGCTTGTGGAGCCTCTAAGAGAAGCATATTTCATCCGATCTGGCTGAAATTTGGTACATGGTGTTGGTATATGGTCTCTAACAATCATGCAAAAATTGTTCCATATCGGTCCATAATTATGTATAGCCCCCATATAAACCGATCCCCAGATTTGGCTTGCGGAGCCTCAAAGAGGAGCAAATTGCATTCGATCCGGCTGAAATTTGGTACATGGTATTGGTATATGGTCTCTAACAACTGTGCAAAAATTGGTCCACATCGGTCCATAATTATATATGGCGCCCATATAAACCGATCCCCAGATTTGGGTTGCGGAGCCTCAAAGAGAAGCAAATTTCATCCGATCCGCCTGAAATTTGGTACATGATATTGGTATATGGTCTCTAACAACCATGCAAAAATTGGTCCACATCGGTTCATAATTATATATAGCCCCCATATAAACCGATCCCCAGATTTGGCTTGCGAAGTCTCCAAGAGAAGCAAATTTCATCCAATCCGGTTGTAATTTGTAACATCGTGTTAGTATATGATCTTTAACAACCGTGCCAGAATTGGTCCATATCGGTCCATAATTATATATGGCCCCCATATAAAACATTCTCCAGATTTGACCTCCGGAGCCTCTTGGAGGAGAAAAATTCATCCGATCCGGTTCAAATTAGGCACGTGGTGTTAGTATATGGTCGCTAACAACCATACCAAAATTGGTCCAATCACACAAAAATTGGTCCATATCGGTTCATAATCATGGTTGCCACTAGAGCCAAAAATAATCTACCAAAATTTTATTCCTATAGAACATTTTGTCAAAATTTTATTTCTATGGAAAATTTTGTCAAAATTTTATTTCTAGAGAAAATTTTGTTAAAATTTTATTCGGTTCATAATAAAATTTTCATCATTGTCAAAATTTTATTTCTATAGAAAATTTTGTCAAAATTTTATTTCTATAGAAAATTTTGTGCAAATTTTATTCGGTTCATAATCATGGTTGCCACTCGAGCCAAAAATAATCTACCAAGATTTTATTTCTATAGAAAATTTTGTCAAAAGTTTATTTCTATAGAAAATTTTGTTAAAATTTTATTTCTGTAGAAATTTTTGTCAAAATTTTCTTTCTATAGAAAATTTTGTCAAAATTTTTATTTCTATAGAAAATTTTGTTAAAATTTTATTTCTGTAGAAAATTTTGTCAAAATTTTATGTCTTCTTTGTCAAACTGAATTATATACGTGTTGGATCGATCTTTTTTGATTTAATATATACCACGTATGGACTTACATACAATTTAGAAGATGGTGTTAGGAGGTTTTAAGATACCTTGCCATCGGCAAACGTTACCGCAACTTAAGTAATTCGATTGTGGATGGCAGTGTTTAGATGAAGTTTCTACGCAATCCATGATGGAGGGTACATAAGCTTCGGCCTGGCCGAACTTACGGCCGTATATACTTGTTTTTTTTTTGCTTCTTCGAACATGCTGCTCTATGCTGGGTATAGCTATTGCCGATGATGTTTGCTGGTGTTGTTTTTGGTTATGGTACGTAGTGTTTTTATTGTGTAATAAGTAGATAACGGCATTTAATGGCTGAATGAGTGCTGTAATGCAATAAAAAAATGGAGAAAAACAAATCCAAAGAAAACAAACGAAACCAGCAACTACAATAGAACTATGCGCAATGGTGCGCATGAGCTCAGCCCAATCCATTGCCAGAGTTGCATTATGATGTTGATAGAATTTTTGTTTTGTGCTATTGTTGCAGTTGCTATTTTCATGGTTTCTTTGTTTGGTATACATTGTTGACTTCAGAGCACCATGACAGCTATCTAACGAACCACCACTACTAGCAGCAGCAGCAGCAACAGAGAACAAACAACAGCGAAAATTAAAATTGATTAAAGATCTTTGTTAAAATTCCATTTGCCAATTTTGAGGTTATGCAAGCCGTTTTCTGGATGTTATTATCATTATTATTAGTTTAGTGAGGTTGATTTTAGGTTAATAAGAAATTTCACAGAGAATATTGTCATTAATTTTAATGAATAGATTTCTCCTTGTTCAAATAGGTTACATGAAATTGCTTGGTTGGCTGTTGGTTTAACTCGATCGCAGTAATCATGATCCAGAGTAAATAAGGAAAACTCAATCCCAATTTCACAATTTGCAATTAAGTTGGACCAAATAGATGAAAAATAAATTTCGATTATTTTTAAAGGCATTAAAACAAAATGTGAGCTCTGCAAGATATTTGTTGAAATGATTGTTAAAAGCAAATACTTCAAATTCTATTGCTTCCGAGAGATTAGTGTTTGTCAAAAATAATTACATTCTGATATCCTAATTTTACGCCCAAAATGAAACTGCCAGACAAAAATTGATTTTATTGGTTTTTATTAATTCAGTAACGACTAAATAAAACGATTTAAATAGAAAAACTGAAAATATATTGTTCACTTTTTTAAAAAGGGCTGTCCTTATGTGGGGACATTGGGCAGATTCAGTATGAAAAAATAATAAAATAATAGTAAGATTTTAAACTTTTTTTATTGCACTAAACTTAACTGTTTTATCTACACACAATACAGATATTGTATGCGAAGAGTTAGTACACATAAAATTATTGAAAGTATTTTACGAATGTTATCCGAATCAATAACAAGAAATGAACGCACAGAATATGACACTTGTTTATCAAATGCTACCACATGTCTTTGTTTATAGATAAGATGCAGTATAATGCGTGCATATGTACGTGTATTAACAATTACCAAAATAACGTGTAGCTCATAGTTGTGTGACTTTAAGCAGGTGTCCTCACATGGACACGTCTTGGACTCGTTCCTAAGGGCATGTCCTGGGAAATTTTAGTAGTAGCACTCCATAGACAGGTCCTCATGAGCCAGTCTCGGACAAACTCTTAGGAATCTGTTTCATTTTGGTTATCCGAATCGAACTTTTGAAGTATGTTGAACAATAGGCTATTCTGGTAATTCTACTTCACTAAATGTGTAGATCCAATAAGATTTTTATATCGAGCGAGTATGGAAATCATTAAATTATGATTATTTAAAAACTGCGACAAACTGGATCACCGGTACCAGTCCGTCAGTGGCAATTTGCACCAATTTTCCGTAGGGTCGTTATAGAATAGTATTAATGTTATTAAAATTAATTGTAATTATTAAATATAAATCCAATTAAATTAAATAGAATTCTGTAAAGATAGATTTTAGATTTGCAGGAAAAATATTTGTTGTATTTCTAGAGGAAATTTTAAATTTTTCGTCAAAGCGCTCAAGAGAATTATATGAAAATTTCGCCTTTCACGTGATTCGTATGATAAAATCTGTAGATTTCTATAGTGGAAGGTTACACTGTTAGAAAAATATGTTTTTCATATGTTCCGATATAAACAAAATGTGTTTCGGGCACAATTTTAAAACACAATATATTTAAGTGCAAACATGTAATGTTCCTAAACTAACACTAAATGTTTGAGACATCTATGTTAATATGTTAGAATATATTATGTTTGGGGCATGAATGTTTCATAAAAATCATATATGTGAATACAAACATATATAAATTTACAAATTTCGACTAAACATACATATGTTGTGATATTTTATTCAAAGCGACAGAGAGAGTATACAGAAAGAAATAGAGATGGAAACCGGGAGAGTTGACGAAAGATATCAACATAACACAGGGAAAAAATCAAAAGAGAACAATTTCTGTGAAACCGCTTTTATGTTGTTTCGGAAAACTGTTTTATGATTAAGGCCAAAAATTTGATATGCTTAAGTCTAAATATTATTTAATTTGAATAAAGAGAATAGACATTTGAAAAATAAACAGCATATGTTTTCGCCTTGAGAGCAGCATTTTACGTATGTGTGGACATGTGTTTTGTTTATCATTTGGCATTATGGGAACAATTCTTTTCTTGGTTCGTTAAAAGAAATCAGGGGTCTCCATAAAAATAACGAAAGGGCACTATACTCTTTTTATAGTTGGGACAGTAAAATGATTTATAACCCACATTTCGAAGTTTCATTTTAAAATTTAATATAGTATAAATATAAATGTGTAAATTAAAAAAAAAGTGTTCGGTCGGAGCAGGGATTGAACCCACGACCCTTTGCATGCAAGGCAGACATGCTAACCACTGCTCCACGTGGCAAACAAATGTATGTTTCTGTTAAATAATGTTATGTTTGCATGGGCTCGTGGGCGCTGGAAACTATGATATATAAATGTAACTTATAACGATAATTATCTATTGGTGACTATAACAGCTACGTAGTCCAGTGGATAGTGTGTTGGCTTACAAACTGTATGGTCCTCGGTTCAATTCTCCGTGCAGGCGAAAGGTAAAATTTAAAAAAAGTGAATAATTTCGTCAACATTATTTGTATTACAGAAAAAGGTGCCAAGAACTAAAATATTTCGCGGAATTGAAAATTACGAGTATGTTGGACAATGAGCACAATCGTCTTTGGGAAAAATTCTTCCAAGCATATAATATTTTTGGGCTCAAAATGCTTCCAAACATATAATATGTTCACATAAAACATATTAGTGTTTCGGCAGTATCCAATAATATATGTGCTTCCTGCAAAATATGTTTGGAACATATGTTAAAGAAACGATTTTTTTTGAGGGTGTAGTGATCTAAATGAATCACTTTGTGTTAGGTTAGTGATCTAAATGAATATGAGCTATATCAAAACAGGAACCATCATAAACCTAAAATACCTCTGGTTTTCAAATTTCCAACAAGTTGGATAAAAATGCAGGCATCCATGTCCTCAAGATATCAAATCGGAAGATCGGTATCTATGGATGTTATATCAAAATAAGGATCGCTATACACTCAAAAACAAAAAAAAAGTATGTAAAATTTGGGTTCATTTAAGAATTTTTTTAACTAAACCAATATCACACAAATAAGTAAATATTGTGGGTGGGTGGTCTGGTGGCCGACAATTCAGCAGCCGACAAGTTTAGATAAAGTTCAGCGAAGGGCGTGTTTGTGTATCTCAGACGCATTCAGTAAAGGTGAGTATTAAGTTCGAGTTTAGCCGCAAAAATCGCTAAAGTGAAGACTAAATCAGTAAGAAAAATGCATGAAGTTATGCATATTTGTTGCAAATTTTATTATAACTTGATGGGGGAAAAGCCCAAAGCGAATTTTCACAAAGTTTGTATTCCTTAAAATGGATTATTAAAGAAAAGTAATCGTGAAAAAATGACGTTTTTAGCGGCTAAACTCGAACTTAATACCCACCTTAAGACAGAAAGAGATTATCATAATGTCATGCTGCATCTATTACCTTTAAACATTTTAGCCAAACAGTCAGCAGCAACAACGGCTGTACTGTTGCGTGAGCTATAGCTGTGGTCGAAAAAAAAACGCACGGTCACAGTTTGGTCCTTAAACTACTGCTAGATTTGCCAAACTTACTGGATTACTTTCTGGTGAAATCGCTCTTGGACAAAAAGGTTGAAACTCTAATTCTCAACAGTGCGACGTGGGGCACACAAACCCTGGAAATAAACTTTATATAGATTTATACACCGATGGCTCTACATTGAATGGACAACTAGGCTTCGGAGTATATTGTAAAGACCTAGAACATTAAATAGCGAAACGATTACCTGATCACTGTAGTGCTTTTTAGCTGAAATATTAGTAATTAAAGAGGTAACAAATTGGCTGAGAAGTACTGTTCCAACAAATTTTGACAGTCAACCGGCACTAAAATCCTTAAACTCCGTATTCCTTAACACGAAAACGGCCATCAAGTGCCGCAAATCTCTCAATGAGATGACTGAGCAGTACAATATTCACCTAATATGGGTACGTGGCCACAGGAACATACCAGGGAACAGCGAAGTGGATAAGTTAGCAAGGCTAGGAACTACATTATATATTCCAGGAGGACTATAATATGTTGGGATACCCCGGGTTACCTGCAAGCTCATACTGCGTGAGGAGGCTGTTATAATGGCAAATGTTCGATGGGAGAATTGCAAGGGTTGCAACGACACTAAGCAAATATGGTCCCATCTAAGCTTAAACCGCATACTAAATATGTTAGTGTTTTCAAGACGTTAGATATCACTCCTGATATCTGCTATAACGGGACGCTGTCTGATAGGTGAGTTTGCAAAAATTATTGGCGCGAAGTATAATGACTACTGCAAGAGCTGTCAATTAAACACCTCTTGTGTGAGTGTCTTGCATTTTGCGTAAGCGAATTTTAGGAACATACAGCTTTATATTACCGGCGGACCTGGAAAATGTTAACTTAAGCAGTCTGCTAATGTTTTTGGAACAATCGAGTCGATTCAGCGGTTAAAGTATAAGTGCCCATATGTAACAAGTCCTTTTAGTTAATGTGGTATTACAATGGACTGAATAGTCTAACTGAGCCTGAAACTAATTCGGGCTGCCACTTTAACCTAACCTAACATAAACCAAAAAACCTAAATTCCATAGGGAATTCAAATATCAAATAAGTCGCATTAAGGCTTCTATGTCCTCAGATTTTTACCATAGAAAATTTATGAACTTCAATAAATAAAATAAAAATTAATATTAAAGAAAAAATTAAAAAAAAGTAATTTTCTTCATTTTTTCTTTAATATTAATATTAATTTTTATTTTATTTATTTAATTTTTTCTTTTTTTCTTTTATCTTTAAAATTCAATTATTATATATACTTATTATAAGTCGGAGATGTTTTAACATTTATAATAATGCACTGTAATTATAAGATTTTAATCTTGTTGTGTAGGTACTCAATAAAATGAAATGAAATGAAAAAATTAAATGAAATATCTCCAAGTTTCAAATTTTATAAAAACAGTATAAAACTATCGGCATGTACATGCCCTAGAAGTTAAATAGGCACCAGAGTGAGGGAATATGATCATTTCAAACATGCTTCAAGAGCAAGATGTTATTTTCTCGGAAATTATACTGCAAGCATATATATGTTTGGAAAGAAAACAATAGTTTTTAGACACAAATATCGTAAAATAACATTTTCCTCTTGAAACATTGTCCTTCTCGCATGTGGGAGCTATTTTTTTATCAAAACTTGCAACGATATAGCCCATCTACGAACTTGACCTGTTTTCAGTTAATAATTGTTTTAATCAAAAATTTAATTGATTCATTATATTTTTGTGATTGGTTTTTATTTTGATTAAAAAATTAATGAAATCAATTAATTTTTTTATTGAATATATTTTTTAAAATTCCATTAGAATTTTAATTGAAAAATATTGCTGAAAGCTCTTAGGGCGTCATTATATCGTCTTAGAATTTCGCTCTGATCAAGAATATATACATTTTATATCGTCGGAAATCGATATTTCCATCTGTTACAAATGGAATGATAAAGTTACGACACCACCATCCTGTGTATAAAAATATACAAAATTCTTAACTATAATCATATTTATAAATGAGTTAATGGAATTTTTTGACATTGTAATTTAGCGATAATAGCCATGTTACTTGGAAATTGCCTTCAAGACTCAATTCAATTAAATGTTCAAAATCAATTTAAATAACCGAACTTTATGTGTTTCTCCAGAGCATGTTGTTCGTTTTCGCCAAGTCATAACAATTTGCAAATATTAAATGTAATTACGTTAACCATATGTGAACTCAAATTGAGTTTGCGCATAATTTTGGTAAATGAAAAAAAAAAAACTGTATGGCAGTAGGCATGCGTAAATTGCGAAAATTAAATGCAATATTATAAACTGAAGGATGTTTCAATTTCCGTTCAATCTGACAGTCGACTATTAAAATGCTATAGACATTAGGTAAAATGACAAGTAAAATAGCAGTGAAAAACAACGATGAATCGAGATGCGTGTCGAGATCGTCGTCAACTTTTATATTATTATTTGGTGAAAAAATAAATAAATAATTTTAGTCGAACACGTTTATATCGTATGCCGGTTATAATGTACTACCACTGATAGCGAACAGTTTTGAAGGTCTCAATGATTTTGTTCGATATAAGTGACTACTTTTATAACGAACACGGTTATAACAAATTTATGATTATATCGAAGAATATTTGTACTTCCTTTAACATATTTTCATTAAAAATGAACGAACAACTACAAACAAGTGTTTTGAGAAGTTGGATCAATAAATAGAAAATATAAGAAATTGTATTTTCAAAAATAAAGTACAAATTATTAATTACAGGAAAAATAGCAATAAAAGCAGAAGTCAAATTTGTGAACATTTTAAGATAATTCAGTACAAAATATCACCAAAATTGTTGCAATTAAAATTGAAATTAAAAAAAAAATAAATAAAAATTAAATGAATAGTGTAATTTTTTATTTAACACCACAATCAACTACAAAAATTATTTGTATCAATAAATTGTTTAATTGACACTGGTGATTATCATTCTGTACAGAAAAAAATTAAGCAATTGATTATTTTTTGAGTTGAAATTGATTCAATCACATACTTAATTAGAAATAAAAAGTACACTTGATTAAAAAAATTGATTTGAGTGATTGATTGATTTGATGGGTAAAGTAAAAATTTAATTAATTATTTCATAGATCAAAAAAAACCTTAGTTGTTAGTACCTTTATTTTGTATTTATTTTCATAATTTATTATGATTTTAAATAAACTATTTCACATTTAGATTAAAATATATTCTTGTAATTTTATAAGAGTTTGTACTTTCTTATAGACTCTCCAATTGTAATTACTCAAAAAAAAAAATTGATCCACGATCCGATATGATCCGATTAATTTATTAATTGAAATTTCTTCAATTTTGAAAATGACACTACCAATCACAGAATTATTTGGACACAAATAATGTATTGGATTAAAAAATTAATTTTTAATTGGTTCAATTAAAAATCTAATTGATATCGGGCGAAAAATTCAACTAGTTTTGTAATCGATAACTGATTTATTATATTACTGTTTACGTATTTATAATTATAATTTTCTGGTAATTGTACAAGAGTTTATTCTTTCTTATGAATTTACCGGTTATAATAATATGAAAGTGGACGAAAAACCTGGTAACAAGACCAGGAATTATCAGAAAAATGAAGACCAGATTTAATCAAAATCCTTTCCGCAGTGGTATAAAACTTGCTCGTGAGCTGTATAAAGGGTGATTCTTTTGAGGTTAGGATTTTCATGCATTAGTATTTGACAGATCACGTGGGATTTCAGACATGGTGTCAAAGAGAAAGATGCTCAGTATGCTTTGACATTTCATCATGAATAGCCGAACGATCTGCCACAACGTCGAATTTTCAGTGAATGGGCCCTAGAAAAGTTGGCAGAAAATCCGCTTTTTTATCGACAAATTTTGTTCAGCGATGAGGCTCATTTCTGGTTGAATGGCTACGTAAATAAGCAAAATTGCCGCATTTGGAGTGAAGAGCAACCAGAAGCCGTTCAAGAACTGCCCATGCATCCCGAAAAATGCACTGTTTGGTGTGGTTTGTACGCTGGTGGAATCATTGGACCGTATTTTTTCAAAGATGCTGTTGGACGCAACGTTACGGTGAATGGCGATCGCTATCGTTCGATGCTAACAAACTTTTTGTTGCCAAAAATGGAAGAACTGAACTTGGTTGACATGTGGTTTCAACAAGATGGCGCTACATGCCACACAGCTCGCGATTCTATGGCCATTTTGAGGGAAAACTTCGGAGAACAATTCATCTCAAGAAATGGACCGGTAAGTTGGCCACCAAGATCATGCGATTTGACGCCTTTAGACTATTTTTGGTGGGGCTACGTCAAGTCTAAAGTCTACAGAAATAAGCCAGCAACTATTCCAGCTTTGGAAGACAACATTTCCGAAGAAATTCGGGCTATTCCGGCCGAAATGCTCGAAAAAGTTGCCCAAAATTGGACTTTCCGAATGGACCACCTAAGACGCAGCCGCGGTCAACATTTAAATGAAATTATCTTCAAAAAGTAAATGTCATGGACCAATCTAACGTTTCAAATAAAGAACCGATGAGATTTTGCAAATTTTATGCGTTTTTTTTAAAAAAAAGTTATCAAGCTCTTAACAAATCACCCTTTATATAGTGCACCGAATAGCAAAAAAAAAATAATAAAATTGAGACGGCGCTAAGCTGAGAAAGAACCAAATTACCGAAGATCCACGTTCGTGCAGTATTGCTGGACCCTTTGAAGGCTATAATTCGCGCCAAAAGTAGCATATTTGAAAAAAACCGAAATTGATGTTATTTCTGAAATGTTCTGCTTTTGAGTAATAAAATAAAAAAGATAAAACACTATTATTCAAGTTAGCAATATCGATGATATTTTAGTGCAACGATGTGCTATTTTTGTATTAAGTACTAATAGAAAACTACCCTAATATTTTTCTTCATCTTGCAGTATGTGTTTTCTTACTATTTTCTTGAATATGGTTAAAATCATCTTATGTGTGAAAGTTTCCACATGTTATTATAGTGAATCACAGACGCCATTATGCGTTGCACATTTAATCTGTAAAACTGGAAACATCATTTTCATTTATAGCTTTTTAATGTCCTCCATAAGGAGCCAATTAAACATTACAAATATACGATGTGCTGTCTCATAGCACATGTTTGAGTTTTGTTTATAAAAAAAATATGATTCAAAATAAAAACAAAGACAGGTAATAAAAATTGATTTCTTTATGGGGAATAAATAAAATAAATTTAATGTTGCATTATCTAAAACATGAGGTTACTTTTAAGCCATCAATATTAAAAAAAAAAAAAACTTATAATAAAAATATATGTTAATGCATTTTGTCCATTCCAATATGGTAAAAATGTCGTAAAAACAAGGTAGCAAAAAATATATTAAAGTAATATTCCCCAACGATTTTAATATGGTATGTTATAAGTGAATTGCATAGAATCACGTGTTTAAATTACATGTTTCCATGCTTTTTTCAATGAAGATAAAATTAAAAAAAAAAAAAAAACATTTACAGTTTTTGCTATATGCATGTCTATGTGGTATGTATCAAATACTAATTGGAACTTAATTGCCTGCAGCATAATTAAATCAGTCGCAACTACGTATATGGCAAAACTTGTGTTATAAAATCAATCAAATATTGGTGATTTGTTCATTCATTTAGACAATGTTTATTAATTACGGACAAGATTTGTTGAAATAGCATTGACGGTGATAATTCCACCTGCTGGTAATCGACAAATAGAAACACTTGTATTAATGTTGCCAACAAATGATAAAATGACTTCCCATTTGAAAAAAAAAACAATAATAATAATTTAATGTATTGATATATTTGTTTTCAACTGGAAAAGGTTAATTAAAATAAAACGACTAAGTAAGTACAAGTAATGTGTACAAAACTATATTTTTTAAACACACTAAAATATTACTTTCCTCCGAAACGAAATTGTAGACCAACGAAATAAAAACTCGTTGTAACTTTCGTTTCCCAACAAACTTTGTTTAGCGTGAAACAATACTACGTTAAAACTAGCACGATACCCCGGTAAAAGATGATTTTCAATAGGACTCAACTCCTTAAAATATGGCTCGTTAAAGATTCCAACAAAATCTCCTATACTATCGTGTGCAACTGTGGTTTTAGTACTATAAATACGCTTTTTGCATCACTGCGTCGCTTCATGGTAGATGTATGTGCGTGCGAGTGCACATACGGCTTTGTTTGTATTCCCAATAAACACAGGATGAGCGTTTTTGAAATGCAACAACTTTTCAGTTTGAGGGTAAATATAATTTTCAACATAAATTCAACTTGACTTGAAATAGCTCATCTTCAATACATCTTCAAATTGTTTGCGAATTACTTACAATTTGCCAAAATGTTGACGAAATCTTTGGAAAGGTGTTGAAGATAATGTGAGAAAACTTTGACAAAATACTACACTAAAATGCAACGAAAAAACCATGTGGTTTTCAATACTTATTTGTGCAACGAAGTTCGTGGTCAATTGCAAGAAATAAAAAAAAAAAATGGAAAATTTTAGACAAATAACCAAATAGTTTATAAAAATAGGTAAGTGAAAATAAACAAGTATATACGGCCGTAAGTTCGGCCAGGCCGAATCTTATGTACCCTCCACCATGGATTGCGTAGGAACTTCTACTAAAGGCTGTCATCCACAATCGAATTACTTGGGTTGCGATAACACTTGCCGATGCCAAGGTATCGTAAAACTTTTTAACACTGTCTTCTAAATTGTAAGTTAGTCCATAAGGGGTATATATTAAACAAAAAAAAGGCCGATTAAATACGTATATAATTCAGTTTGACAAAATTTTCTATAGAAATAAAATTTTGACAAAATTTTCTATAGAAATAAAAACTTGACAAAATTTTCTATAGAAATACAATGTTGACAAAATTTTCTATGGAAGTAAAATGTTGACAAAATTTTCTATAGCAATAAAATTTTGACAAAATTTTCTATAGAAATAAAATGTTGAAAAAATTTTCTATTGAAATAAAATGTTGACAAAATGTTCTATAGAAATAAAATGTTCACAAAATTGTCTATAGAACTAAAATGTTGACAAAATTTTCTACAGAAATAAATTTTTTACAAAATTTTCTATAGAAATAAAATTTTGACAAAATTTTCTATGGAAATAAAATGTTGACAAACATTGCTATAGAAATAAACTTTTTACAAAACTTTCTATAGAAATGAAATTTTGACAAAACTTTCTATAGTAATAAAATTTGACAATTTGTACATGGCTGTTAGAGGCCATATACTAACGAAATGTACCAAATTTCAACCGCATCGGATGACTTTTGCTCCTCCAAGAGGCTCCGGAGGTCAAATCTGGGGATCGGTTTATATGGGAGCTATATATAATTATGGACCGATATGGACCAATTTTTGCATGGTTGTTAGAGACCATATACTAACACCACGTACTAAATTTCAATTGGATCGGATGAATTTTGCTCATCCAAGAGGCTCCAGAGTTCAAATCTGGGGATCGGTTTATATGGGAGCTATATATAATTATGGACCGATATAGACCAATTTTTGCATGCTTATTAGAGACCATATACTAACATCAGGTACCCAATTTCAAACGGATCGGATGAATTTTGCCCCTCCAAGAGGCTCCGGAGGTCAAATCTGGGGATCGGTTTATATGGGAGCTATATATAATTATGGACCGATATGGACCAGTTTTTGCATGGTTGTTAGAGACCATATACTAATACCACGTACCAAATTTCAATCGGGTAGGATGAAGTTTGCTCCTCCAAGAGGCTCCGGAGGTCAAATCTGGGGATCGGTTTATATGGGAGCTATATATATTTATGGACCGATATGGACCAATTTTTGCATGGTTGTTAGATACCGTATACTAACATCAGGTACCAAATTTCAACCGGATCGGATGAATTTTGCCCCTCCAAGAGGCTCCGGAGGTCAAATCTGGGGATCGGTTTATATGGGGGCTATATATAATTATGGACCGATATGGACCAATTTTTACATGGTTGTTAGAGACCGTATACTTAGACCACGTACCAAATTTCAACCGGATCGGATGAATTTTGCTGCTCCGGAAGGCTCCGCAAGCCAAATTTGGGGATCGGTTTATATGGGGGCTATACGTAAACGTGGGCCGATATGGCCCATTTTCAATACCATCCGACCTACATCAATAACAATTACTTGTGCCAAGTTTCAAGTCGATAGCTAGTTTCGTTCGGAAGTTAGCGTGATTTCCACAGACGGACGGACAGCCGGACAGACGGACAGACGGACGGACATGCTTAGATCGACTCAGAATTTCACCACGACCCAGAATATATATACTTTATGGGGTCTTAGAGCAATATTTCGATGTGTTACAAACGGAATGACAAAGTTAATATACCCCCATCCTATGGTGGAGGGTATAAAAATGAAATAAAACTTTAAGGAAGTCACTAAATGTATTCTACGTTCTTGAAAACATTAAAAAGCTGACCAATGAAAAACTGGTGGACAATTAACTGTAACTGCTTCAAATAGTTTATAATAATTGGTACGTCAATATGAAAAATTAAATCAACACTTTAGAGAAGTCACTAAATCTAAATCTCTTTGCAGAAAACTAAAGTCTTTGGATGCTAAATTCGTGCAAACATAATTAAGAAGCTGACCAATTAAAAATGAGTGGCTTATCGACAAGAAAAAGTTTCCAGAAACATTACAAGTGCAACCAATTAAAATTGTTAAAAACAACAAATTGTTGAAATCAACAACTTCTGGATGAAAATGTGCATTACATCGTCAGCTTAATTCATATGCTATTATCAGTTTAAAATTGATATTTTGTGATTTCCTTCTGCTGGAAATCAATTCTAACACGCGGTCCAGTACGCTCCTAATTTTAAATTACACGCATGTTAATAAATTTTAATGCTGTTTTATGACACCAAAAGGAAGGAAAACGAATTATCAATGCAAAAGTGTTTACTAATAATGTTTAAGATATTTAAAGTTTTGTTGTTTGTTTTCATTTTGTTCTTATTTGTTGATATGTTTAATAAGATTATTATTTATCAATTGGTATTGTATGTATTATGTAGTGTAGTATATTATTATATATTTTATTTTGATGAAAATGAATAAATTATACAAAATTCATAGAATTTTGACTTTGACTTTCAATTTGAAGTGGGGATATCATTCATACAAATTTAGGTTGAAAAGTATTTGCAACGATGTTAATTTTGAATTTGACTCGCATCGAAAATTGTTTGACAAATTATTGAGTAGCGATGCATTTCAATTTGAGGATAACACTTGAGATATTATTGCTAATGTGTTGAATTTCACTGTTGAGGGTAATGCCTGTTTTTTGTTGAGAACGCGATTTTCTCAACAATTTCTCAACCTGAATATTACCCTAATCCTTTGAAAAAATGTTTGAAAAATTGTTGAAATTTAGCATTTTTCAAACGTTTGTGTTTATTGGGTTTTGACATATTTGAGAAGTTTTTATGTTGGCCAAAAACGAATGGAACTCAATTGTTCTCTCCAAGCTTAACTTAAATCAAAATAAATCAATATCACAACGGTTAATTTTATGGTAGAATAATAATATTCACCGTAAACTGGTGTCCCAATGTTTACTTTTTCTACTTGTAAATAAAAAAAGCTGTTAAATCCTCAAATCAACGAATCACGTTATTTTGCAAGTCTGAACACTAGAGATTTTTAAAGATATATTAGTTCTAAATAGCGAGGTTTCGTGCCTACACCGAAAGAATTTTCTTCGTAAAAAGAACGAAAAATTTCCTTAAAAGTACGAAATTTGTCATTGTTTTACAACCAAAGAAACTTTTCATTAAAAGTACGAAATATTTCGTACTTTTTACGAAGAAAAGTTCTTCCAAAATTTTCGTAGTTTGTAAGAAAAAAATTAGTACTTTTTATGAAGAATCTTCGTACTTTTTATGAAAAATCTTCGTACTTTTTATGAAACAATTTCGTTCTTTTTATGAAAATGTTTCGTACTTTTTATGAAAAACTTTCGTAGTTTTTATGAAAAATGTTCGTACTTTTTATGAAAAACTTTCGTACTTTTTTCAAAAATGTTCGAACTTTTAGAAAAAAAATTTACAGTCGGAAGTGCATTTGGTTGTAGTTACAAGTGTGAAAAATGACATCACTACTTTACATCTTAAGTTTTTTAATAATTTATAGTTTTATTGCTTCACTTTTATTCATAGCGCTCTACCACCCAAATGAGAAGTAGCATAGATTTGCATAAAAAAATAGAATAAAGGAATACACTCAAGCTCATTATAAAAGACAATTTTATGTCGCGAACGGAAATTTTAAAACTACAATGAAACTTCTTCGTTATTTCAAAGAAAATGTTTCGTACCTTTTATGAAGAATGTTTCGTAAAATATTCGTAAAAACTTCTTCACAAAATTCATGAAATATGAAGAAAGTTTCGTTAAAAGTACGAACTTTTTACGAAGAAAAGTTAATGTAGAATATTTCGTAGAAGTATCGTATATTCGTAAAATGTTCTTCGTAAAATTTACGAAAATGAATGAAATTTTCGTTATTTTAATGAAGAATTCACGAAGAATAGTTAATGAAGAATTCTTCGTAAAATTAACGAAGAGAATTCTTTCGGTGTAGTCTGAACGTAGTCCATAAATGAAAACTCCATTGGTCTAAAATTTCGTTTACCGGAAAAAAGATTTGGTTTTGCGTGTACCCACAACCAAAGGATGGGGCTATAATGAGTTTGCCATTTCGTTTGTAACACATCGAAATCTAGATAGGAGGGCTCTAACGATGCCCTCCTATCTGTTGTTTTGACTGCCTGTCTTAAGGAGCTTCGCTTCAATTTCCATTCAACCGAGTTGCTAATCTATTTCAGATCCACAAAGATATAAAGGATATATGTATGTATCCAAAGATATAAAGGATATATGTAATACACCATTATTGTTCAAAAAACAAAAAATGTGGTTAATAACATAAAATTACAGTTTTGTTCGAATTGGCTACCTTTGGCACGAATTATTACTTTCAAATGGCCGAAAAAGCCATCACAAGCTCTGTCCATTGAAAAAATATTGTCGTGAGACCAAAGATTTCTTACCTTAATATTCGAGTGCGAATTTTTTGACCAATGTTAACTAGGCTCTAATTTTAATAGTTTGTATCTTGACTGCAACGCTAAAAGCATTCAAAATAAAGAGATGTCTTACAATTCGTTTGGGAGCCACCGTGGTGCAATGGTTAGCATGCCCGCATTGCATACACAGGGTCGTGGGTTCGATTCCTGCTTCGACCGAACACCAAAAAGTTTTTCAGCGGTGGATTATCCCACCTCAGTAATGCTGGTGACATTTCTGAGGGTTTCAAAGCTTCTCTAAGTGGTTTCACTGCAATGTGGACAGCCGTTCGGACTCGGCTATAAAAAGGAGGTCCCTTGTCATTGAGCTTAACATGGAATCGGGCAGCACTCAGTGATAAGATAGAAGTTCACCAATGTGGTATCACAATGGACTGAATAGTCTAAGTGAGCCTGATACATCGGGCTGCCACCCAAACTAACCTAACCTACAATTCGTTTGGCAGTTGAGACATAGCATAATTTCTAAGAAAAATTCAACTAAAATATAATCGGAAAATTCATAGGAAAGTATAAACTCATTGAAAATTACAAGAAAATTATTCCGTTTTAAAAAAAATGATTTTAAATAAATAAACAATAACACAATAAAAAATTAATTGCCGCAATTAAAAAATTAGTTGAAAGTATATTTCGTATTTCTAATTAATTATTTGATTAATACTATCATTTTCGTGATTGAATTCAATTAAATCAATTAAAAATTAATTGGATTAATTAAATTCGTGATTGAATCAGAAAAAAATTTATGTATTTTCAAGTTCGAAAGATTTAAATTTAAAAGATAATTCTTTCTTAAAAGTATCCTTATTTTATTTCCCTGTTTCTTTAACTCGGAATCAATATCAAAATCATTGGTACACAGAAAAAAATATGTTTGCCTTCAATCACCAAATTAATTGATGCAATTAATTTTTAATTGAAAGTCAAAGTCAATTAAAAAATTAATTATTCCATTTACTTAATTGGAACTTAATACAATTAATTGTTGTGTTTGATGTTTGTTTCAATTAAAAAATGTTTTGAACCAATTAAATTTTTTTGAACCAATTAAATATTTTTTAAAATTCAATTATAATTTAAATTGGAAAATTTTTGATGATATTTTTGTCTACGTTTCAAGAGAAAAGCTTTGGAAATGGCCAGCCTTTTGTCAGTGCGGAATCTTGGCCCATATCCGGCGATTGCCGTTTTGAAGTATTTCTTAGTGCCACCCTACGGATTGAAATCTGTAGATTTTGATGACTATTGTGCGGTAGATGTGAAGCGAGGGGCTGATGAGGGCATTTATGTTGACTCCACGGTTGATGAATACTAGCGGGGAGCGCCCATCGGCCATTACAGCGGCCTACGCCATCACCATCGTCGGCGTTTGAGTCGTGGTGGCCAATCAAAGGTGTATATTTATAGTTGACCTTTTTGGCTAGTAAACCCGATAATGCTGTTTGTTCACAAACTTCTCTCATCGGGGAAAACTTCTTGGATATTTCTAGCCCATTTTTTTGTGCATCGTTGGGAAATTTCAATGGCTTTAGTCCAAGCTCATTTTTCAAACTGTGTTGCATCCATTCTCGCGCTATGTTTAGGTCGCGAACAACTTTTCTACCCCTGCGGCATGGATTTTGATCAAATCTGGCCTGCACTTTTCGAATCATTTCCGGTATTGTTACCTGTTTTTCATTAAGTTTTTGGACGAGATGCAATATTGTCAGTATCACGGCAACATATATTTTATGAATGATACTTTTGAAACATTACTAAGGACTATGGCGATTACAAGCTTAATTTCAAACCTTCTTACAATTGCCAAAATTGTGTTAACAATATTTTAAATTTCTAAGGACTATTTCGATTACAACCTTCATTTCAAAGCTTCTTACAATTGCCAAAATTGTGTTAACCCTATTGTAAATGTTTTAAACGAGGCTACCATACAAACCTTACCCATTTAAGGAATAGCATCAATTATGTTGAGACGCTGGTAGTAAGACTTACCTGAAAATAAAGAAAATTTAGATTTAAAGTTATTAAGTTGTTTTCAATTCTGGAAAAGGTTATCAAGTACAAGTACATCTTATTTGCTCAAAGTACTTGTGTGATCTGGAAATTACTAAGCCTTCAAAGGAAGGCTTAGGTAAAAAAAAAACTTTCTGCGGAAACTCTTGCTTTCTTAAGAGGTAAAAACAAAAACTTCAAGCTGTAAAATATCTATGTTTGAGGCTCAAGTTTTTAACACAACATTTTTAAGTGCAAAAACGCAATGTTCATAAACTAGCATAAAATGTTTCGGATATATATCATTCGAGAAATAAAAGCAGCTCTGACGAAGTTATAAACATTCTCCATGAAATATTTAAAATAATTAAAATATGTATGTACAGTTTTTGCATAATTTACAGACAGAAAGGTGTTTTTGCCATATATTGAAATATTTGAAATATTTAAAATAATTAAAATATGCATGTACAGTTTTTGCATAATTTGCTATAATTGTGATACCTTGCCCGGAGTTGTCTTTCCTACTCTGTTTATTTATACGAAGACAAAAAATTTCATATGCAAACGTAATTGTCGGTGATGTTAAACAAAGTCAAAGTGACGTCTTGTTGAAACTGCTTTACAAAAAAAAAAAAACTCCATTCACCAACTTATCTGCCCAAATGTCGATATTTAAAACCTCAAGTGGAGGTGTTGTTCAAAAGAGGCAGATGATAATCAAACTGAAAACCAAACATGAAAAGCTTTAGAAAAATCCGAGCTTTGGAACGTGTTTACTCAGGTACAATGACTGTGGCATTTCTATACAATCGTTGAATATTAACTATGTGTGTAATAGTTCAAACACTTTGCAGCTAGAGTGCACAGTATCCTATTTAGATCATACACCTTGGAAAATTAATGGCATCGGATAAAGTAATGATCGTTACATTTGCTTTTAATTGCTCGAATTACAATAGAGACTTTCTTATACACGGAAACCTTAGTTGTTAGTGCCTTCATTTTTTTTTTATTTATTTTCATAATTTATTATGATTTTAAATAAACTAATAATAATAATAATACACGGAACTGACTAAAAACATGAGCATGATTAAAATCGAGAGCGTTATTAAACACTTAACATCTTAGGTGTCACTAAAATTATAAATAAAAATTCAACTCGTAAGCGTTATTATGTTCGTGAACGTGTTTTTCCGAAATTTGTTACTCACGGACACTCACGAAGATATTATTTTCGTAATTCACCCTCACGCACGACATTTGCTTAGCTATCAACGTGTGTGAGTCTCGAAAATTTCTTGTCACCTCCCCACCTCTACTCTATGGCCGCTTTAAAGTTGGGAATGTTAAGTCCAAGGATTTTATTGCAATTTTTTTCTGATTCAATCACGAAATTAATTGATCCAATTAATTTTTTTAGTTGAAAAGTCTTCAATCACAGAAATGATGGTTAGGTTAGGTTAGGTTATGTGGCAGCCCGATGTATCAGGCTCTCTTAGACTATTCAGTCCATTGTGATACCACAGTGGTGAACTTCTCTCTTATCACTGAGTGCTGCCCGATTCCATGTTAAGCTCAATGACAAGGCACCTCCTTTTTATAGCCGAGTCCGAACGGCGTTCCACATTCCAGTGAAACCACTAAGAGAAGCTTTGAAACCCTCAGAAATGTCACCAGCATTACTGAGGTGGGATAATCCACCAATGATAGTAAAGGGTGATTTGTTAAGAGCTTGATAACTTTTTTTAAAAAAAAAACGCATAAAATTTGCAAAATCTCATCGGTTCTTTATTTGAAACGTTAGATTGGTCCATGACATTTACTTTTTGAAGATAATTTCATTTAAATGTTGACCGCGGCTGCGTCTTAGGTGGTCCATTCGGAAAGTCCAATTTTGGGCAACTTTTTCGAGCATTTCGGCCGGAATAGCCCGAATTTCTTCGGAAATGTTGTCTTCCAAAGCTGGAATAGTTGCTGGCTTATTTCTGTAGACTTTAGACTTGACGTAGCCCCACAAAAAATAGTCTAAAGGCGTCAAATCGCATGATCTTGGTGGCCAACTTACCGGTCCATTTCTTGAGATGAATTGTTCTCCGAAGTTTTCCCTCAAAATGGCCATAGAATCGCGAGCTGTGTGGCATGTAGCGCCATCTTGTTGAAACCACATGTCAACCAAGTTCAGTTCTTCCATTTTTGGCAACAAAAAGTTTGTTAGCATCGAACGATAGCGATCGCCATTCACCGTAACGTTGCGTCCAACAGCATCTTTGAAAAAATACGGTCCAATGATTCCACCAGCGTACAAACCACACCAAACAGTGCATTTTTCGGGATGCATGGGCAGTTCTTGATCGGCTTCTGGTTGCTCTTCACTCCAAATGCGGCAATTTTGCTTATTTACGTAGCCATTCAACCAGAAATGAGCCTCATCGCTGAACAAAATTTGTCGATAAAAAAGCGGATTTTCTGCCAACTTTTCTAGGGCCCATTCACTGAAAATTCGACGTTGTGGCAGATCGTAAGTCTAATCATGATGAAATGTCAAAGCATACTGAGCATCTTTCTCTTTGACACCATGTCTGAAATCCCACGTGATCTGTCAAATACTAATGCATGAAAATCCTAACCTCAAAAGAATCACCCTTTATCAATTATAAACTGAAGTGAAAGTCAAATAAAAATTAATTCATCCTATTAATTTTTGTGATTGATTTTTTTGTAAATTAAATTAAGACTTTAATTGCAAAATTTTTCGAGAATTTCTTTTTTCTGTGTATGAGTACATATAAAGGGTGATTCTTTTGAGGTTAGGATTTTCATGCATTAGTATTTGACAGATCACGTGGGATTTCAGACATGGTGTCAAAGAGAAAGATGCTCAGTATGCTTTGACATTTCATCATGAATAGACTTACTAACGAGCAACGCTTGCAAATCATTGAATTTTATTACCAAAATCAGTGTTCGGTTCGAAATGTGTTTCGCGCTTTACGTCCGATTTATGGTCTACATAATCGACCAAGTGAGCAAACAATTAATGCGATTGTGACCAAGTTTCGCACTCAGTTTACTTTATTGGACATTAAACCAACCACACGAATGCGTACAGTGCGTACAGAAGAGAATATTGCGTCTGTTTCTGAGAGTGTTGCTGAAGACCGTGAAATGTCGATTCGTCGCCGTTCGCAGCAATTGGGTTTGTGTTATTCGACCACATGGAAGATTTTACGCAAAGATCTTGGTGTAAAACCGTATAAAATACAGCTCGTGCAAGAACTGAAGCCGAACGATCTGCCACAACGTCGAATTTTCAGTGAATGGGCCCTAGAAAAGTTGGCAGAAAATCCGCTTTTTTATCGACAAATTTTGTTCAGCGATGAGGCTCATTTCTGGTTGAATGGCTACGTAAATAAGCAAAATTGCCGCATTTGGAGTGAAGAGCAACCAAAAGCCGTTCAAGAACTGCCCATGCATCCCGAAAAATGCACTGTTTGGTGTGGTTTGTACGCTGGTGGAATCATTGGACCGTATTTTTTCAAAGATGCTGTTGGACGCAACGTTACGGTGAATGGCGATCGCTATCGTTCGATGCTAACAAACTTTTTGTTGCCAAAAATGGAAGAACTGAACTTGGTTGACATGTGGTTTCAACAAGATGGCGCTACATGCCACACAGCTCGCGATTCTATGGCCATTTTGAGGGAAAACTTCGGAGAACAATTCATCTCAAGAAATGGACCGGTAAGTTGGCCACCAAGATCATGCGATTTGACGCCTTTAGACTATTTTTTGTGAGGCTACGTCAAGTCTAAAGTCTACAGAAATAAGCCAGCAACTATTCCAGCTTTGGAAGACAACATTTCCGAAGAAATTCGGGCTATTCCGGCCGAAATGCTCGAAAAAGTTGCCCAAAATTGGACTTTCCGAATGGACCACCTAAGACGCAGCCGCGGTCAACATTTAAATGAAATTATCTTCAAAAAGTAAATGTCATGGACCAATCTAACGTTTCAAATAAAGAACCGATGAGATTTTGCAAATTTTAGGCGTTTTTTTTAAAAAAAAAGTTATCAAGCTCTTAACAAATCACCCTTTATATAGTAAGATGGTTGCCACCACAGTATAATTTAGTGCGGTTGGCTCATTTGACTTTATTTGAAGAGCAATTGACTGTTTGTCCAATATGTCTAAAGACAATTAATAGGTTAGGTTAGGATAGGAATAGTGGCAGATCGATATTTCAGGCATATTTCATCTATTCAGTCCATTGTGATGCCGCATTGTGAGTGCTACCCGATTACTTCAATGAGAAGATACCTCCTTTTTATAGCCGAGTCCGAACGGCGTTTCATATTGCGGTGAAACCATTTTGAGAAGCTTTGAACCACTCAGAAATGCATCATTACTGAGAGCGGATAAAATTTTAACAAACTAGTCTATAAAAAAAATATTTTAACAAAATTTTTTGTAGAAATAATTTTGACAAAATTTTCTATAGAAATAAAATTTTGACAAAATTTTCTATAGAAATAAAATTTTGACAACGTTTTCTATAGAAATAAAATTTTGACAAAATTTTCTATGGAAATAAAATTTTGACAAAATTTTCTAAAGAAATAAAATTTTGACAAAATTTTCTATACAAATAGAATTTTGACAAAATTTTCTATGGAAATAAAATTTTGACAAAATTTTCTATACAAATAGAATTTTGACAAAATTTTCTATAGAAATAAAATTTTGACAAAATTTTCCATAGAAATAAAATTTTGACAAATAGAAATAAAATTTTGACCAAATTTTCTATAGAAAAAATTGTTGACAAACTGAACTTTTTGGTGTTTGATCTAAACTAAGGAGCCACCGTAGTGCAATGGTTAGCATGCCCGCATACACAAGGTCGTGGGTTCGATTCCTGCTTCGACCGAACACCAAAAAGTTTTTCAGCGGCGGATTATTCCACCTCAGTAATGCTGGTGACATTTCTGAGGGTTTCAAAGCTTCTCTAAGTGGTTTCACTGCAACGTGGAACGCCCATAAGCGTAGGAAGGCCTCTGGGGAGGGGGCTTAGACCCCTCCAGAAAAATTTTAGCCCCCCCCCAGAATTTGAAAACCTATTTACGGTTTTCCATTGTTTTTATATATCCAGCAAACAAGCGTTACCAAAAAAGTAGTGAAAATGTTATATTTGGATCCGGAAGTGGTGGAAAATTGGCGCAGAAGTTATGAATTTAATATGGGCTTGTCCTAGGACGGATGTCCACCATTTCAACAGCTGTTGAACTGAATTTGAATCAGTTTTTAGGGGGTAATCTGAATTCAGTGTTTTGAATGTGAATTAAAAATTTGTGTGATATTTTTCCAAATAAAAAATTTTTATTTTTTTAATGCATTCTTACACCGAAACGTTTGACCTCGAACATTTCCAAAAATTATCGATATTTCTAGAATAGATTTGGCTTTTTTGCGGCAAAATGTTATTAATTTTTTTTACCCTTTTTTAACGTATTTAAAAAAAAATACCCATTAAAAATATGAAAAAAAAAAGTTGTAGAAATTGAATTTAAAAACTTCCTGTATAGCTAAAACAACATCTTAATGAGGACATTTTTGGAAGTGCTTTTACCATAAAGTTGTGTCTTTAAAACAACTTCCAATTTTTTTTTGCTGGGAAAAATTATGGAAGTATTAGTTGCTTTATTATAAATTAATTGTCTAGTAATGTTGAAGTCTGACTTTTTATTCATTTTTATAAAATAAAATATTAACCCTCTAATGCCCCAATTTTTTTTTGCCACCAGAAAAATTTATACGGTAAAATTCAGTATATGCTGCAAAGCCTCTTGAACAGTTTTAACGAAATTTTCTTTTTATTTTACCCAGTTTTGTTGGCTTAAGGTGTGTTTTACTAAAGGCTTCCTAATATAACGAAGCCCGCCTAAAGGCAGGATTGGGCATTAGAGGGTTAAGTGAATCTATAACTTCAGTCTATTAAATTTTAGCTAGGGGGGCTATAGCCCCCCCTAGGAAAATTGTCTAGCTACGCTAATGGGAACGGAGGTCCATTGTCATTGAGCTAAACATGGACTCGGGCAGCACTCAGTGATAATAGAGAAGTTCACCAATGTGGTATCACAATGGTCTAAGTGAGCCTGATACATCGGTAAAAATGGTATTTTTTTACTGTTTGGTAGAATTGTAGATTACTTGATGTTTTGGTAGACAACATTTTCTGGAGAAATAAAATTTAAAAATATAATATTGGCAAACTGAAATCTTCTAACGCAAAAAAATAAAACACTTCGTTTGAATAAAAATCATTTTTGTTGACCAACAAATTCAAGATAATTTTTTCAAATCTAGTAGATTTTTGATAAAATTTTCTTCACATTTTGGTGGCTCCATCTCTGATATCTCTTATAGTATCTGGTAATGTTTTCCTGGACTAGTGGGAAAAAAGTCAGCATTTGTAACCGTTTTTATAGTCTAATTGTTTAAGGTTAGAAAAAGTAAAATTCCATGGGCAAATGTTTCTGTTCACATACCTTTAAGTGCTGGTATGGCTTAGAGTGGCTAAACTATGTTTCATCATTAGAATTTCGCTTATCCCAGTAGACCTTTGCCAATACTTAAACTTGTCAATGCATTTTTATTGCATTTGATTCACCATGTTACTCCTTCAATGGTTAGAAATGCCAAAATTCTGAATTCATCGATAAATAGTCAGCCTTCAATAAAGGCGTTGTCATGGAGCCAAGTCCAATAAAAATTAAAATAAATTTGCAGGATGTAGAATGTAAAAATTAAACTTTTGATCTTTTCGAAGAGCTACAAAACAAGGTTCCGGCCACCGTTTATTATTTAAACAAATTCAACATGATATTCCATTTCGTTCGGTGTATATATTCGAATAATAAAAGTGGACACATATTGAGCACCCGGACACATGATGATTACATTGTCTATGAAAATGATCACCACCAATAAAAGCGACCTAATGGAACTAGTCGTCATTCTGTTATCTTACAATAGATGAACGAAATCCATTCTCTGTCCTGCTAACATCTAAGGCTGCATATCTAAACAATTGCAAAAAACTTTGCTTTGATCTCCTGCATATTGAAGTTAGACTCTTGTTCGTAATGATCGAAACTTAAAATCTTTTTGAAAGGTGCATAGATGTCGTTGCTTTTCATATTGAGGATATATGTGCTAGTAACAGACCTATCTTGGCGTGGTGTTGGACCTTTTCGCTTTTGTTTAGCTTTCAATTTTAAGAAAAAGTGAAGATTTCTAGTTTTCCATTTGCATTTAATGCATGGAATATCATTAAATAGACATATTACATTTGTATGGACATCAATGGGATAGCTTTGAAATGAAAGAAATAATGCTAAAGTAAAGCGCCGACAAGTAGGATCTTGAGAAATTTAACATTATTGTGATAAACAAATAGAAAAAAAACAATATTCTGTCTTATATCCGTCAACGCACAAGGAATGCATACAGTTAAGCAATTTAAAGAAACTTCATATAAAGGAAACAACCCACTTTAATTGCTCCAGATACAACTTGTGGTTGGTGAAAACAGTTTAAAAACAAAATGACCACGCTTTCGTCCACGGACGTTCTCGATTTCATGACCGGCGTTCGTTTTTCTTTGGCCATGAAACTCCTTCAGTAGTGCAATGTAATAAGGTGACTATTAACGTGTATGGAGCAGAAAACCTAGGTTCGAGTCACGGTAGCGGAAACAAATTTTAATGTATAAATAGATTACTTTATAATATAAATTTAGTATAATAATGAAATCGTGTAAATTTGTATTTATAATAAGCAGAATTAAAAAAAAAAAAAAACAAATAATGTGTAAACAAGTATATACGGCTGTAAGTTCGGCCAGGCCGAGTCTTATGTACCCTCCACCATGGATTGCGTAGAAACTTCTACGAAAGACTGACTCGGATGAAATTTGCTCTTCCAAGAGGCTCCAAAACCAAATCGGAGGATCGGTTTATATGGGGCTATATATAATTATGGACCGATGTGGACCATTTTTTGCATGGTCATTAGAGACCATATACTAGCACCATGTACCAAATTTCAGACGGATCGGATGAAATTCGCTTCTCTTAGAGGCTTCGCAAGCCAAATCGGGGGATCGGTTTATTTGGGGGCTATATATAATTATTGACCAATTTTTACATAGTCGTTAAAGACCATATACTTACACCATGTACCAAATTTCAGCCGGATCGGATGAAATTTGCTTCTTTTAGAGGCTCCGCAAGCCAAATCGGGGGATCGGTTTATATGGGGGCTACATATAATTATTGACCGATGTGGACCAATTTTTGCATGGTTGTTAGAGATCATATGCTGACACCATGTAGCAAATTTCAGCTGGATCGGATGAAATTTGTTTCGCTTAGAGTCCCCGCAAGCCAAACTTGGGGGTTCGTTTATATGGGGGTTATACGTAAAAGTGGACCGATGTGGCCCATTTGCAATACCGTCCGACCTACACCAATAACAACTGCTTGTGCCAAGTTTCAAGTCGATAGCTTGTTTCGTTCGGAAGTTAACGTGATTTCAACAGACGGACGGATGGACGGACGTGTTCAGATCGACTCAGAATTTAACCACGACCCAGAATATATATACTTTATACAATATTTCGATGTGTTACAAACGGAATGACAAAGTTAATATACCCCCATCCTATGGTGGAGGGTATAAAAATATATTTCCACTTTTAAAAAAAGGATAACATTTTATGTAAACAGTTACCAAATAATTTGACATTAAAAGTTAAATTGTCCATGTTTTTTATTTGGTATAGCCTACACAAAAGAACTAGGTTCTTATATAAAGTGCAGGTTTATGAATTTACAAAAACGTATCATTTATCATTTAAATATAAATTCTAAAAATGAGGAAAAAGGAATAATTGACTACATTTATGAAATAATTTGCTTAAACATACTAAAGGGTGATTCTTTTGAGGTTAGGATTTTCATGCATTAGTATTTGACAGATCACGTGGGATTTCAGACATGGTGTCAAAGAGAAAGATGCTCAGTATGCTTTGACATTTCATCATGAATAGACTTACTAACGAGCAACGCTTGCAAATCATTGAATTTTATTACCAAAATCAGTGTTCGGTTCGAAATGTGTTTATCGACAAATTTTGTTCAGCGATGAGGCTCATTTCTGGTTGAATGGCTACGTAAATAAGCAAAATTGCCGCATTTGGAGTGAAGAGCAACCAGAAGCCTTTCAAGAACTGCCCATGCATCCCGAAAAATGCACTGTTTGGTGTGGTTTGTACGCTGGTGGAATCATTGGACCGTATTTTTTCAAAGATGCTGTTGGACGCAACGTTACGGTGAATGGCGATCGCTATCGTTCGATGCTAACAAACTTTTTGTTGCCAAAAATGGAAGAACTGAACTTGGTTGACATGTGGTTTCAACAAGATGGCGCTACATGCCACACAGCTCGCGATTCTATGGCCATTTTGAGGGAAAACTTCGGAGAACAATTCATCTCAAGAAATGGACCGGTAAGTTGGCCACCAAGATCATGCGATTTGACGCCTTTAGACTATTTTTTGTGGGGCTACGTCAAGTCTAAAGTCTACAGAAATAAGCCAGCAACTATTCCAGCTTTGGAAGACAACATTTCCGAAGAAATTCGGGCTATTCCGGCCGAAATGCTCGAAAAAGTTGCCCAAAATTGGACTTTCCGAATGGACCACCTAAGACGCAGCCGCGGTCAACATTTAAATGAAATTATCTTCAAAAAGTAAATGTCATGGACCAATCTAACGTTTCAAATAAAGAACCGATGAGATTTTGCAAATTTTATGCGTATTTTTTAAAAAAAAAGTTATGAAGCTCTTAACAAATCACCCTTTATATACGGCTGTAAGTTCGGCCAGGCCGAGTCTTATGTACCCTCCACCATGGATTGCGTAGAAACTTCTACGAAAGACTGACTCGGATGAAATTTGCTCTTCCAAGAGGCTCCAAAACCAAATCGGAGGATCGGTTTATATGGGGCTATATATAATTATGGACCGATGTGGACCATTTTTTGCATGGTCATTAGAGACCATATACTAGCACCATGTACCAAATTTCAGACGGATCGGATGAAATTCGCTTCTCTTAGAGGCTTCGCAAGCCAAATCGGGGGATCGGTTTATTTGGGGGCTATATATAATTATTGACCAATTTTTACATAGTCGTTAAAGACCATATACTTACACCATGTACCAAATTTCAGCCGGATCGGATGAAATTTGCTTCTTTTAGAGGCTCCGCAGCCAAATCGGGGGATCGGTTTATATGGGGGCTACATATAATTATTGACCGATGTGGACCAATTTTTGCATGGTTGTTAGAGATCATATGCTGACACCATGTAGCAAATTTCAGCTGGATCGGATGAAATTTGTTTCGCTTAGAGTCCCCGCAAGCCAAACTTGGGGGTTCGTTTATATGGGGGTTATACGTAAAAGTGGACCGATGTGGCCCATTTGCAATACCGTCCGACCTACATCAATAACAACTGCTTGTGCCAAGTTTCAAGTCGATAGCTTGTTTCGTTCGGAAGTTAGCGTGATATCAACAGACGGACGGACGGACGTGCTCAGATCGACTCAGAATTTAACCACGACCCAGAATATATATACTTTATACAATATTTCGATGTGTTACAAACGGAATGACAAAGTTAATTTACCCCCATCCTATGGTGGAGGGTATAAAAATATATTTCCACTTTTAAAAAAGGATAACATTTTGTGTAAACAGTTACCAAATAAAATAGCACCTATTTGACATTAAAAGTTAAATTGTCCATGTTTTTTATTTGGTATAGCCTACACAAAAGAACTAGGTTCTTATATAAAGTGCAGATTTATGAATTTACAAAAACTTATCATTTATCATTTAAATATAAATTCTAAAAATGAGGAAAAAGGAATAATTGACTACATTTATGAAATAATTTGCTTAAACATACTATAATAATTTACTTAATTTTTAATAATAATTTACTTAAAAATACTATAATGCCTAATTATAAATTGGTAGCCATTTCGTGAACGCTGGTTGTTGTCTTGACAACGCATGGTATAATTTTATCGTTGAGGGATTGATCGCGTTTGTTCTCCGTTTAATACCACATGTGGGTTAATTTTCTTTCATGAACGGATCGTTGTAAAACGTTCACGCCGTTCATAATTTTTGTCCATGGGTTTACTATTATATTGAATTTATTCAACCAAATCCCATATTTGAGACATGAAGGCTAAAAAGAACAGATCGAAGTCGACTGTGATTTCAGATAAAGTTTGCTTTGTTACTGTAAATACAAACATTTTGTTACCAAAAATTTTTTAGTGATAAAAGTTTGAAATTTTCACAAAAAAAAATCCAAAAACTGCAACAAAAGGACAATGTTTGCGATACCCGTTTCCCAAATTCGGAATACATTTCCGAAATATTCATATAAAATGATACCAAGGTAAAAAATGCTTTACGAGGCTTCTTCAGAATTATCGGAATATGTGAAATATGTCAACATCGCAATTTTCGGTGTTGGTTAGATTATGGTAGTTTGGGTGTCATTTGATGAAGATAATAATTACTGACCATATTAATAGATATCACATATTAATATCCATCTACCATCAAAAGATTTATCTCACCCAAAAATGGAATAAAATCGTGAACATTTTGGTGCGATTATTTTTTACAACTTTCGACGTGGATTAACTCAACCCAGCCAAAAAAAATCTTCTAAAGGCACAACTTTGAAAGCACTTCCAAAAATGGCCTCCCAAAAATTTTCTTTATTTTAACTAAACAGGAAGTTCTTTTGATTCAATTTTTTAAAACTCGATTTTTTCATATTTTTAATAAGAAATTTTAAATTATTGTGTTTCAAATAGGTTAAAAAGAAAGTGAAAGTTAATAAAATGGTACAAATTATTTAAATTTTGTCGAAAAAATCTAAATTCATTCTAGAAAAATTGTAAATTTTTTAAAATATTTGGAATGAAACGTTTAAGACAACCGTTAGAATGCATTAAAAATCATAAAAAAATATAAAATTATTTATTTAGCAAAATATAATTTTATTATTCACATCCAAAACATTGATTAACTCAATTCAATTTGTAGCTATGAAGCTCCGCTAAGGACCCGTGTGACCGTAATTCACTCCACGACGAATTTCATGAAGGTTGTCCAAAATCAGTTGTTTTTCAGGAAACAATTAATACTGTGGGCCAACTAACAGGTTGGCTGATAAGTCCCCGGTCTGACACATAGATGGCGCCGCTAGTATTAAATGCATATTATTTTTATATAGTAGCAACCTTCGAATGATTTGTGTCAAAATTTGACGTCTGTAAGTCAATTAGTTTGTGAGATAGAGCTTCTTTTGTGAAGCAACTTTTGTTATTGTGAAAAAATGGAAAAAAGGAATTTCGTATTTTGATAAAATACTGTTTTCTGAAGGGAAAAAATACGGCGGAAGCAAAAACTTGGCTTGATAATGAGTTTCCGGACTCTGCCTCAGGGAAATCAACAATAATTGATTGGTATGCAAAATTCAAGCGTGGTGAAATGAGCACGGAGGACGTTGAACGCAGGGGACGCCCGAAAGAGGTGGTTTCCGACGAAAACATCAAAAAAATCCACAAAATGATTTTGAATGACCGTAAAATGAAGTTGATCGAGATAGCAGAGGCCTTAAAGATATCAAGGGAACGTGTTGGTCATATCATTCGTCAATATTTGGATATGCGGAAGCTCTGTGCACAATGGGTGCCGCGCGAGCTCACATTTGAACAAAAACAACAACGTGTTGATGATTATGAGCGGTATTTGCAGCTGTTAACTCGTAATACACCCGAGTTTTTCCGTCGATATGTGACAATGGATGAAACATGGCTCCATTACTACACTCCTGAGTCCAATCGATAGTCGGGTGGACAGCGACTGAGGCTGAGTGGACAGCGACCGGTGAACCGTCTCCGAAGCGTGGAAAAACTCAAAAGTCCGCTGGCAAAGTAATGGCCTCTGTTTTTTGGGATGCGCATGGAATAATTTTTATAGATTATCTTGTGAAGGGAAAAAACCAGCAAAACCGCCTCATATGAAGAAGAAAAAAGTGTTGTTCCACCAAGACAACGCACCGTGCCCCAAGTCATTGAGAACGATGGCAAAAATTCATGAATTGGGCTTCAAATTGCTTCCCCACCCACCGTATTCTCCAGAACTGGCCCCATCGACTTTTTTTTTGTTCTCAGACCTCAAAATGATGCTTGCAGGGAAAAAATTTGGCTGCAATGAAGAGGTGATCGCCGAAACTGAGGCCTATTTTGAGGCAAAACCGAAGGAGTACTACCAAAATGGTATCAAAAAATTGGAAGATCGTTATAGTCGTTGTATCGCTCTTGAAGGGAACTATGTTGAATAATAAAAATATAAAAATAAAATAATAAAAAAAAATGTGTTTTTCTTTGTTAGACCGGGGACTTATCAGACAACCTGTTATTATTGCTAGATCGTTATGTGATCTATCGTCAGATTGAAACAACCTTAGCATTAGTGGGAACATTTGACTTTTGGTTGAACATTTGACTTTTGGTTGATCTCGAACAATTTGTCAAAGGCTCGTTTCGATTGATCGAAAGAAATCCTCAAAAAAATGCGATCGAGACAAAAGTGCTTCGACAATTGGTTAATACGCACTCAAATGTGTATAAATCTTAATAGGGAATATTTTGAAAAAAAAACAAAAAACCCGATTTTCGATGATTAATATTTGTTTTTTGTTCTTTAATCTCGAAATATTAAAAACAGTTTTGTAAATTTTTTGTAGAAATTTCTTGGAATTTTGAAATTGATATAACACAATTCTAAGTTTAATTGAAAAAAAAGTGTTTTCAAAGTTCTACACAAGAACTGATATAAAAAAAATGTTCCAATTTTTGTTGCGAATGGTACCATTAATGGCAACGTTGTATAAATTTACCACAGTTGGTAAATATATATTTTACCGCTCTAATAGATCATTGGCGATACCATTATTCAGCCCTCAAATAGGTTCAAATAGGTTTTGTACTTTGTATAAGATTTACAAAGTAAAAAACCTATTTGAATTCGTCAATCCATATCTGAGAAATCTAGAATTTGCTACTTAGCTCCATCAAGGCTTTCTCATAAACGCCGATAACCTTTTAATAGTCGCCAATAGATATTACCGACAAGTGTTATGAATCTCAACTCTCTGTTTCCTATTCTAATGAGTCATGATCGTAACTTTTAAAGTTTTTATGGCATCAATAAATTTCATCAATTTATTTTGATTTTTGTTTTTTCTTTGCCTCAATCCTTTCTTTCTGGGGAGGATTACAATGTTTCTGCCATTAATTATAGACATTTAGCTGGAAGGAGAACTTTGTTGAAACTGGTGATAATCATAATGATTATGCTAATGAAGTTTGATAATTATGAAGTACAAATCGGCAATAGTAAGTGCTATTGATTGACGAGACATCCAAGATCCAAGAGTTCCAGCAAATATTGTGTAAGCCAAGATTTTCTAATGAATATTCTTTGGGCAAGGAAACTGTGTAAATCCAACGAAAAGGCAATGGATGATGACAGTTACAGTTTTAAGAAAATTATTCCCAAGACCTGTTTGCTTATGACGGAGTAAAGTGAAAATATTTACATGTTTAGAAAATTGTTCAAGAAAGTCTAGTATAGTGTAGAGTTTATGGGTGATTCCGGGACACCATTGGCAAACATCTCTGACGGCAATAACATTAGAGTATCGACATCATTATTACCATCTTATTGATAGCCATTTTATGATGAAGATGATGATGGCGATGGCCAACACCATCTGCATCTTCATCGATGGATATATCATTTAACAAACTAGGAAGTATTTAAAAATTCAGCTTTCTTCCATTTGGCTGGTAGTTAGCGATTATGCCTCAAATCTTACCAGGTTTTTTTTTCCTTTCGAAGAGTATATTTTCATAGGCCATAAAATCGAGTTTTATTCTTTCTTCGATTTCTAATGGTTTAAAAATTTTGTATACTGCACTTGCTATTGCTGGTGGCTGAAGATGCTCAGATTGTAAAACAGGCCTGTTTTTAAATTTTTTTGAAAATCAGGTATTGAAAAGGGAAGAAGTCGTCCAATGTAATTTTCAGTGGTGTTAATTTTTATAACCACCATCATAGGATTGGGGGGTATATTAACTTTGTCATTCCGTCAATCATCAATCATCAAAATATTCCTCTAAGACCCCATAAAGTATATATATTCTGGGTCGTGGTGAAATTCTGAGTCGATCTAAGCATGTCCGTCCGTCTGTTGAAATCACGCTAACTTCCGAACGAAACAAGCTATCGACTTGAAACTTGGCACAAGTAGTTGTCATTGATGTAGGTCGGATGGTATTGCAAATGGGCCATATCGGTCCACTTTTACCTATAGCCACTATATAAACCGATCCCCAGATTTGGCTTGCGGAGCCTCTACGATAAGCAAATTTCATCCGATCCGGCTGAAATTTGGTACATGGTGTAAGTATATGGTCTTTAACAACCGAGCAAAAATTGGTCCACATCGGTCCATAATTATATATAGACCCCATATAAACCGATCCCCAGATTTGGCCTGCGGAGCCTCTAAGACAAACTAATTTCATCCGATCCGGCTGAAATTTAGTACATGGTGTAAGTATATGGTCTCTAGCAACTGTACAAAAATTGGTCCACATCGGTTCATAATTATATATAGCCCCCATATAAACCGATCCCCAGATTTGGCTTGCGGAGCCTCTAAGAGAAACTAATTTCATCCGATCCGGCTGAAATTTGGTACATGGTGTTAGTATAACATATTGTCTCTAACTACCATTCAGGAATTCCATATCGGTCCATAGTTATAAGTAGCCACCATCCCCAGATTTAAACTCTTGAGCCTCTTGGAAGAGCAAAATTCATCTGATTCAGTTGCAATTTGGTACGTGGTGTTAATACATGGCCTCAAAGACCCATCCAAAAATTGGTCGAAATCGGTCCAAAATTAGATATAGCCCCCATATAAACCGATCCCCAGATTTGACCTCCGGAGCCCCCTAGAAGAGAAAAATTCATCCGATTGGGTTGAAATTTGGTACGTGATTTTAGTATGTGGTCTCTAACAACCATGCAAAAATTCGTCCACATCGGTCTATAATTATATATAGCCCCCATATAAACCGATGCCCAGATTTGACCTCCGGAGCCTCGTGGAAGAGCAAAATTCAACCTATTCGGTTGAAATTTGGTACGTGGTGTTAGTATATGGCCTAAAACACCCATGCAAAACTTGGTCGAAATCGGTCCATAATTATATATAGCCCACATATAAACCGATCCCCAGATGTGACCTCCGGAGCCCCTTAGAAGAGCAAAATTCATCCGATCTGATTGAAATTTAGTACGTGGTGTTAGTATATGGTCTCTAACAACCATGCAGGTATTGGTCCATATCAGTATATATATATCCCATATAAACCGATACCGAGATTTGGTTTTGGAGCCTCTTGGAGGAGCAAATTTCATCCGACTCATTGAAATTTGGTACATTATGCTATTATATGGCCGTTAACAACCATGTCTAACGAGGTCCTTATCGGTCTATAGATAAATACAGCCCACAGATAAATCGATCCCCAATCACAAAAAATTGGTACATATCAAGTTCATAATTGTATATAGCCCCCATATAAGCGATCCCCATATTCCAACTCTGGCTCGTGCAAAAGTCAATATCGATTCGTAATTATTTGTAGACTTACCTATACATACCTTTTTTGTCTTATATATATATATATATATATATATATATATATATATATATATATATATATATATATATATATATATATATATATATATATATATATATATATATATATATATATATATATATATATATATATATATATATATATATATATATATATATATATATATATATATATATATATATATATATATATATATATATATATATATATATATATATTTTTTTTTTTTGTCTTATATATATATATATAAAGGGTGATTCTTTTGAGGTTAGGATTTTCATGCATTAGTATTTGACAGATCACGTGGGATTTCAGACATGGTGTCAAAGAGAAAGATGCTCAGTATGCTTTGACATTTCATCATGAATAGACTTACGATCTGCCACAACGTCGAATTTTCAGTGAATGGGCCCTAGAAAAGTTGGCAGAAAATCCGCTTTTTTATGGACAAATTTTGTTCAGCGATGAGGCTCATTTCTGGTTGAATGGCTACGTAAATAAGCAAAATTGCCGCATTTGGAGTGAAGAGCAACCAGAAGCCGTTCAAGAACTGCCCATGCATCCCGAAAAATGCACTGTTTGGTGTGGTTTGTACGCTGGTGGAATCATTGGACCGTATTTTTTCAAAGATGCTGTTGGACGCAACGTTACGGTGAATGGCGATCGCTATCGTTCGATGCTAACAAACTTTTTGTTGCCAAAAATGGAAGAACTGAACTTGGTTGACATGTGGTTTCAACAAGATGGCGCTACATGCCACACAGCTCGCGATTCTATGGCCATTTTGAGGGAAAACTTCGGAGAACAATTCATCTCAAGAAATGGACCGGTAAGTTGGCCACCAAGATCATGCGATTTGACGCCTTTAGACTATTTTTTGTGGGGCTACGTCAAGTCTAAAGTCTACAGAAATAAGCCAGCAACTATTCCAGCTTTGGAAGACAACATTTCCGAAGAAATTCGGGCTATTCCGGCCGAAATGCTCGAAAAAGTTGCCCAAAATTGGACTTTCCGAATGGACCACCTAAGACGCAGCCGCGGTCAACATTTAAATGAAATTATCTTCAAAAAGTAAATGTCATGGACCAATCTAACGTTTCAAATAAAGAACCGATGAGATTTTGCAAATTTTATGCGTTTTTAAAAAAAAAAAAGTTATCAAGCTCTTAACAAATCACCCTTTATATATATATATATATATATATATATATATATATATATATATATATATATATATATATATATTACATTTGAACTTTTTATTCATTTACATTTCATAAATTAAATAATCCAAGCATCAACAAAGCATTGCAGTGTAACCCTCTCAGAAATGAATGAATGGGGAGGTGTCCAGATATAAGAGGTTAATGTTAAAGTGTTAATATAGCAAACGTCTCACAACAATTGTCAACATTTGGAATGTATACTGTTCAGTGTTGTCATATAAGAGGATTTTCCCCAAACTGTTTTTTTTTCGTTAAGAAATAAGAAACGCTTATTTTGTTGAAATGTTTTCAATAAAACTTAATAACTTTGTTTATATTTTCATTACAAGTGTTGTTTCTGAAAAAAACTTTTCAGAGATTCTTGGCATAAAGTTGCACATTTTCATTGCAAAACACACCTGACCGACCTACGGCCATTTTCATGTAGCTCTGTTCGGCTTTAACTTTTTTGGGAGCCACCGTGGTGCAATGGTTAGCATGCCCGCCTTGCATGCACAAGGTCGTGGGTTCGATTCCTGCTTCGACCGCCCAAAAGATTTTCAGTGGATGATTATCCCACCTCAGTAATGCTGGTGACATTTCTGAGGGTTTCAAAGCTTCTCTAAGTGGTTTCACTGCAATGTGGAACGCCGTTCAGATTCGGCTGTAAAACGGAGGTCCCGTGTCATTGAGCTTAACATGGAAGCGGGCAGCACTCAGTGATAAGAGAGAAGTTCACCACTGTGGTATCACAATGGACTAAGTGAGCCTGAGACATAGGGATAAGGTTCAATTGTAATAATGGATAATAAAAAATGGTGAAAATCTCGCAGGCTCATCGCTACTCGTGAGATCCATTTGGTGCGGTTTAATGAAACCACCGTGGTGCAATGGTCCGGGATTAAATTCCATTTGTCAAGTGAACACCAACCAATTTTCCAACGGTGGAAAGGAAACCGGAACGTTAAGCTCCGTTTGGCCGCAGCTATAAAAAGGAGGACCCTTGTAATTAAGCTAAACATGAAATCGGGAAGCACTCAGTGATAGGAGAGAACTTCACCATAGGGCTGAAAATAATATCGTCATAATCGGCACTTGCATTTCAAAAATCGTCAATAAATCTCAAATGTAAATAATATTAAAAAAAAACACACATTTTTTGGGTAAAAACAAAACAATAGGATTTATTTCATATACAAAACAGAAAATTAATATGCCAAACTATACATTTCAATATAAAAAAACATAACAAAAATATTTCTTATAAAAAAAAAAAATAAATAAATAAACATTTTTTATATTATGTAATTAATTAACTTTTCTGTTTAAAAATAAAAGAAATCTGAAACTCAAGAAAAAGACCGTGTTTCCAAAACGGGTGATTATTTTGACGGTTCATTCAATTGATATATGTGTTTATTTTTATACCCTGCGCCACACTGTGGAACAGAGTATTATAAGTTAGTGCATATGTTTGCAACACCCAGAAGGAGACTAGATACACATATGTTGTCTTTGACAATATTGCTCAGGGCCGGCCCCTGAGTCGATCTAGCCATGTCCGTCTGTCAGTCCGTCTGTGAACACATTTTTGTAATCAACCTAGACGGTCGCAATTTTAGTCCAATCGAATTCAAATTTGGCACAAGTATGTGTTTTGGTTCAAGTATGCGTTTTAGTCAATATTGATTTTGGAAGAAATCGGTTTAGTTTTAGATATAGCTCCCATATATATCTTCCGCCCGATATCTACTAATATGGCTCCGAAAGCCAGAATTTAAGACGGATTTGCTTTAAATTTTGCAGAAGGAGTGCAATTAATAGTATCGTGTGCCGAATTTGGTTGAAATCGGTTCAGGTTTAGATAAAGCTCTCAGAAGCCAGAGTTTTACCCTGATATGCTTAAAATTTTGTACAGGGAGTCGAATTAACGTTTGTTTGAATTTTGGTTGAAATCGGTTCAGATTTAGATATAGCTCCCATATATCATTCGTCCGATTTAGACTCATATGACCCCGATTTAAGTGACATTTTGCACAGGGATTAGAATTAATTGTATAGCTAATACATGTCAAATTTGGTAGAAATCGGTTCAGATATAGCTCCCATATGTATCTTTCTCCCGATATGGACTTATATGGCCCCAGAGGCTACAATTTTGTCCCGATTTGCTTTAAATTTTGTAGAGGCAGTATTATTAATAGGGTTTTCTTATTCCCGGATTTTTTCCATTCCCGGGAAAGCGGGGATTTTTTTCGAATTTCCCGGGATCCCGGTCAAAGGGAAACCTGTTTCGATGTGGCATATATTTAGACATTTGAATATCTTAGAAATATAAGGCGCTGTCTGGACAATTACGTAAGTATATTATCCCAGCAAAAAAATTGGGAAGTTCTTCCAAAGGCACAACTTTAAAAGCACTTCCAGAAGAGGCACTCCCAATGATGTTCTTTATTTTAACTACCCAGGAAGTTATTTTAAATAAATTTTTTATAACTTGGTTTTTTCATACTTTTAATGGGTAATTTTAACTTTTTTTGTTTCAAATAGTTTAAAAACACAGTAAGAATTCATAAAATGGTACAAATCATTTAAACTTGGTCGAAAAAATGCTAAATCCAATTTGAAAAAATTGTGAATTTTTGAAAATATTTGAAGTCAAACGTTTCCGACATGCGTTAGAATCCATTAAAAATTATAAAAAATTATAAAAATTATTTATTTGACAAAATATCACACAATTTTTTAATTTACATCCAGAACATTGAATTCGGATAACACCTAAAGAAGTGATGCAAATTCAGTGCAACGGCTGGTGAAATGGAGAACTTCCATCCTATGACAAGCCCATGTTAAATTCATCGCTTCTGCGTCAATTTTGCACCACTTCCGGATCTAAAAAGAACATTTTCATTACTTTTTTGGCGACGCTTTTTTTGCTGGGATGTTAATCTCTTACATCAGCCAAAATCATACTAAAATCCGAAATATTTTCTAATACACTAAATTAAAATAAAACCTTTTACAATGGTTGCAATGGAAAGATTCTTCCGGTATAGTAGGACTTTTTTGTAACATGAAAACTTGTATGGAAATCAAGGAAACTTGTTTGGATTTTACCATCGTAAAACGTAGTCACTACACGAACGAAAAATACTGTTTTTCATATGTTTGGGTGTAAAAATTATATGTTTGGAACTCAAATTTTTAACACTATATTTTTAAGTGCAAGCATATAATGTTCATAAACTAGCATAACATGTTTGGGACATATATGTTAATATGTTAGAACATGCTTAGATGAAAACATATATTAATTTAGAAATAGTCTATAAACACATATGTGTTTAGAAAGAGAGACCTAGAGAGTATGCTGCGAGTAAAATAATGGATGTAATCAATTGGCGCCTTAAAAATATATCCACACAATGACAATTTCATTAAAATTTTTTTCTACCAATGTATTCCCTAATTGGGAGGCCGTTAGAATCTGGGCTAGAACCCACAACTACACCCTCAAAAAAAATCGCTTCTTTAACATATGTTCCAAACATATTTTGCAGGAAGCACATATATTATTGCATACTGCCGAAACATTAATATGTTTGGTTTATGTGAACATATTATATGTTTGGAAGCATTTTGAGCCAAAAATATTATATGCTTGGAAGAATTTCCTAACATACTCGTAATTTTCACTTCCACGAATTTTTTAGTTATTGGCACCTTTCTCTGTAATACAAATAATGTTGAAGAAATTATTCACTTTTGTAAATTTTTTAAATTTTACCTTTCGCCTGCACGGAGAATCGAACCGAGGACCATACAGTTTGTAAGCCAACACACTATCCACTGGGCTACGTAGCTGTTATAGTCACCAGTAGATAATTATCGTTTTAAGTTACATTTATATAGCATAGTTTGCAGCGCCCACGAGCCTATGCAAACATAACATTATTTAACAGAAACATAAATTTGTTTGCCACGTGGAGCAGTGGTTAGCATGTCTGCCTTGCATGCAAAGGGTCGTGGGTTCAATCCCTGCTCCGACCGAACATTTTTTTTTGTTTTTTTTTTTTTTAATTTACACATTTATATTTACACTATATTAATTTTTTTTAAATGAAACTTCGAAATGTGCGTTATTAAAGATTTATAGTCAGTAACAGTGCTTGATATAAACGAAATTGACTGATTTTTGGATAAAATATTATTTTTTATTGCAAAAATAACAATCTTGTAATAAAAAACTGTTTTTGTACAAAACTTTAAAATTTGGAAGGAATTCAAAAACTAACAAAAGAAGAACGTGGAGTCGAGTATAAACATACATACATAATTTTATAATATAAACATAAATTTATTTAGGACTGAACAGTTTTTTACTAGCATTTAACACCATCGCTCTAAAATTCCTTTTATTTTTCTTTAATAATTCATTTTAAAGAAAATAAACTTTTTAAATTGTTTTAGCTGTAAAACTCGAACTTAATGCCCGCTTTTATATTTGATGGTGTCCGTCAACTCCTCGTGGACTAATTTTTAATAAAGAGGAACTAAAGTTTGTTTTTTTTACATTTTACTGTGTAATTTTTCGCTATTTCCTCCTTATTTCATTTTACTCTCCCAACTCTAAAAAGAGTATAGTGCCCTTTCGTTATTTTTATGAAGACCCCTGATTTCTTTTAACGAACCAAGAAAAAAATTGTGCCCATAATGCCAAAATGATAAACAAAACACATGTCCACACATACATAAAATGCTGATCTCAAGGCGAAAACATAAGCTGTTTGTTTTTCAAATGTCTATTCTCTTGGTTCAGAATGTTTATTCTCTTTATTCAAGTTAAATAATATTTAGACTTAAACATATCAAATTTTTGGCCTTATCATAAAACAGTTTTCCGAAACAACATACAAGCGGTTTCACAGAAATTGTTCTCTTTTGACTCTTTTGCTGTGTTATATTGATATCTTTCGTCAACTCTCCCGGTTTCCATCTCTATTTCTCTCTATACTCTCTCTGTCGCTTTGAATAAAATATCACAACATATGTATGTTTAGTCGAAATTTGTAAATTTATATATGTTTGTATTCACACATATGATTTTTATGAAACATTCATGCCCCAAACATAATATATTCTAACATATTAACATAGATGTCCCAAACATTTAGTGTTAGTTCAGGAACATTACATGTTCGCACTTAAATATATTGTGGTTTAAAATCGTGCCCGAAACACATTTTGTTTATATCGGAACATATGAAAAACATATTTTTCTAACAGTGTATGTATATCGGACAAGGAAACTACTACTATAATCCTATTTCAATATGGTACAAATAGGATAATTAAATTTCGAAAGTAATTGAAAATATTCACTTAAATTATTTCATTTCATAGTTTATTTTATCTAAACAGAAATACCAAAAACAATTAAATTATTTTGTATATTCCCCTCTACTTAGGCTAAATTATAACACATTCACATTTGACTCAAAATCGACTAAAATTGAATTTGAAATCCCTTACTTACAAAGAAAAAGACAGTTGAAAAATATTTAAAGATCATTTTGCAAGTGTAATGGTGCTAAAAATAATGTTTTATTGTATTTATCCATCCATTTTATATAAGATATTGTAAAGAAAAAATCCCTGGAATTCCCGGGAAAGCGGGAGTGAATAAATAGCAAATTCCCGGTATCCCGTTCCCGGGAAAAAACCCTAATTATTACCGATCTGGATACACATGTCAATTTTTGTTGAAATCGGTTCAGATTTCGAGCTCCCATATTTATCTTTCTTCCGATTTACACTCATATGACAACAGATGTCAAATTTGTAATCCAATTTACGTTAAATTTTGCACAGGGAGTAGAATTAACTTTGGAACTATGCATGTCAAATTTGGTTAAAATCAGATTTATATATAGCTTCAATATATATGTTTTTCCGTGACTCCAAACAACAACACTAACACTAAAAGCCAAACATTAAATTGAAAATTCTCTGTATGTAAGAAAAAAACAGTTTTCGGGGGTTGAAAATCTATGAGAGTATCGAAGAGAGCAATGTTTATTTTGCGCTCTCATTAGCTAACTCTCACAGACGAATTAACCCTCTAATGCCCAAGCCCGCCTTTAGGCGGGCTTCACTTAATAAGAAAGCTTTTAGTAAAACACACCTTAAGACAACAAAAATGGGCAAAATAAAAAGAAAACTTATTTGAAACTATCCAAGAAGCTTTGCAGCATATGCTGAATTTTACTGTATAAAATTTTCTTGCTTAGTTCTCTTGCTTTTGTGTCGTTAACATTGAAAATTTAATCAGCTGGCAAAACATTGGGACATTAGAGGGTTAAATATGTTTTTTTTTCAAGATCCACAAGGATGGTTGGGGACATAAACAAGGATTTATTTGCCTTTAAAGAGAAAAGTATACACGCTCACAAAAAAACGCTTCTGTAACATATACTCCCAAACATATTTTGCTTCAAGCATATAAATTTTTGGGTATTGCCCAAACATTTATATGTTTGATCTCTTCCAATATATAATATGTTTGAAAGCATATTGGTGTAAACAATATATGTTTAGGTAGTCTAAGTTCCAAACATTTTGTATTTTTGCATCCAAATTCAATAATGTTGTCTTCCAAATACAATATGTTATTATGTGAACATATAATATGTTTGGAAGCATTTTGCACCCAAAAATATTATATGTTTAAAAAAATTCTCCCAAACAATATTGTGCTCAAAATTTTATTTATTTATTTATATATTTACAATCATAATGAATTATGAAAATAAACAGGTAATATAGGTGCTAACAACATAGGTTTTCGACCTGAATGCTCAAAATTTTGTTTCTGCCTAATTGTATATTCCCCGACATCTTTCTCACTTCCACGAGATTTTTTAGTTCTTAGCACCTTTTTCTGTAATACAAACATTGTAGAAGAAATTATTCAATTGTATGATTTTTTTTATTTTAATTTTACCTTTTGCCGGACGGGGATTCGAACAGCGGACCACACAGTTCAAAGAAGTAAGGATCAAAGAAGTAGCTGATCAATTGCCCAAGGAAAAATAAAATGTTAATTTTGTAATAACAAGCAACAACCACCAACTTAATTCAATATCGCTCCCTGTTAAATAGCGCTCCAAGCTACTAAACACATATATGTTTATAGGCTATTTCTAAGTTAATATATGTTTGCATCCAAGCATATTATATTTAAAAACATTTTATGTCCCAAACATAATATGTTCTAACATATTAACATATATGTCCCAAACATGTTATGCTAGTTTATGAACATTATATGCTTGCACTCAAAAATATTGTGTTTAAAAATTTGTGTTCCAAACATATAATGTTTATAGCCAAACATATGAAAAACAGTCTTTTTCATCCGTGTATAAATAAAAGAAAACTTCCTTGGTCTAAAATTTCATTTTAGGGGGAAAAGTTTTTTACATGCGGGGTGTGGTGGAATAATATAAAAACACTCCATCAAATTGTTGGCCTCAATGCTTTAAAACACAAACAAACTAAAGTATTTCTCTTTTCTCTCTTAACAATTTTACATTTATCTGGTGAAGGAGTTAAAGTCTACTCATTTTGAAATATAATCGATAACACTTCTTTCTATTGAAATCTCATAACTGACTTAATATCAATAATGCAAATGTATACACAGATTTATGGTACAGACGTTGCCTTGCCATTGCCAGCAACAAATCATCAAGATTGTCAATTTTTATATGAAACTTCAGTTAACATGTCCAGACAAGGCTTAGCATAATGTCAATAGTACCGCGACGAACATGACAACTTTATGGCACGCAATGATCCCGTTGAAGTGCCTTCTAAGCTCAATCACATTTCTCCGACGCCAATCATCGGCGCAGGGTTTTGCGCAACAATATCGCATATCATCACAGAAAAGAACCACAATCAGTGGAGACCTAGCAAGCACTTGGTGACAGACAAGCGTAAAAAAAGCTCAAGTTTAATTCGTTAGTGTAGTCATACAATATGAAATGGTTTTTATAATAAAAATATTAGGTATATCGAGGATGGTTAAACTAAAAATCATTCATTTTTGGGAAGGATAACAATGCATAGTAAATAAAAACTATACGAACAAAATAATTCATTCCTCCCAAACGAAATGTTAGGAAAACAACCACATGCTTTTCCCTGTAAGGACGTTTTTTTGGATCAAAAATATTACTTTTTGTGATAAATACATTTTTGAATAATAAAGACAAACTTATAAAAGTGATTTTTGTATTTATAATTGTGATGTATTTTGTCCTTAGAATTTTTTTCCGCATTACAAAAAATGTAGAAGCAAATATTCCATTTTTCAAATATTACCGTACAGTTTTTAAGCAAGCACACTATCTACTGGACCATGTAGCTCACATTCCCAGTCAGAAATTTACGATGGTTATAAATATTGAGCGTTGTAACAGCGTTGGAAGCCAACGTTGAAATGACGCTTGCTAAACAAATTAATTGACGGTTTTTAAATAGTAAATTTTCCATAACATTTTCATTGAAAATACATGTTCCATCAATGTCCAATGGTTTTTAATGAGTAATGGATGTATTATTGTTGATATGAATTAATTTATAATAGAATAATGTTCCTTTATCATATAAAGTGAATATGTACATTAACAGTGAAACCACTAGGAACAACAATTTTGGTTAATTTTACAAATGAGGCAATTGTAGAAGGTTTTAACTAAACAAAACGCTGGCATCACGGCAAAACCCAAATATAAGTACTTATTTATCGACTGCTTTGGGCTTTTCCCCATCAAGTTATAATAAAATCTGCGACGAATATGTATAATTTTATGACATTTTTTACTCATTTAGTTTTCACTTTAGTGAAAATTAGCGGCTAAACTCGAACTTAATACTCACCTTTAGTGTCGGGAATTTTCTTTGTATAATTTAGGAATTTAAGTTGGTAACACTGAAAAAATGCAACTCTGTGTACAAGAAACAACAATTCATAAACAAACGTGAAACAGTTATAACGGCGATAACAAGCGTCACTTCGAAATAAGAAAATAAAATAAAGAATAAATATTGGTAAAATGTCTCAAAATCTTAACAAAAGGAAAATTAACACCCTTGATACAACTGAAGGTAAGAAAAATGTCGTGCAATAAAGAATTCATTTCTTTATATTTTCAATATGTTTCTACAGACACTGATAAAAGGTTGGACTCCATTGGAACGATGCCGTCCGTAGGAAAGAATCAAGCAAAGCGACAAAAGCTAAAACACAGAAGAGGTACATTTTGAAATCCTGAATTGATATAATTGTTTTAATTCATTTTTCACTTTACAGATGCTATAGATGATAATTTGGATTTTTTTCGAGTCGGAGGACCACAGTATGCCATCCCATTCCGTAAATAAGGATGACGAGAGTAAGGAAATGTATTTCGCCTAATAGAGGCAATTATCAACAAATGTTATTCTTTATCTTTCAATGTAGCTTCATTCAGGGATGAAGTTAGAAGAGAGTTAAGGGCTATTAAGGACGAAATTGGAGAGATAAAAAATGAGTTGAAGAATGAAATTTGCAGTTTACGGAGAAGTTTACTTTATAACTTCAAAAAATGGAGGAGTCTATTATTTCCAACGTGAAAACCATATTAATTTTTTTTTTTACCAGTTGGAAATGTCAATCTTAATCTTAATTATGTATTTTTCCTATTAATTGTTAATTGTTAAGTTTTCTGATGTTCCTTTGTAAAGTGTGAAACACTAATATAAATATAACAATAAAATATTCAACGCATTTTGTTTTGTTTCAATAGCGGTTTTAAGGTACTGTAAAATTATAATTATAACCCTCCTAAAGCATTCTAGAAACAATTGGAAAGACGTATGAAATGTTGTTTTTCAGTGCTTTTTAATGGTTGTAAAAACCATCGATACACCGTATAACGATGTTATCATTTTGGGGTTGTCAAAGCGTTCGTTAAACCATCGGAAAAGCGTATAAAATATTGTTTTCATGACGCTTTGAAAACGTTGTTAAATAAAGGGTGATTTGTTAAGAGCTTGATAACTTTTTTTTAAAAAAAAACGCATAAAATTTTCAAAATCTCATCGGTTCTTTATTTGAAACGTTAGATTGGTCCATGACATTTACTTTTTGAAGATAATTTCATTTAAATGTTGACCGCGGCTGCGTCTTAGGTGGTCCATTCGGAAAGTCCAATTTTGGGCAACTTTTTCGAGCATTTCGGCCGGAATAGCCCGAATTTCTTCGGAAATGTTGTCTTCCAAAGCTGGAATAGTTGCTGGCTTATTTCTGTAGACTTTAGACTTGACGTAGCCCCACAAAAAATAGTCTAAAGGCGTCAAATCGCATGATCTTGGTGGCCAACTTACCGGTCCATTTCTTGAGATGAATTGTTCTCCGAAGTTTTCCCTCAAAATGGCCATAGAATCGCGAGCTGTGTGGCATGTAGCGCCATCTTGTTGAAACCACATGTCAACCAAGTTCAGTTCTTCCATTTTTGGCAACAAAAAGTTTGTTAGCATCGAACGATAGCGATCGCCATTCACCGTAACGTTGCGTCCAACAGCATCTTTGAAAAAATACGGTCCAATGATTCCACCAGCGTACAAACCACACCAAACAGTGCATTTTTCGGGATGCATGGGCAGTTCTTGAACGGCTTCTGCTTGCTCTTCACTCCAAATGCGGCAATTTTGCTTATTTACGTAGCCATTCAACCAGAAATGAGCCTCATCGCTGAACAAAATTTGTCGATAAAAAAGCGGATTTTCTGCCAACTTTTCTAGGGCCCATTCACTGAAAATTCGACGTTGTGGCTCGTTAGTAAGTCTATTCATGATGAAATGTCAAAGCATACTGAGCATCTTTCTCTTTGACACCATGTCTGAAATCCCACGTGATCTGTCAAATACTAATGCATGAAAATCCTAACCTCAAAAGAATCACCCTTTACAATCGATACACCGTGGAATGATGTTATCATTTTGGGGTTGTAACAACGCTTTTTCCCACCGTGTATCAACCGTTCACAACGCTTTTCCGATGGTTTTTTTCTGACTGGGTTGTCATCACCACACAAGTATTGTTATAGCCATCAACGCAAAAGCAACGTATACATTCAAAGAGTTCTATATGTAAAACACGTTGTTGGGCACACACAAGCTGATTTAAAGAAACTTTGTTTGAAGAAAACAAGCCACATTAGTTGATCTCATCATAGATTTTTCATTCCGTTTGTAACACATCGAAATTTCGGCATCAGACCAAACTTGGACACTCTGAAAACTGGTTTTCACCACCAATAGTGGACAATTGTCGTAGGACGTTTGCTATACTAACATTATAATTATCGTCTTATAACTGGACACTTCCTAATTGTGGACAAAATTTAAGTGACCGTGCGTGTCCACTTCTGAGAACTTTCAATGTAATATGGTGGTGGTGTAATTTTGAGTCGATCAAGCCATGTCCGTTCGTCTGTTGAAGTCACGCTAACTCCGAACGATATTAGGTATCAACTTGAAACATTGGGCAAGTAGCTGTAATTGACGTATGTCAGATGTTATTGAAAATAGATTGACATATCGGACTACATTTAGGTACATGTACGAAAAAGACTGTTTCATATGTTTGGTTGTAAAAATTATATATTAGGAACTCAAATTTTTTAAAACAAAATGTTTAGGTGCAAGTATATAATGTTCATAAACTAGCTTAACATGTTTGGGACATATATGTTAATATGTTAGAACATATTATGTTTGGGACCTAAAATTTTTACAAATATTATATGTTTGAATGCAAACATATATTAATTTAGAAATAAATTATAAACATATATGTTTTAGAAAGAGAGACCTAGAGAGTATGTTGCAAGTAAAAGAATGGAATATATATATACATAAAGAAATTTTCATTAAATTTTTTGTATCAGTGTATGCCTAAGGTGATTTATTTAGTTCTCCGAATTTTTCTGCAATACAAACGTGAATCAATTTTATATATTTTTAAAATTTTCGTCCAGACGGAGAATCGAACCGCGCACCATACAGTTTGTAAACAAACATACTCTCCACTGCCACCGTGGTGCAAAGCCCGCCATGTATACACAAGGTCGTGGGTTCGATTCCTGATTCGACCGAACACCAAAAAGTTTTTAGCGGTGGATTATCCTACCTCAGTAATGCTGGTGATATTTCTGAGGTAGGATAATCCACCTCTAAAAAGATAAGAGAGAAGTTCACCAATGTGGTATCACAATGGACTGAATAGTCTAAGTGAGCCTGATACATCGGACTGCCACCTAACCTAACCTACTCTCCACTGGGCTAGTGTGGCTCTTATTTTCATTAATACCATATTATCGCTATAGTCATCAACGCATACATTCAATCAGTTCTATTTATAGGCTAGGTTTCAGGACACAGTTAAAAGCCGATTTAAATAAACTTTGTTTAAAGAAAACAGACGCCTTTATACAAACGATGACATTATTTTTTAATTAATTTAAATTAAAATTAATTTGTGCATTGCATACACTGAAAAAAGTATAGACTTAACATGAAAGATTATGCAAACTAAATTTTAGAACAATCTATTTACACAATATTAAGGAAAATTTTCTTAAAAATAACGAAATTTCAATTAACAGAAAGTTTCTAATCTTTGCTTCAAAAATTTATTTCATTAAATTTAGAACACGAAGCTTGTAAATTCTCGTCTCTCCGTTAAGATCGAATGTCTTTCAACCAAGGAAAATGTTCCTTAAAATAAAGAAAAATATTTTTGGTTTAAAAAAATCGGCTTTAAATTCACTGATGTATTGCTTCTTTAAATTTAGGATAAGAACCCTTTAAATATAGGCAAAGATTTATTTGGAGGATTTTGCATCTTTGGTTTAAAGTTTTTTTTTTTTTGGAATTAAGAAAACATTTTCTACTTTGAAATTATAATTTGAATTTTTAAACTGACATTTGTTTGTACGTTAATAGGCTTATCGCAAAAATAGAATGAAAATTCCATAAATGAGATTTCAATTTTATCAAGCCTAGATTTAATGCTAGATAGGACCCTAATTTTATCAATCATATATTTAATGCTAGATAGGACCCTAAACATGTCTTTTTGTTTGGATCCAAGTTATTTTTTTAGTGTAGTACTATATTACTTTTTTTACTACAAATTCTCAAAATGTCTTCTCTTTAAGACTTGAAGCCGATTTAAACTTTTGAACTCAACCGCCTGTACTCTCTCAATATTTTCATATTTCTTCCAATGGCATCCTTCTCCTAACCAAAAACACCCTCTGTCTACCATTTCATATGTTTTTGCATTCATTATAATTTTGTTTAGATTTATATAATCTATATTATGCGAAATAAAAAAAGTATTAAATTTCTCACTACTACAACAACAATTTTATTACGTCCACACATTGAGGCATATAATCTACGTCAAACCCAAATAGAGGCCTGAAAGTAAATCCCGTAACACTGCGACAATAATACAAGCAATTTGCGTCAAGACAATAACCCTTTTTTGCTCCAAATGAAATTAAAACTCAAAATGTTAGTTGGTTTTTTTTTAACAAAAAAAGTAACGTTCAACATGAGTGATTTATAAAACATATTAAATTTAAAATGAATTCATAAACTAACGGAATTTTTCCTCATGCCAAAGGCACCCTCGACTCAAGACAATAAAATTTATTATATGAAAGTTTGATTTATTTTTTCTCTTACATTTGTTTTGTGTGTTTTTTGTTTCTCCATAAATTAAATAGGAGAGCTTGAAATGAGCATAGGTTGGCGTTTTATTTTATATGGAAATTTTTGTACGAGGCTAATTGAAGGAACACCACCGTGTTTATTCGGTCGGTTATGCCCAGCCAGAGAGTGAGTGTAGGTTTTGATATTTTCTTGAGGAAGTTAGTATATGGTGTGCCACATGGGTTGATCGTTGTTGACTAGCTGACGGATGACTTGGGTTGTAAGTAGGGATGTCAATCAACTGAAATCGGAAATCGCTGTCTCCTGCATGCAAAGAATGAAACGCTTGATATCCGGTTGATATCGTAAACGTTCTTCGTTTATTATATCTGTTAGTGTATCTTGGAAAAGTTAAAGCTTCTCAAACAAATACGTTTTTTTCAACACCTTTTACTTTCGCATAATTGTATTGTCGTGAGGCCAAATATTTCATGTCCTTAAAATACGAATGTCAATAGCACAAAGGACGCATTCTCTGATATAAAGTTTTTCCTTGTCCAAAAACCGATAAACTTCAATGAATTCATTTTGTACTTATATTTAAGTGATTCGACTTAAAATTAAGTATCCTAACATGAAAGAAAATTTTATTGGATTAAGGTCAACTTGGCTTTAATAATACTGAAAAATACTTCAATATTAATAAGGTCTTTTTCTATCTTGTCTACATTTCTTTCAACATTTTAAAACGGTTTGTACTTGAAATGTAGCAAAATTTCTATTTGTAGTTGTCGAGTTTGAATTTCGACAATTAAGTTTTCATTAACAGGTTTTAAAGGACTTTAATATCACATGAAGAAAAAAGCTGAAAAAAACGAATTATTTAAAATTTGTTAATTGGAATTATAACTGGGCATAACACACATGGGAAATATATGACAAACATATTACATGGTCCTCATGAAAAAGTATCATGGTACTCTCCAAGGAAATTTCTATCATGTCAGTGAAAAGTCCCCTTTTATTTCTCTTCAATAAAAGGGGATTTCCGAACAATGCACATCACAGTATGATGTTGTGATATTAAATTGAGACATTTCTAAAATTTACCTTCGACCTTCCAAAATTTACAAGCCCGTTAATCAGGCTAATATCTAATATAAAAAGTATCGCTATATTAAAGAAATATGTCGTTAAAAGTGAGCCAATGAAACAAATTCATTAATACAACGAAATTTTTCGTTATTCTAACGAATTTTCTGTCAATCAACGTAACGTTTCATACTATTAACGAATACTTTCATTGTATTAACGAAATTTTTTCGATGCAATTTTTTCGTTGGCTCAATTTGAATGAAATTTTCTTTGTGCGTACTGTTTCAAAAACTTTAAAAATCGGATTAAATTAAAATTATTCAATTGGAAAACTAACAGGTTGGCTGATACGTCCCCGGTCTGACACATAGATGGCGCCGCTAGTATTAAATGCATATTATATTTATATAGTACCAACCTTCAAATGATTCGTGTCAAAATTTGACGTCTGTAAGTCAATTAGTTTGTGAGATAGAGCAAGTTTTGTTATTGTGAAAAAAATGGAAAAAAGGAATTTCGTGTTTTGATAAAATACTGTTTTCTGAAGGGTAAAAATACGGTGGAAGCAAAAACTTGGCTTGATAATGAGTTTCCGGACTCTGCCCCAGGGAAATCAACAATAATTGATTGGTATGCAAAATTCAAGCGTGGTGAAATGAGCACGGAGGACGGTGAACGCAGTGGATGCCCGAAAGAGGTGGTTACCGAAGAAAACATCAAAAAAATCCACAAAATGATTTTGAATGACCATAAAATGAAGTTGATCGAGATAGCTGAGGCCTTAAAGATATCAAAGGAACGTGTTGGTCATATCATTCATCAATATTTGGATATGCGGAAGCTCTGTGCAAAATGGGTGCCGCCCGGGCTCACATTTGAACAAAAACAACAACGTGTTGATGATTCTGAGCGGTGTTTGCAGCTATTAACTCGTAATACACCCGAGTGTTTCCGTCAATATGTGACAATGGATGAAACATGGCTCCATCACTACACTCCTGAGTCCAATCGACAGTCGGCTGAGTGGACAGTGAACCGTCTCCGAAGCGTGGAAAGACTCAAAAGTCCGCTGGCAAAGTAATGGCCTCTGTTTTTGGGGATGCGCATGGAATAATTTTTATCGATTATCTTGAGAAGGAAAAAACCATCAACAGTGACTATTATATGGCGTTATTGGAGCGTTTGAAGGACGAAATCGCGGCAAAACGGCCCCATATGAAGAAGAAAAGAGTGTTGTTCCACCAAGACAACGCACCGTGCCACAAGTCATTGAGAACGATGGCAAAAATTCATGAATTGGGCTTCGGATTGCTTCTCCACCCACCGTATTCTCCAGATCTGGCCCCAACGACTTTTTCTTGTTCTCAGACCTCAAAAGGATGCTCGCAGGGAAAAAATTTGGACGCGATGAAGAGGTGATCGCCGAAACTGAGGCCTATTTTCAGGCAAAACTGAAGGAGTACTACCAAAATGGTATCAAAAATTGGAAGGTTCTTATAATCATTGTATCGCTCATGAAAGGAACTATGTTGAATAATAAAAACGAATTTTGACAAAAAAAAATATGTTTTTCTTTCTTAGACCGGGGACTTATCAGCCAACCTGTTATGTTGAGTATGCATTGTTGTCGTACTCTTTTTACGACTATAGCAATTCCTACCTAAAATGCTCAATGTATGTAATATGACATTTGGGGTATCAGTGCCTGTGTTACTAAATTCATCTGAGATTCACAGGGATGGTCATTTGTTGAAGCGCCCGGATTTTCGATTTCTAAAGTTGCTGTCATAGATCTTCAACACATACATAGTAGCTAAGGTCGAGCCACTTCGGTAGAAATCACTGGATCACAGTAGCCATGGTATTCCAACTAAATTTAAGGCAGTCACATCTATCACGAATGAATTTATTTCTGAATGCCATAGATAAAAATGTTTTTGTAAGTTTGCAAACAATAAAATGAACTGTCACTGGAATAAAATTGACAGTTATCAGACGAGAAATAATAGAAATTGGTTGCAATACATATCAGCCAACCCTTAAACAATATAATTTTTGACTCATTCATGAAATTTATAGATTCCAGTTCAATTACATAAAATTACTTTAATCACAGCAACCATAATAGTAATCACGTTTATTAATTGAAATTAATATACTCAAATGAAAATTTAATTGGATTTATTAGACATTTAATAGATCCAATGTCATTTAATTAAAATGTTAATTGAATTACAGGTTGGCTGATAAGTCCCCGGTCTAACAAAGACAAACACATTTCTTTTGTCAAAATTCGTTTTTATTATTCAACATAGTTCCCTTCAAGAGTGATACAACGATTATAACGACCTTCCAATTTTTTGATACCATTTTGGTAGTACTCATTCGGTTTTGCCTCAAAATAGGCCTCAGTTTCGGCGATCACCTCTTCATTGCAGCCAAATTTTTTCCCTGCGAGCATCCTTTTGAGGTCTGAGAACAAGAAAAAGTCGCTGGGGGACAGATCTGGAGAATACGGTGGGTGGGGAAGCAATTCGAAGTCCAATTCATGAATTTTTGCCATCCTTCTCAATGACTTGTGGTGACGGTGCGTTGTCTTGGTGGAACAACACTTTTTTCTTCTTCATATGGGGCCGATTTGCCGCAATTACGACCTTGAAACGCTCCAATAACGCCATATAATAGTTGCTGTTGACGGTTTTTCCCTTCTCAAGATAATCGATAAAAATTATTCCATGCGCATCCCAAAAACCAGAGGTCATTACTTTGCCAGCGGACTTTTGAGTCTTTCCACGCTTCGGAGACGGTCCACCGGTCGCTGTCCACTCAGCCGACAGTCGATTGGACTCAGGAGTGAGTGATGGAGCCATGTTTCATCCATTGTCACATATCGACGGAAAAACTCGGGTGTATTACGAGTTAACAGCTGCAAACACCGCTCAGAATCATCAACACGTTGTTGTTTTTGGTCAAATGTGAGCTCGCGCGGCACCCATTTTGCACAGAGCTTCCGCATATCCAAATATTGATATCTTTAAGGCCTCTGCTATCTCGATCAACTTCATTTTACGGTCATTCAAAATCATTTTGTTGATTTTTTTGATGTTTTCGTCGGTAACCACCTCTTTCGGGCGTCCAATGCGTTCACCGTCCTCCGTGCTCATTTTACCACGCTTGAATTTTGCATACCAATAAATTATTGTTGATTTCCCTGGGGCAGAGTCCGGAAACTCATTATCAAGCCAAGTTTTTGTTTCCACCGTATTTTTTCCCTTCAGAAAACAGTATTTTATCAAAACACGAAATTCCTTTTTTCCATTTTTTCACAATAACAAAAGTTGCTTCACAAAAGACGCTCTATCTGACAAACTAATTGACTTACAGACGTCAAATTTTGACACGAATCATTTGAAGGTTGGTACTGTATAAAAATAATATGCATTTAATACTAGCGGCGCCATCTATGTGTCAGACCGGGGACTTATCAGCTAACCTGTTATATTAATGGTTTCGAGATTTCTTTATTTAACGCAAAGTGTAAGGAACGACGACATTTTAGTTCTTTGGTATTTTGTGAAATCGCATGTTTAAAAAAACCACTCACTTTTTCCACACCATCTATTTACCCAAAAACAAAAATAGTATCTGCATTGGCATCCCTATTTAATATATTCACGTGCCGCATTTACTACCTCAAAATATGCAGTCACTCACAATTAACACTTTATAATTGTTTGGATAGATGTTTAAATTGCATTCATTCATGTCTTTAGTAATTGTCGCATATTCAAGTTGATTTATAAGTACAACATTTGTGTCGACACCTACTTTCTTCTATTTTTGGTGGTAACCACAATAAAACAACAAATTTACAAGTCATATGAATACGAGAAAACATTCATAACCTCAGATTAAGGCATTGATTAATTTCCTCGTATATGCCAATGCAAAAAAACAAATGCGTGACTTTTCCGGTCTCGTCATATTTAGCTTATAAAGAAAGGGCGGAAAGTGACAAAATTTGAATTTTATGAATGAAACTTTTTGATTTCAAAAACATGGATGTAAGCAGGAAGTAAGTATTTAAAAAGAACAAGAGTATATAATTAAAGCTAAAAATTATGCACCCAAAATTTAGGATTCTGAATTTGCAGATATTAAAAACGAATTTATTTAGGATAAAATTCTTTTAAATAATTGAAAGTTTGTATCTGCATAATAAACGTCTACTTATATGCAAAGATTTTGACTTACACTTAAGGCTTCTTTATAATAGAAATGGTTTGAGGATCGAAGCCAACTTTAAATCTACACGGACGAAAAAGACTGTTTTTCATATGATTAGGTGTAAAAATTATTTGTTTGGAACTCAAATTGTTTAACATATTATTTTTAAGTGCAAGCATATAATATTCATTCATATATTTGGGAATTACCATATACTAGGATTCTCCGAGGAGAAACCATTCTAAATTGAGCAGTTTGAGAACAAACAAAATGATCGGGGTTACGTGACCAAGAGGTCAGCAGCAATTTAACACCTTCGATTGGCCACCAGAACTCAAGCGCCGCTGATGTTAATAGTGTGGGCCGCCGAAATGTACTATGGTCTTTCCCTGCTCGTACACAGAAAAAATTTCCGTAGTTAAACTAACGCTAAATTTAACTTATTTTTATTGGAAAAAAATTATTTGCTTGTGGTTAAATTTTATTATTTTTATCGAAATTTTCCACAGCTTAATGAAATCTTACTTTTTTTAAGTATGTATCAAAAACTTTATGAACTAAACGTGAGTATAAAGTTCAATGACCGTACACAGTTCAATATGAACTAAAATAAATGAAAATATTCGTACGATACCCAGAATGAACTACTGTATGGTTCAATTGGTCATGATTTGGCGCCAATAATTTTCTTTACTTTTATTTAATTTTTTCTTCTATGAGATGATGTAATTTCGTGAACTGCGGTTAAAAAATACAACAGGGCATTAAAATTTCCTGGTTTTAACCAGGGCTGTGGAGACGGAGTCGGAGTCTTGGAGTCGGAGTCTGAAGATTTTGCTGGAGTCGGAGTCGTAAAAATTTTGCTCGACTCCGACTCCGGCTAAACCAAATTTTTTAAAACACTTCACATTTTTGTAACTAAGCAAGTTTTTACGCAAATTAGTTTCCATTGCGTTATTCATTCGATCAATGTACAGCATGATTGTAAATGAAAATCAACTTCCAATTACGGCTATCTTTTGATGTTTCCTAGAATGTTAGACTAGCAGATGGGCTGGATCGATCCATTTTAATACCCGAAATTATTTTTTTTAAATTTTATTTTAAGGCCATATACATATGAGGAATATTGACATAACATTTTTTCAAAGTTGTTTTTTATAGAAAATTTTGTCAAAATTTTATTTCTATAAAAAATTTATTCAAAATTTTATTACTATAGAAATATTTTTTTTTTTAGAAAATTTAGTCAAAATTTTATTTCTATAGAAAATTGAGTCAAAATTTTGTTTCTGTAGAATATTTTGCAAAATTTTATTTCTATAGAAAATTTTGCAAAAGTTTGTTTGTTACACAATTTTTTTTTTAATTTTATTTCTATTGATATTTTATTTCTATAAAAATTTAAGTCAAAATTTTATTTCTATAGAAAATTTTGCCAAAATTTTATAGTAATAGATTTTTTATTAGAAAATTTGGTCAAAATTTTATTTCTATAGAAAATTTTGCCAAAATTTTATAGTAATAAATTTTTTTATTAGAAAATTTTGTCAAAATTTAATTTCTATAGAAAATTTAGTCAAAATTTTGTTTCTGTAGAATATTTTGAAGAATTTTATTTACTACACAAAAATTTTTCTAAAATTGTATTCTTATTGATAATTTTTTTCAAAATTTTATTTCTATAAGAAAAAATTGTCAAATTTTATTTCTATAGCAAATTTTCTCAAAATTTTTTTTCGTACTGATGCTCACTGCTATAAAAAATGTATTCGAAATTTTATTACTATAGAAATATTTTTTTCTATATAAAATTTAGTCAAAATTTTATTTCTATAGAAAATTTAGTCAAAATGTTGTTTCTATAGAATATGTTATTTTGCAAAATTTTATTTCTATAGAAAATTTTGCAAAATTTTGTTTGCTACACATTTTTTTTAAATTGTATTTCTATTGATAACTTTTTGAAACTTTTATTTCTATAAAAATTTCTCCCGAATTTTATTTCTATAAAAATTTTATTCAAAATTTTATTTCTATATATTTGGTCAAAATTTGATTTCTATAAAAAATTTTGCCAAAATTTTATTTCTATAGAAAATTTAGTCAAAACTTTGTTTCTGTAGAAAATTTTGCAAAATTTTATTTACTAGACAAAATTTTTTCAAAAATTGTATGCTCACTGATACTCACTGCTAAGTTGAAAACTTGTAGAAATGACTCAAATTTTCAAATTTTTCAATGAATGAATCATAAATGCATTTTTGCGAAATTGTCTAAACAATTTTAAATATTTCCCAAATATTGCACGAGATTTTGTAGAAGTCTGATTTGAGATTGTATCAAAATGTAGATCTAAATTCAAAGTTGTGCAGAGTATATTATAATCGGCCCGCCCGACTTTAGACTTTCCTTGCATATTTATTTTTTGTTAAAATTGTGTTACGTCCCATAACGTTAGATTTAAATTTTAAGTACATAGATTTTGTAGAAGTATATACAATTTTGTCTAAATCGATTCAGATTCAAATTCATGCATATGGGAATATAAACCTTTATATAGCTCGCAACAAATTTAAAGGATTTGAGATAGTATCAATAATTTTGGTCCACAAATACATATACTGTTGGTATCTTCTCACATTATGATGGGTATTTATAGCATTATTTTATTTATTAAACATTGCCCTAAATTTGAAATATAGAGTTTAATTGGCATCTAATGTGAAATTAAGACCTTTTTTGCACATACGATAAATACGATACTTTATATCGATCCACTTACGGTACCCCCACAATAGAACTACAAATTAGTGGTATTAAAATAAGATTTAGTTATATTACCCGGAGTCGGAGTCGAGCTGATGCAAAATGCTGGAGTCGGAGTCGAGCAAAATTGGCTCGACTCCACAGCCAAGACGCTTTGTGAATATCTCAAAATGCGGAGTAAAATTTAGTTCAATTTTCGTGCGTGGTAGTTCATTCTTCCTATAAAACAGTTCACTTTTTTATCGGTGTATTCATCGACCGTGGGGTCAAAATCAATGACGAATATTATCGAAATAACGTTCGAATGACAGTATTGGAGCCATGGACAGACAAACATTTCGCAAACCGACAATGGACATTCCAATTGGACTCAGCACACATCAACCAAGAATGGCTTAAAAGAGAGGTTCCTCGTTTCTTTTCACAAGGGCCACCAAAATCTCCGGATCTCAATCCGTTTGAATTTTTCGCCTGGGGCATTTTGGAGAGTAATGTTGGCACTAACAAATACCAAAGAGTCGATAATCTCATAAGCGCGCTTTGCAGGAATTGGCCTAAATACCCCAGAGGCCATAATTCGTCCAAAACGTGGTCAATTTAACAAATTTTTTGAACAAAAAAATTACAAAATACAGTGCTTTAATTTGTTGCATTACATTTTGGTTGATATGTATTTATATATAATTATGAACCGATATGCAAATACTAATACGAACATTTCAATGGGATTTAATGAAATTTGATCCTTCTATGACAAGACCCTGTAAAATTAAATTTTGCAGCACCTCGGGATCTTAAAGAATAGTTTTCATTTAATTTTTAGCTATAATTTTTTCATTGTTCCTTTTTTAATTTCTTCAATACAACATCCCGATATAAATTTGTTATTTAATTCCCTATGCATTTATGCAATCGTCGATTTCCTCCGATACCTGCCTCCTGCTTCATAAATCCATCGATGTATCTGTTAACTTTCAATCTTCGTACTCAATTTGCTATTAAGTTTTTATTATATTTTCCCATGAATTTGAAAGTGATACATTTTAAGCACCAACTTGTCTGGTTACCACCATATTCCTTGCCCTACGAATGAATGAATTCTGCAAAAATGGTAGCTATCGTTTGCTATCTCCATGCCCGACCTTGACCACTCAATGCTTCCCTGTGATTTTTCCCCTGCTGGCGGTCTCTGCGTCTGGTTGGAATTGCATGATTTATTGTTAAATACAATTTCCAACAATTACGACAGATACAAAAAAACACACACACAAAAAAGAAATAACACAAATCTTATTGAATTGTATTTAAATTCAAGCACAATAGTTGCTTTACTATTGACGATAGTCAACATTGAGTTGGCTAATAAATTCATTGTTAATCTCTGTTAAAAATATTTAGGACGGACTTGGGTGCACTTCTTGTTGATTTCTTGCTTGTCTTTTTGGTTGCCAGTATGGACAAAAATATGGCGGGGTTAAAAATTGATTGGATTTAATTTTCATTTGATTTTCAATATCACCAACTCGTGTTTGAGAACGATTGAATATGCCCCAAACCAACAATTGGAAGTGCATATTGGAAAATGATTTAAAACTCGTTGCCAAATGGTTGTAAATCATTTAGTCAACACCTACAAAGATGACTGTTGCAGCAACTATAACTTCCATTACCACCTATATATGTAATAACCACAACGGCAAGATACAATGTGTTCATTTACATATTTGGGTGTAATTTTAAATTTGTTTATTAATTTGTTCTTGTCGATTTCTTGGGTAAAGGAAACATAAAAAAATCGATATTGCACCGAAAAAAAATCGTAGTTAAATTAACTCTAAATTTAACTTATTTTTATTGCAATAAATTATTTTTCTGTAATTAAATTTTATTATTTTTTTTTCGAAATTTTCCACAGCACAATGAAATTTTCCTTTTTTTAAGTATGTCTTAAACATTTTATGAACTAAATGTGGGCATAATGACATACGTGGCATCAATGACTGTACACATAAGTTCAATATGAACTAAATCAAAGGAACTATTCCCAAATTGAACTACAGTATGGTTAAAATGACCATGATTTGGCACCAATGAATTATTTCTTAATTTTAGTTCATTTTTTCTTCTATGAGAAAGTGTAATTTCGTGAGTTGTAGTTAAAAAGTGCACCAGGGCATTAAATGTTCGTGGTTTTAACAACGCTTTGTGGAAATCTCAAAATGTGGAGTATAATTTAGTTCAATTTTCGCACGACGTAGTTCATTCTGTATGGAATAAAGTTTAATTGGTAAAAATTATAAAAAAGAAAAAACAAAGAATCAATTACAGATCAACTCTAAATCCTTTCCATATCATAATTCAACAAGTGAGAAAGTCTTAATGAAATAAAATTACATAGCCTACATTAAACCGATTTAATTCGTATTCTTTGCAAGATGTGTGTGACTTAAATACGTTTTTTACTTAAAATATTTGGAAATTTAAGTTGTTATTTCTTAACAACTTTCTTTCTTTTTAAAGGACTTTGATAGCACATGAAAAAACATGGAAAAACGAAAATTTTAAAAGAGAAATTTGTCTTAAAGTTATCCGCCCTTTAGTTCTCCGCTTCATTGGCTCGGAATCAATACCAATATCATTAGTATAAAGACAAAATCTTTGTTTCTTGGTCGTCCTGGAGGATCATTTTAGTCACGATCACTTTCTTACGCCAATATATAAAATAACTAGATTTTGCCACTATATAAACCGACCAATAACTAAAGCGGTTTATGAACATCTCTATAGTCGTTAACACATCACAGGTAATTCGATTGCCTTTAGTAGAATTTCGTACGGAATCCATAATGGAGAGCATGTATTAGTATTATGAAAAGAAACGCTTCATAAATGTATGATAGCTATTCGAATACGATGAGAATTCAAATATTTTCTCAAACACTTCAATTGGTCGATGATTGAAAATAGGAAATCAAATTATTGTCTTAGAAACATTTGATACAATGAATGAAAACCAAACCGAACCACATTTAAAAATTAACCATCGGACAAATTTCAAAATTAAGAAGTATATACGGCCGTAAGATCGGCCAGGCCGAAGCTTATGTACCCTCCACCATGGATTGCATAGAAACTTCTTCTAAACCCTGCCATCCACAATCGAAATACTTGAGACGCGGTAAGGCTTGCCGATGGCAAGCTATCTTAAAACCTCCTAACACCGTCTTCTAAATTGTAAGTAAGTCCATACGTGGTATATTTTAAATTAAAAAAGACCCATTTTTGTATGCATGTTAGATATCATTTACTAACACCACGTTCCACATTTGAACCGGATCGGATGAATTTTGCTCCTCCAAGAGGCTCCGGAGGTCAAATCTGGAGAACAGTTTATATGGGGGTTATATATAATTATGGACCGATATGGACCAATTCTGGCACGGTTGTTAGAGACCATATACTAACACCATCTTCCAAATTTCAACCGCATCGGATGAAATTTGCTTCTATTAGAGGCTCCGCAAGCCAAATCTGGAGATCGGTTCATATGGGGCCTATATATAATTATCAACCGATGTGGACCAATTTTTGCAAGGTTTTTAGAGACCATATACCAACATCATGTTCCAAATTTCAACCGGATCGGATGAAATTTGCTTCTATTAGAGGCTCCGCAAGCCAAGCCAATTTTTGCATGGTTATCAGAGCCCATATACCAACATCATGCACCAAATTTCAGCAGGATCTGATTAAATTTGCTTCTCTTTGAGGCTCCGCAAGCCAAATCTGGGGATCGGTTTATATGGGGGCTATATATAATTATGGACCGATGGAGACCAATTTTTGCATGGTTGTGAGAGACCATATACCAACACCATGTACCAAATTTCAGGCGGATCGGATGAAATTTGCTTCTCTTAGAGTCTCCACAAGCCTAATATGAGGGTCCGTTTATATGGGGGCTATACGTAAATGTGGACCGATATGGCCCATTTGCAATACCATCCGACCTACATCAATAACAACTACTTGTGCCAAGTTTCAAGTCGATAGCTTTTTTCGTTCGGAAGTTTGCGTGATTTCAACATACGGACGGACGGGCATGCTTAGATCGACTCAGAATTTCACTACGACCCAGAATATATATACTTTATGGGGTCTTAGAGCAATATTTCGATGTGTTACTATCCTATCCTATGGTGGAGGGTATAAAAATTGACCAAAATTTTGGTCCGGTCGGAACAAAATGGCAACCCAGATTTTCTTTTATGCGAAATCTGTGTCCAAATTTTAAACCATTTTATTTAGAAACTAGTGGTATTATATAAGGTTGTATAGATATGTGAGGTAGATGCCACCCCGATGTACTAAAGACGATTCGTGTTTCAGCGCCTAGAATTTTCTATAACCACCCGAATTTCTGTAATTCCTTTTTAATATACCCTTTTGAAGACATAATCTCAATTTTATTTTCGGAATATTTTCATTTGTCCAGAATACGCTTAACCCTCACTACTGTGATTAGGCAACAGTTGCGCAGAGATTGCTTCGACCGAACACCAAAAACTTCTTCAGCGATGGTTTAATCCCTCTTAGTAATGCTGATGACTTTTGTGAGTGCTTCAAAGCTTCTCTAAGTGGTTTCACCGCAATGTGAAAAGCCGCAGCACTCAGTGATAAGAGAAAAGGTCACCACTGTGGTATAATGAGGAACTGTATAGTTAAGTGAGCCTAAATTATCGGACTGCCACCTAACCTAACCAAACCTAGTAGGCACTACATCTTATGTTTGCTTCTCTTTGTTGTAAAGTCCGCTGAGGTTGGCACATTTAACAATCGTTTGATAAGCGCACATATTCTTACTGACTGTTGAACATGTACATGTTTCTCTCTCGCTCTGAACTTTATTTAAATCCCCCGGTTAGTCACCGTTTGAAGTGCAGGTCCCCAGACGATAGCACCATAAACTAAAACTCATATATTCGCTAGGAGTTAATTTACTAACCCCTGTATCTCTTGATTGACATGTAAAGATCACAAAGCATTTATTAATGATCTCGAATACATGCTACTTGAGGATCAATGAATATCTAAACAAATTCCGCTACCGAGATTCATATTAAGCTGGTCCTAATCTTCAAATCTCAAAAAATGCCAACAGGGAAGAAATTTCTTCGAGTGAAGTAGTGATCACTGGCGCTGACATTGCTCTCCTAAAATAGCCTTTTTTAATTAATTTTAATTTATAAACTAATAATCGGTCAGTTATTAAGATTCTATAAGCTCCTTTTGAGGTTTTGAACTTTCTAAAAATCGTATAAATATTTTTGTTTCTGTATTCAACTTTTCAAGTATCTACTGTCCACTATCCAGTGACTCCAATATCAAAGTAAGCCAACTATGGAGCTTTAAATTTGAAAAAAAAAAAAAATATTGGCCACTCTCATATCTTGATGCAGAAGTGCATCTTTTAGACAAATAATGAATTGTCATCGTCTTAATTGACAGTCCATATGGACAATTAATGTTTTCATAAAAGAATTGCCACAGCCCAACCCGACGACATTAACCGCACACATGTCGCACGCATATCTCGTTGGGACAAACAAGTTTTAGAAAACCAAAATGGAAAACTGCACTACACTAAATCCTACATTTGAATGGGGTTCTGTTTGTTTTGCTCTTTATCATGGCATCAGCCATCATATGAACATTGCTATATTACTCTGTCCCCACTATCATAAGGAGGATGATGTCCATAATCATCCACAAAGATCGAAAGCTTAGGCAAATTGACAAAGAATTTTAAGAGCAATTCAAGTGACAAGAGAACTGGCTGGCTTGTTTTACAAAGAATCCAAAAAAAAAAACAAGCACGAATTTATGCAAAACAACAAAAGTCCAATCTAAAAACGGGCAGAGATAAAAACCTCATTTGATCAATAAAAGAAAAAAGAAAAATTATGAACAAATAAGAAAGAAAAAATCATTAAAAATAAACACTTGTCATTTGAATGAAAAGACAGTCAGGCCAACGGCATGCATGCAAATACTGGAGTTGATGGATGGTTGGACTGAACTGACTGACAGAAACTTTAAACATGAGCATATGAACTAAGAGAGCAGTATACAACTCGAAAGAATTTGGATAGGCTTCTGCAAAAGAAATTGTTGAGAAGGGAGAAAGACTTGTAAGAAATAACGCATGTGGAAAGATCTACTAAAAAGCTTCCGAACCAAAACCGCAGTTTCTTTACAAAACAAATATTCTACAAATATATATCTGGGATACAGATATAATTTAATGGCATTTTACTTTTTTATTTATTGACAAGGGATTAATGATACGCTGATAATATGCGTGAATTTTCATTGAAAAATTGTGTTTTCGAGCGAAAAAATTATGAATTATTCCCAAATATAGGGAGTGCTACGAAATATTGGCAGATATGACAGCTACATAATATTTGTTTCACTCCCAGTTCATTATATTCTTTACAAGAACAATCATTTAACCCTGGAACGTCATCCTTATTTTTTGTACACTAACGTCATTTTGAATACTGCCTATTTTAAGACGCTATAATTTGCTTCATGAGCGAAAATGAGAACCAAAATTGAGTTTGTTGGTTGAATTAGTATAACTTAAATTTTAGATTGAAACGCAATTAAGATCGAAAATTAAATTACGCGTCCTCATTTTGACGAAGGATGACTATCTAGTATTAATTGATTTATTTAAAGAGAACAAGTATATATGATCAAATGAGGTAACATTTGCCGATGATTAGATATCTTAAAACCTCTTAAGAATGTTTTCTTAATTGCCCATATGGAGTCTATTTTAGATTAAAACATAAAAACGCCGAAAGTTGGGTCAGCTCGAATCTTGTGTACCCTCAACCGTAAAATACATGCAAAGCTCAAGTTAGGACTGTCAGTCACTATTGAATTACATGCACTGAAAAAAAAGCATCCCCGGTTCCAAAGATTTTGTCTTTACTTTAACAATTTTGGTATTGATTCCGAGCCAAAGAAGTGGAGAATACAAGTAAGGACACTTTTAAGACACAATTCTCTTTTAAATTTCGATTTTTTGTACTTGCTTCTAGGAAGCAAATTTTAATTCTTCGTTTTTTCAGTAGTTTGGATCCCCAATCTGTGATCCGGAAGTAGTGCAAACTTGGATCATCTCCAATGAATTTTACACGGGCTTGTCATAGAACGGAAGTACTCCCTTTTTGAATCCTTTGCATTACTTTAGAAGTTGTGCCCTGGAAGTTAATTTGAATGAAGAAATTTAAGAAGCGAAAAAAAATTTTTTTCATCCATATATTTTATTGCACTATTATTTTCCTATTATCTAATTTTTACAATTTGAAAAACTTTTACGTTCCGACCAGGGGTTGAACCTGGGTTTGCTGCCACCATAACAGAACGCCTTAGCACACTCAGCCACAAACGCCATTGAATATAAAACGTCGAAAGGTCAATTCAAATGTGTGTTATGATCTTAATACGACAGCAAAGAATAAAATTCTAATTGCTTTTCGAGAAGTTCTTTATTAGTATGAACGAAAAAATAAGAAACGCAGGTTCAAATCTCACCAGCGGCAATTTTTTATCAAATATTTTTCTACAAAATTATTTTTTTATGTTAATCGTTTTGATTTTTTATTTTCGGCATATATTTTCGTATAAATATATTTTTTTCCATTACAAATCAACAAAAAAATAAAAATTCTCGTAATTTGCAAAATCTTCTCAAAAGAACTTCCATGGAAGCGAAAAAGTCAAACGGCACAGGTTCAAATCCCAGCGGGGATGAAATTTATTTTATTATTATTATTATTTTTACTTTTTTTTATTAATTTTCTATTTTTTATTAGTTTTCTATTTTTTTTTTAATTAATTGTCCAAAATTTTCACTTAAAATACCCTGATTGCATTCTTTCTAATACTTGTCCAAAAGGACTGCATCGGAAATAGAAACAAATCATTGGGGGATCCCAAGATGCGCTTTAGAAGAAATGTTTGTGCACTTGTCCAAAAGGACTGCATCGGAAGTGGAAAAAATCATTGGGGGATCCCACGATGCGCTTTAGATGAAATGTTTGTGGACTTGACCAAAAGGACTGCATCGGAAGTTGAAGAAACTCGATGGAGGATCCTGGGATGGGCTTTAAAAGAAATGTTTGTGGAACAACTTCCATTTTTTTTTTTTTGCTGGGATGCTACAAAGTCCTTTAAAAAGGATTTAACGACAACTTTATTTTCAAAATTCTGACTCGACTTTCAATAGAAATTGTGCTATGTTTCATGTAAAAAACGTCTTTAAAATAAAGTGTTGAAAAACATGTCCTATTTTTGAACGATTTTTTGCTTTGTAGTCAAGATGCAAAGAGACAACAAATTTAAAGACAATTTCATTAATTTTAAAGAATTTTTATGAATTATTAAAGTCAAGTTGACCTTAGCCCAAAAATTTTTTCTTTCATGTTATGATACCCATTTATAAGAGAAATCATTTAATTATAAGGACAATATGACTTCATTGAAAAGTTTATCGACTTTTGGACAAGAAAAAAAACTTTATAACATATTAGAGAAATTCGTCTTCTAAGCTAAGCAAAATTTGCATTCGTATTTTAAGGACATGACATATATTTTTTTCAGTGTGGGATGGGGTTGCAGTTACCGATGACAAGGTATTACTATTTCTTAACATTATCCTTTCAATTGTAATGTAGTCCATATGGAGTCTACTCTGAACCGATATGGACCAATTTTCTCATGGAAATTCGAAAGAAAAATTTTAACCGAATCGAATGAAATTTGCTCCACCATCAAATCTTGGGAGATCGGTTTATACGGGTGCTACATATAACTATGGACTTCTTTTGTACGGACATATACAAGCATCACGTACCAAATTTTAGCAAGATATCGGACGAAATTTACTACATCAAAAAGCTCCAGATGTCAACTCTAGGGATCGGTTATATATGAGAGCTTTATATATTTATAGACCTATATCGACCATTTTTGGCATGGTTGTTAGAGGGCCTAGTTAAACAGCCCATACCAACTTTAAACCGTATCGGATGAAATTTTCCCTTTCAAAAGGCTCCGAAAAATAAAATATGGGGATCGGTTTATATAAGGCCTCTATATAATAATTGACCTATATGGACCAATGTATGTATACTCACAAATTGTTACACAATTTTTATTTTTTCAATAACAGAAATAATTTTTGTTCCTAAATCACAGTCCATATCGTTGGTATGAAGCACTGTTCTTTTCTGATTTCAAGTTTTTAATAAGACACATTTTGTACTTTCATAGTAAAAATTTAATATAGTAGTACGCGATGCCGAATATCTTTTCGAAATCTTTCATCATTTTTAAAAATATCTAAAATTAAATTTTTTGCATTTCAAAAAATTTTAGTCTCAAAAAAAAAAAAAGGAAAAGAAAAGAAAAATGGCCAAATAAAGGGTTTGTTTCTGTTAAATAAAGCTTCTTTACATCGGCTCGTGAGCATCCAAAACTATGCGCTATAAATTTAATTGTTTGACTGTATGCGTTGCTTTCAGAGAGAAAGATGTCAATGAAGATGCAATTAGCCAGAATATATATACTTTATGGATTCTGAGACCAATATTTCGATGTGTTACAAACAAAATGACAAAATTTGATAGCCCTTACGGTGGAGTGTATAAAAAATAGATTAAATACTCTCTGTAGTGTTTGAGTGTTAATATGGAGGAGTCTATATTAGAGGTGTGCACGTGACACGAAATTGTCGTGACTCACGAAAATTTTCGTGATTCGTGCGTGAGTCACGCTCATGACAACAGCGTGAGTGTGCGTGAGCGTGATTAACAAACCAAAATGTCGTGCGTGAGCGTGAGTCACGAAAATAATATCTTCGTGAGTAACGAATTACACACGAAAATATTCCTGCTCACCAACATAAAACGCTTAAGAGTTAAATTCAATTACAATTTTAGTGATACCTGGGATGTTAAGAGTTTAATAACACTCTCGATTTTAATATTGCTCATGACACTTCGGTAAGGTAAATTAATCATAAAATTATTCGTGAGTCACGATATTTTTCGTGAGTCACGGTATTTTACGTGAGTCACGACGTTTTCGTGCGTGAGTGTGCGTGAGTACAAATTTTCTTTTCGTGAGTGTGCGTGAGTCCTACCAAAAAATATCGTGCGTGAGTATGATTTTTCAGTCGTGATTGTGCGTGAGTAAACTATTACTCACGTGCACACCTCTAGTCTATATATGACTATGTGCGAGATGGTGCCCGGATGATATAGGAGCCAAATATAGTTATGGACCGATATGGAGAAATTTTTGGTTAATGGTTTGGTTAAGGACATATAAATATAAAAATGGAGACCTTAAAATGGTTTTTCTAATAATAATCTAATCGAATACTGTCTATTTTCACTGCATGACCTCACTATAAGTGTACTGGAAGTATAAAACAAAAATTTAAATACAATTTTCATAATTATATTAAACAAACTCGGCCTATCATCTCAATAGCGTGAACCATGCCTAAGGGTATACACGATTCGTATTGGCCGTATTTACTTTGTTTGACTTATGGACATCGTCCGTAGTCCACAATAAACCATCTACTGTTACGAATTTAGGTTGACAGCTTGTATCAACACGTCATTCGCAGAAATTAAATTTCTTCATTCATACAACTTCTGTTGCCTCATGGTGAAGAAGATTCTGGCAGACAGCTTTAAATAAGAAACAATTAACATGTAAAATAAAAACATTTCTCGCTACATTAATGCCACAATAAAACTTATAAAGCAGAAAAACAATTATATGAGAATTGAATGCCACATGAAACGTGCCGAGGAAGTTTAAAATGTAGATCAAGATTTTTTTTGGCATTTGGAAAAAATAAAAGTGTAAAACAAATATAAACGATGACTATCACTGTTGCAGCAAAAAAATTTGAAGGTTAGCAAATAAACTCTCAAGTGTCAAGAGACAATATACAAAAGGATGAGGAAGGCTATGGTTCATTGTTTACAAATTACGCTTTGTAATGCAAACACGAATATGCGAAAAAATGCATTCTACCCAGGAAGTATATTCTTGAGAATATTGATGATGAAGCAGACACAATAAAATGAAACCCTTGGTTGCAAGTGAATTGATGTGATCTCAATTATGCGAAAACATAATATTGAACGACTAATTGAGAGAACATCATGTGAAGCTTCAAGTACATGTACTTGGACGGATACTTATGGTTCGTTAATATTTGTATTGCTGAATATTTATTGTGTGTAATTTTCAATTCTTCTGGTTGAAAGAGGCCCTACACTGAAATAAAATATTGACTTAATAATAAAGATTATTTAATCGATATTTTAGGATACCCTTTTTAATATATACCCTTGTTAATATATATGAAGTCTAATGACGATAAACTATGCAGTATTGAAACCTTTTTCTGTAATGAAAGAAATATTTTAAATGCTGCCGAACAATTAGAGAACAAAGGAACAGCTAATGAAACTGAGTAACATTTGAAAAGTATGGACTGATTTTTATACCCTCCATCATAGGATGGGGGTATATTAACTTTGTCATTCCGTTTGTAACACATCGATATATTGCTCTAAGACCCCATAAAGTATATATATTCTGGGTCGTGGTGAAATTCTGAGTCGATCTGAGCATGTCCGTCCGTCCGTCCGTCCGTCTGTTGAAATCACGCTAACTTCCGAACGAAACAAGCTATCGACTTGAAACTTGGCACAAGTAGTTGTTATCGATGTAGGTCAGATGGTATTGAAAATGGGCCATATAGGTCCACTTTTACGTATAGCCCCCATATAAAGGGACCCTCAGATTTGGCTTGTGGAGCCTCTAACAGAAGCATATTTCATCCGATCCGGCTGAAATTTGGTACATGGTGTTGGTATATGGTCTCTAACAATCATGCAAAAATTGGTCTACATCGGTCCATAATTATATATAGCCCCCATATAGACCGATCCCCAGATTTGGCTTGTGGAGCCTCTAAGAGAAGCATATTTCATCCGATCCGGCTGAAATTTGGTACATGGTGTTGGTATATGGTCTCTAACAATCATGCAAAAATTGGTCCATATCGGTCCATAATTATATATAGCCCCCATATAAACCGATCCCCAGATTTGGCTTGTGGAGCCCCTAAGAGAAGCATATTTCATCCGATCCGGCTGAAATTTGGTACATGGTGTTGGTATATGGTCTCTAACAACCATGCAAAAATTGGTCTACATCGGTCCATAATTATATATAGCCCCCATATAAACCGATCCCCAGATTTGGCTTGCAAAGTCTCCAAGAGAAGCAAATTTCATCCAATCCGGTTGTAATTTGGAACATGGTGTTAGTATATGTTAGAATTGGTCCATATCGGTCCATAATTATATATAGCCCCCATATAAAACGTTCTCCAGATTTGACCTCCGGAGCCTCGTGGAGGAGCAAAAATCATCCGATCCGGTTCAAATTAGGAACGTGGTGTTAGTATATGGTCGCTACCAACCATACCACAATTGGTCCAATCAGACAAAAATTGGTCCATATCGGTTCATAATCATGGTTGCCACTAGAGCCAAAAATAATCTACCAAAATTTTATTTCTATAGAAAATTTTGTCAAAATTTTATTTCTAGAGAAAATTTTGTTAAAATTTTATTCGGTTCATAATAAAATTTTCATCATTGTCAAAATTTTATTTCTATAGAAAACTTTGTCAAAATTTTATTTCTATAGAAAATTTTGTCAAAATTTTATTTCTGTAGAAATTTTTGTGAACATTTTCTTTCTATAGAAAATTTTGTCAATATTTTTATTTCTATAGAAAATTTTGTGAAAATTTTATTTCTATAGAAAATTTTGTTAAAATTTTATTTCTGTAGAAAATTTTGTCAAAATTGTATGTCTACTTTGTCAAACTGAAATATATATACCACGTATGGACTTACATACAATTTAGAAGATGGTGTTAGGAGGTTTTAAGATACCTTGCCATCGGCAAGCGTTACCGCAACTTAAGTAATTCAATTCTGGGTGGCAGTGTTTAGAAGAAGTTTCTACGCAATCCATGATGGAGGGTACATAAGCTTCGGCCTGGCCGAACTTACGGCCGTATATACTTGTTATATTTAAAAATGTATTCGAATTTTTTTATGTCAGCATGAAGTTAATAAATGCTTCTTGTTATTTTTAATGGAAATGTTTTAAAACACCAAAACGTGTTTTTTTAATTTATTCAAAAACTCAAAAATTATGAAATATATTCTAGTAAGATGGATTGTTGTTTATATCCGTATGTAAAGGAGGCTGCTATATATTCATGTTGCTTTCATTCTTAAAGGGTGATACGGTCAAAATTTGGTCAATATAAACTTGACCTATTTCTTTCAATTTTGCATTTAAAAAACTTGAACACCCCTCATTTTGAAGGTGTGTGTGTGCAGAATGTTGCTACTATTTTGATTTACACTCTTCAGTTGTCAAAATGCCGTCCAAGCAAGAAGAGCAGCGTATCAAAATTTTGCTCGCGCATCGCGAAAATCCGAGCTACTCGCACGCAAAGCTGGCAAAATCGCTAAAAGTTGTCAAATCAACCGTTACAAATGTAATTAAAGTTTTGGAGAACGTTTGTCGACAGCCAGGAAGTCTGGATCGGGGGGAAATCGAAAACCGAAAGCCGCTGAGACGACAAAGAGAGTTGCCGGTAGTTTCAAGCGAAACCCTAACCTCTCTCTCCGAGATGCCGCAAATAAGCTGGGTGTATCGTCTACAACCGTGCATCGAGCCAAAAAACGAGCCGGACTATCGACTTACAAGAAGGTAGTGACTCCAAATCGCGATGATAAACAAAATACGACGGCCAAAGCGCGATCCCGGAGGCTGTACACGACGATGCTGACGAAGTTTGACTGCGTGGTAATGGAGGACGAAACCTACGTCAAAGCCGACTACAAGCAGCTTCCGAGACAGGAGTTTTATACGGCAAAAGGAAGGGGAAAGGTAGCAGATATTTTCAATCACATAAAACTGTCAAAGTTCGCAAAGAAATATCTGGTTTGGCAAGCCCTCTGTACCTGTGGCTTGAAAAGCAGCATTTTCATAGCTTCCGGGACTGTCAACCAAGAAAGAGTATTTGAATAAACGTTTGCTGCCTTTCCTGAAGAAACACGGTTGTTCCGTACTGTTTTGGCCGGATTTGGCATCTTGCCATTACGGTAAAAAGGCCATGGAGTGGTACGCCGCCAACAACGTGCAGGTGGTTCCCAAGGACAAGAACCCTCCCAACACGCCAGAGCTCCGCCCAATTGAGAAATACTGGGCAATTGTCAAGCGGAACCTAAAGAAGACAAAAAAAAAACTGCTAAGGACGAGCAGCAGTTCAAGGCAAACTGGCTTTCTGCGGCGAAGAAGGTGAACAAGGTGGCTGTACAAAATCTGATGGCAGGTGTCAAGCGTGAGGCCCGCACGCAAAAAAATAATTCTTTCCTCCCAAACGAAATTTTAGACAAACAAAGTTCGTTTCTCATTTGCTTTTCGCTGTAAGGAAGTGTATTTGGAAGAAAAGTATATACATTTTGAGATAAACGTTTATTCTTTTCCAGGATGTAAAAACAATTTCATAAAGACAAACTCTAAAAAAGCATTGTTTTCTTGCTAATTGCATTTTCCCTCACACCTTTCTAACATCCACGAGGTTTTTTAGTTCTTAACACTTTTTCCTGTAATACCAACAATGTAGAAGAAATTGTACGATTTTATAAATTTTTAAAATTTTTTTTATCTTTCGCCTGGACGGAGAATCGAACCGCGGACCATGCACTTTGTAAGCCAACACACTAACCGATGAGCTATGTACCTGTTATGGTCATCAATAGATAAATATCCATATAAGTTATATTTATATAGCATAGCTTGCGGCGCCCACGAACCGAATAAACAAAGTTTAATTAACAGAAACAAACATTTAGCTTGGCACCGTGGAGCAGTGGTTGCTACGTCCGACTTGCATGCCAAGGGTTTTTTTTTTTACATATATTCCAGATATGTTCGGAATATTCCGATAAAATGTTCAACATTACATTGTAGTATATTAAATTTTGAACTGTAAAATGTGTCTTATTAAAGACCTCAAGTCAGAAAAGAACAGTGTTTGATATAAACGAAATGGACTGTGTTGTTGTTTCAAAAATAACTTTTTTTATTGAAAAAATAAAAATTTTGTAACAAACGAATTTTTTTGGTGATAAAAGTTTAAAATTTTCGAAGCAATTCAAAAAACTCTAACAAAAGAAAAACGTTTTCGGTACACGTTTTCCAAACGTGTTTTTTCTTTGCTTGCGGCAATTCGGATTTGGAAAAGCGAAAGCCTAACTGAATATTTTTCCTGAATTTTATACTAATTGAACTTGAAAAAGAAATTTAATTTGATTTTTTAAATAAACGATTTCACCGATTTACACGCGTTTTCCCTTGACCAAATTTTGACCGTATCACCCTTTACATGTTGTGATTAAATTGCTTATTTATTATCCTATCAGTAATGATTTTTTTCTATTTCTATGGTATTATGGAATGGTAAATATGTTGTCCAAAATGGTTGGGAAGACAGATGTTTCACATACTCATAAATTCCCTTTATTACACGATCTAATCATTCTATTTATTAGACTGAATTGGTGAAGCTTTCTTCTATTTGTAGAGAACGCACTTTAAAAAATCCAACACTTCCAAAAAAAGAAATTATTACAAATATTTGTGTATTTTTTTGTGCTTACCTTTGTTCTGTAGAGAGGATTGCTAAAATCCCAATCTGGCGCCACAAATAAATATCCACATTTTGAAACTTTCCGAGAAGCCTAAAAAGAAGAAAAAAAAAAACAAACAAGAAAAATAATTAGTAAAATTCAAGTAAACAATAAATAAAAATAAAAATAAAATAATTGGCAATCTTAATACAACATCCTAACTCACAGCAGCCAATAGAGGAAATATACCCTCAAGATATCCGACTAACATCTCTAGACTTTTCCACATGCAATAAATCACCTTTTCATTTTCCATAATCTATGAGACCATGAGGTCTAGATTGTACCCAAAAAGGACCATAAAAAAATATATTAAACAGAGCAAATACAACCAGTAGCTACTATATTTCCATTGTTTGGTGTTAGAGTGCTACTTGCTGTTGCTTCTGTATTCCTGAATGGCAGTTGCAGCTTCGCTTGCAATAATAGCCTCAAATTATTCAAAGTAGTCTGCAACGTAAATTATATTTAATGGAGGAATTATTTTAAATGAATTTCTCATCGTATTTTTGGAATACAACGTGGGCATGAACGCAAGGGCACCCATAATACAATCTGGGCTTAATTCGAGCAATGACTTACTATGGAAACTGAGTGGAAAAATTGCAAAGTAAATAATTTACACCACCACTAATGCCATAGGCAAGGGGATTTTTCCGATTGAATGATTTTCTTATTTAGCTTATTTGTTTTATAAAAACAAATGAGGTGCATCGGAAATTTAAAAAAATATATATTACTTTTCAGAGGCATATTTAAAGTTAATTTGGTGTACAATCGCGATCAGAGTAATATTTTGGATGTTTTACACGCAAAAAAAAAAATTCTTTCCTCCCAAACGAAATTTTAGACAAACAAAGGTCGTTTCTCATTTGCTTTTCGTTGAAAGGAAGTGTATTTGGAAGAAAAGTATATACTTTTTGTAATAAACGTTTATTCTTTTCCAGGATGTAAAAACAATTTCATAAAGACTACCTCAAAAAAATTTTTTTCTAGCTAAATGCATTTTCCCTCACATCTTTCTCACTTCCACGAAGTTTTTTAGTTATTAGCACCTTTTTCAGTAATACAAACAATGTAGAAGAAATTATAGATTTTATAAATTTTAATATTTTTTTTTTACCTTTCGCCTGGACGGAGAATCGAACCGCGGACCATGCAATTTGTAAGCCAACACACTATCCATTGAGCTATGTAGCCGTTATTGTCATCAATAGACAATTACCCATATAAGTTATATTTACATAGCATAGTTTGCGGCGCCCACGAGCCGATTAAACAAAGTTTATTTAACAGAAAAATACATTTAGTTGGGCACCGTGGAGCAGTGGTTGCTACGTCCGACTTACGTCGTCGTTGGTCCGATCCCTGCTTCGACCAAAGTTCAAAACTTAGAGAGTTAGAGTTTGGTGTCGTTTTCGAATGTCCTCTTTGGGCATAGGTTGTCAAAAGATTAATTCTACATTAATGATCACAAAAGTTGGACATAAACTTTTCCAGGCGGACAAAAAAATGTGTTATTCATATATTTTTCTTTAAGAAACTACAGTGAAAAAAATTCCGTAGTTAAACTAACGCTAAATTAAACTTATTTTTATTGCAAAAAAATTATTTATTTGTAGTTACATTTTATTATTTTTTGCGAAAATTTGAACAGCATAATGGAATCTTCCTTTTTTAAGTATGTCTCAAATAGTTTATGAACTAAATGTGGGTCCGTGACCGTACACATAAGTTTAATATGAGCTAACGTAAAAGCAAATTTTCGTACGATTCCAGAAAATAGTAAGAATGAACTATAGTATGGGTAAAATGGTAATAATTTAGCGCCAATGAGTTTGTTCTTTACTTTTAGTTCATGTTTCCTTTAAAAAAGTACACCAGAACATTAAAATTTCCAGCTTTTGACAATGTTTTGTAGAAATCTCAAAATCTCATAAAATGTTCGAGACATACAGTCAGCAAAAAAATGAGAGAGAGAGAGAGAGAGAGAGAGAATGAGTGCAAATAGTCGTTGCTGTAAAACTAAATGTGTTTTGGTATGACCTGGTGTCTTAAAGTGGGTTCTTCTCAAAAACTTGAATGTGCTCAAATCTAAACATTGAATTTGCACCTGTGATGATACACAGAAAAAAATCCATAGTTAAACTAACGCTAAATTTAACTTATTTTTACTGCAATACAATTATTTGCTAGTAGTTACGCGTATATTTTATTAATTTCTTCGAAATTTTCCATATCTTAATGAAATCTTACTTGTTTAGGTATGTCCCAACATTTTATGAACTAACATAAACGTGGGTATAAAGTTCAATGAACGTTCACATAAATTCAATATGAACTAAAGCAGAAGAACATTTTCGTACGATTACCAAAAATAGTAAGAATGAACTACCATATGGTTAAAATGGTCATGATTTGGCGCCAATGATTTTCTTCATTACTTTTAAACTGCAGTTAAAAAGTACAACGCTTTGTGGAAATCTCCAAATTGTACTCCACAATTTAGTTCATTTTTCGCGCGAGTTAGTTCATTCTTCGTTTAAAGCAGTTTACTTTTTTGGTTGGAACAAAAATCGTATCGACACGTTGTACACGAGAGTGGACATTCAAGACTCAGCTGGTGATGCTCATACCACCAAAAAAAATGGAAGTCGTTCTAAAGGCACAACTTTAAAAGTTCTTCCAAAAATGTCCTTCCAAAGATGTTCTTTATTTTAATTAACAGGTTGGCTGATAAGTCCCCGGTCTGACATATAGATGGCGTCGCTAGTATTAAATGCATATTATTTTTATATAGTACCAACCTTCAAATGATTCGTGTCAAAATTTGACGTCTGTAAGTCAATTAGTTTGTGAGATAGAGCGTCTATTGTGAAGCAACTATTGTTATTGTGAAAAAAATGGGAAAAAATGAAATTTCGTGTTTTGATAAAATACTGTTTTCTGAAAGGAAAAAATACGGTGGAAGCAAAAACTTGGCTTGATAATGAGTTTCCGGACTCTGCCCCAGGGAAATCAACAATAATTGATTGGTATGCAAAATTCAAGCGTGGTGAAATGAGCACGGAGGACGGTGTACTGCGTTCACCCGAAACGGTGGTTACCGACGAAAACATCAAAAAAATCCACAAAATGATTTTGAATGACCGTAAAATGAAGTTGATCGAGATAGCAGAGGCCTTAAAGATATCAAAGGAACGTGTTGGTCATATCATTCATCAATATTTGGATATGCGGAAGCTCTGTGCAAAATGGGTGTCGAGCGAGCTCACATTTGACCAAAAACAACAATGATTCTGAGCGGTGTTTGCAGCTGTTAACTCGTAATACACCCGAGTTTTTCCGACGATATGTGACAATGGATGAAACATGGCTCCATCACTACACTCCTGAGTCCAATCGACAGTCGGCTGAGTGGACAGCGACCGGTCTCCGAAGCGTGGAAAGACTCAAAAGTCCGCTGGAAAAGTAATGGACTCTGTTTTTTGGGATGCGCATGGAATAATTTTTATCGATTATCTTGAGAAGGGAAAAACCATCAACAGTGACTATTATATGGCGTTATTGGAGCGTTTGAAGGTCGAAATCGCGGCAAAACGGCCCCTATGAAGAAGAAAAAAGTGTTTTTCCACCAAGACAACGCACCGTGCCACAAGTCATTGAGAACGATGGCAAAAATTCATGAAGTGGGCTTCGAATTGATTCCCCACCCACCGTATTCTCCAGATCTGGCCCCCAGCGACTTTTTCTTGTTTTCAGACCTCAAAATTCATAAGATCAGACGTTTCAGACAAGCGTTAGAACGCATTAAAAATCATAAAGAAATTATTAAAAATATTTATTTGGCAAAATTTCACCAAATTTTTTAATTCACATCCAAAACACTGAAATCGAATCACACCTTAAGAAGTAATGCAACGGCTGTTGAAATGGTGGACATACGTCCTATGACAAGTCCATGTGAAATTGATTGCTCCTGCGCAAATTTTGCACCAATTCCGGATCCAAAAAGAACATTTTCACTACTTTTTTGGCGACGCTTTTTTTGCTGGGATATTTAGCAATGCGTTACTAAGGATCTATCTCATTTAAATTCAGACGTATTTATTACCGTGAAATCCAAATTCTTTAAGCGTTCAAATCCAAATTTTCGTTTTGATTTGGGAGTAGTGTTCCAATTGTCTGTAAGGATAAACTAACGTGAACTACCGTTTATATATTAATTTATGAACTTAAAGAAAGTTGAAAAAGATATCAAATGTGTCTCGAGAGTATCACGATAATTTTTATATACAAATAGAATCAAAAAAAGTACAAAGGTGTCAACTTTATCAACCCTGATTTGCACATTAAATTGTGTAATCGGTGACAGAAAAGAAAGAGAGCAGACATGTAGGGGAACTATTGTGTTTGTGTGTGGATATGTGTTTCTTTTTCTAAATCGGCACTATTTTATCCTTCTTGTTCATTAAAACAAATTGGAATTTCTAAAGAGTGATTCATAATTTTTGAAAAAAAAATCAAAGAAAAAATTAAATAGCGGAAATCATTAAAGATCTCCGGAGTATATTTTTCTCTAAAATATTTGATTGGATTGACCAATGTAGCCACCGTGGTAAAATGATTAACATAGCGATATTTCTGAGTGTTTTAGAGCTTCTCAAAGGGAGGTTCTCTGTCATTGAGCTAATCATAGAATCGGGCAGTACTCATTGATAAGAGAGAAGTTTACCACAATGGCAATGGACGGAATACTCTAAATTAGCCTCAAAATGTTGAAGCAATGTATTTTACATGGTGTGGGGTCATAGGGTGGATGTTATCTTTTTAAGCATCTATCTGCTTTGATAACTTATTACACTTTTCTGAGTTTAGGCTTTTTCAGTATTTCGGATTTCATTTAGAAAAATTAGAAAAACCTTAAAAACAATATAACATTTTCTTAATTTTTCAATTTCAAGCTGTATATAAAGACGGTTTGAACAATACTGACATACTTGTTATTCAAAATAACATTTGTACAGAGAAATGAATCACAAGGGATTCTTTTCAATTATTTTGTGGACATTTTAAGTAAAAATCACAAACTTTAAATTTTTTAGGAACAAAGCAAAAGAGTTTTATCCTCATCCCCTCAAAGAACTGAAATGAGAATTAAGACAAAAAAAAATTTTGGATGCACACTAAAAATATAAACTGTACGATTGTTTTTTTGCTGGGATTTGGTGGCTCAATTTATACACCCCTGTTGAATCAATTCGCGAAGTGATACAGTTAAAAAAACAGGAGAATATTCAAATTTGCTTTGCTTTAATTTTGGTTACTCTCTTATTGTTGACCAACTTTCTTACACCCAGAAAAAAGTGCCTTCGAAACTAAAGGAAAAAATTTTCATCAATATAGTTTATCCATTTTATTTCCATTAAGGTAAATTTTTGTGAAAAATAATAAAATTTACTCGTTTCAGTAAAAAAATCTTAAACTGTAAGCAGTTAGGAATAGTTCATTAACTGGAATAAGGCATGGAATTTTACTCATACTATTTTCTTCGCTGGGTATAAGAATTTACTACTGAAAAAGAAAATTTTATTCACCGATAACAAAGCATTCGTAAAAATAAACAAAAACTGAACTAAAACCAAGTTTCCTCAAAATTAGTAAAATTTCTTATAAAATGATAATTGCGACTTCCTTTATAATAGAAAGTTTTTCATACATACGAACAACACTTGGCATAGAAAAATATTTTAGTTCATTCGTACTAAGAAGTATGCAATCCTTTCAAAACTTAAGGAAACACACTTGTTAGAATATAGGAAATTTTCCTAAATTTCTATTGTCTACCTGTAATCGATACCTGTCATCGTAATCGATGTGTTTGCGCGTGGGTGTAATCGATATATTTGCGCGTCGGTTGTTTTTTTAGTTGGAATCGCGTTGTTTTGGTATACGGAGAGATTGTTAAAAAATAATATGGTAAAATAATATAATAAATAACAAATAAAATATATAAAATATTTGTTATTTTAAATTAGTGAGAAAAATTTTCGTTTTTTTAAATAAATCTATCAATGTTCGTGATAGTGTATAAAGAAAGAAAACACCAGCAGAATAACAACCCTTTCATTTGTCTTCATTTTGGAATCTTCAATTATCAGGTAATATTCAGTGACGCTAACCTTTTGCAACAAAAATGTTTTATGATTTTTTATATTTGTAGGTATTGAAATTGTAAAAGGAGGACAAAATCGTTAGGCAGCAACTTATTAAAAGTGAAAAGTACAAGAAGAAGAAAAAGTGCGTTTTACAGTTGATAATATCACACGGAAATTGGAAATAGTGGAATAATAAACTAATATTTCAAAGAGATTCGATGCTGTTGATTCTTAATAAATATATTCAATATATTAATAAAACATGTCTTTTATTGAAGATAAAATTGCTTATAGAAATAAATAAAATTGTATTTAAAAACGAAGGTAAGCAGTTCTAATTATGAAGTAAAAGTTTTACCACAAATGTGTAAGATTTGTCGAAATGAATGAAAAAAATTCAATAAAATCATTCCATATATGAATTCAAATTAGTTAAATTTTTTCATTCTGTAGTATAGTGGTATATAAATATAGGAAAATGTTAACTAATATATGGAATGCATTATTCCTAATTTCTACGAAAATCACATCGTCTTTGGCGCTATACGAAGTTCAACTTTCTTCACAATGAGTTCATTTTAACTTAAAGAAGGGGTCACTTTTTTCTGGGTGTAGCGGCCTTAACAATTAATATATCAAATTCCATAAACAATTTATAAAGATTTACATTCTTCACAAAGATAAAATTAATTCTTCTCCTTAATTTTCCAAAACAACGGCTTGCAATATGCGTCATCTACTTAAAGCATATTAGTTAAGTCCAAGCCGCCTTATTAACAGCTATCCATTAAATGTCTTAAGTACCCCGAAGCCAATCTAAAGCAATTTATCAAGGAAAATGAGTCACCTGAACCAGGGAGACATTTCCTTGCCAAAAACAAGTCACACTTTAACTGCATATCAAAAAAGGTTATAATGGCTTAAACGTGTTGCAAATCGTGTTATGGATTTTGTATTTTTAGTTTAACTATACGTGGTTTGGTTTGGTTTTTCTCCCTAGTGGTGGTTTAAGCTTGGCGGCTTTTTTATAAAATGTGTCTTAAACGATTTTACCATTTTGGACAAAATCGTTATAATCTTAGTCCAGACAAACCACAGAGGAGTATAGCAAATGGACAATTACCCACAAAAAATAAAACAAGAAACCCAAGAAACAATAATAAACAATTTTTGTGTTAATAAGCTATAAGATCTACGAATAAAAATTGGGGGTAGAAACGACAATGAGTTAATAATAGAAAAACACATTACCAAGAAAAACGTTTGGCTTATTGAGGTAACGACTTTTAAAGTCTGTTTTTATTTGATTCCATAAAAAAACGAATGCTCTCAGTTGTTGTAGTTGCTTTTAATTGTGGTTCAAATGGCTTTTTATCTTAGTTCAAAAATAATTTTTTTTTTATCAATTAATTAAGTTCACACTATTATCTATGACCAAAAGAGGGCCAACCATAAAACTTGCAAAGCCCCCCAAAAAAAAACACGTAATGAAATGGGATCAGCAATGACCAAAAATAATTGGAAACCATGTTGATTGCCATTACAGTTTTCATTTTCGTGCAATGCATCTACAAAAGGACCATAGCTATGGGCATTATAAGGCGCGTGTAAACAATTTTTGGAAATTTATTCCTATGTAGTCTCATGACCAATAACTACCATTGCATGTGTCACATAAATCTAAGCAAAAAACAAATATTTGAGAGGGCAATAAATGTTTATGGAACATGGAAATTATGAAATCGAATTCCACAGCCATTAACCACATTCTGTATGGAATATTTAATGAATAAATTCTATCCAATTAAGGCTGTAATTTTACAGAAAATTTCAACAAACCATGATAAACAGTTTCTGAAAATTGCGAAAAAAAACTATTGCCAAAAGTATTGCTAAAATATCAAGATTGGTAAAACAAGCGCCATTTTTGGCGCCATTCGATTAGTTATGTATGGGTTTGGGATGATAAATTCTTAAGCACCTTTAGATGAATTGTAGACTGTCAATCATAGTTGATATGTGAACATTTTAAAGAAGAAAATCAGCAAAAAAAAATTAATACGATTTGGTTTATCAATTCAGTTCATGCCCTACTTCTAATTAGAATTCCACAATGTGGTGAGAATATTTAAGAGAAGAGTAGGTAGTTATCAGCAGAATTAACTTTTGGTTATACGTTTACAGAAACTTTGTTTATTTTGTTTATACCTTCCACCACAAGATGGGGTATACTAAATTTGTCATTCTGTTTGTAACACATCGAAAGCTCATCAGACCTCATAAAGTATATATATTCTGGGTCTTTAATTTATATATTTTTATACCCTCCACCATAGAATGGGGGTGTATATTAACTTTGTCATTCCGTTTGTAACACATCGAAATATTGCTCTAAGACCCCATTAAGTATATATATTCTGGGTCGTGGTGAAATTCTGAGTCGATCTAAGCATATCCGTCCGTCCGTCTGTTGAAATCACGCTAACTTCCGAACGAAACAAGCTATCGACTTGAAACTTGGCACAAGTAGTTGTTATTGATGTAGGTCGGATGGTATAGCAAATGGGCCATATCGGACCACTTTTACGTATAGCCCCCATATAAACCGACGCTCAGATTTTACTTGCGGAGCCTCTTGGAGGAGCAAAATTCATCCCATCCGTTTAATTTGGTACATGGTGTTAGCATATGGTCTCTCACAAACATGCAAAAAATGGTCCAAATCGGTCCATAATTATATATAGCCCCCATATAAACCAATCCCCCGATTTGGCTTGCGGAGCCTCTAAGAGAAGCAAATTTCATGCGACCCGGCTGAAATTTGGTACATGGTGTAAGTATATGGTCGCTAACAACTATGCAGAAATTGGTCCACATCGGTCCATAATTATATATAGCCCCCATATAAACCGATCCCCAGATTTGGCTTGTGGAGCCTCATGGACAGAGAATGAAGCCGACCCATTTTTGTCGGCGGCTGACACTAAATTTTTGACTCCGGCGGCGGCGGCGGCGGCTTGACGGGTAAGTCGATATAAATTTGGCTGCGGACAATTATCCATTATAAAATCAATTTGAAGTTATTCGAATGGTAATGAGATTAGTTGTACAACCAATATAACAAACAATTTTACTTTTCATTCAAATTTTCTGAGCTACATTTCTGCAAAATTATTATAGCAGCTTGAAAGTGATTGATTGCGTTCAAAATTTTGGTAAATATAAGACAATTATATAGAAATTTTTCTGATTTAAATTGATATTTTTGATTAATTGGCGGCTAAGTTTGAGTCGAGATGAGTCGACAAATTCGGCGGCGGCGTCGACTGCCAAAAAATGGTCGGCGGCAACTGAAATCGGCGGCGCGACTCGGCGGCTTCATTCTCTGCTCATGGATGAGCAAAATTCATCCGATGCGGTTAAAATTTGGTACGCGGTGTTAGTATATGGTCTCTAATAACCATGCAAAAATTGGTCCATACCGGTCTTAACTATATATAACCCCATTTAAACCGATCCCCAGATTTGACCTCCGGAGCCTCATGGATGAGCAAAATTCATCCGACCCGGGTGAAATTTAGGTTTTAGGTTAGGTGGCAGCCTGATATATCAGGCTCACTTAGATCATTCAGTCCATTGTGATACCACATTGGTGAACTTCTCTCTTATCACTGAGTGTTGCCCGATTCCATGTTAAGCTCAATGTCAAGGGCATCCTTTTTATAGCCGAGTCCGAACGGCGTTCCACATTGCAGTGAAACCACTTAAAGACGCTTTGAAACTCTCAGAAATGTCACCAGAATTACTGAGGTGGGATAATCCACCGCTGAAAAACTATTTGGTGTTAGGTCGGAGCAGGAATCGAATCCACGACCTTGTGTATGCAAGGCGGGCATGCTAACCATTGCACCACGGTGGTTGAAATTTAGTACGTGGTGAAATTTGGTACATTGCGCTAGTATATGGCCTATCACAATGGACTGAATAGTCTAAGTGAGCCTGAAATTTAATCGGGCTGCCACTTTAACCTAGTATATGGCCGCTAACAACCATGCCAAAATTGGTCAATATCGGTCTATAGTTATATATGGCCGATCCCCAAAAATAATCTACCAACATTTTATTTCTATAGAAAATTTTGTCAAAATTTTAATATTATAGAAAATTTCGTCAAAATTTTATTACTATAGAAAATTTTGTCAAAATTTTATTACTATACAAAATTGTGTCAAGATTTTATTTCTATAGAAAATTTTGCCAAAATTTTATTTCTATAGAAAATTTTGTCAAAATTTTATTTCTATAGAAAATTTTGTCAACATTTTATTTCTATAGAAAATTTTGTCAAAATTTTATTTCTATAGAAAATTTTTTCAAACTGAATTATTTACGTATTTAATCGGCCTTTTTTTGTTTAATATATACCTCGTATGGACTAACTTACAATTGAGAAAACGGTGTTAAGAAGTTTTACGATACCTTGCCATTGGCAAGTGTTACCGCAACCCAAGTAATTAGATTGTGGATGACAGTCTTTAGTAAAAGTTTCTATGCAATCCACGATGGAGGGAAAAAATTTTTGTCCTTGATCCACATGGTCCGGTGCTTAATTCTGAAGACTATAGAAAAATATTACTAAGTATTTTCCACCTTGATTCATTGGATGCAGCCTCAAAACATAGATTTCCTGATGAAAATTCTCCAGCGTTTTCATTATTTTGCTATTCTATAGATGGATCAGGAAATTTGGAAACAAGGTCTACCATGCGAGAAAGTCTAAGCATTTCCTTGTCACAAGCATGTAAAATATAAATAATTCATTTTTATTTTTAATTTCATCTGACAATAGAAGCTTATATTTAAAGAAAAGTATAATTTGACAAAAAAAAATTATAGAAGTAGCCTAAAACTTACACCTTATAAACCTTGCCCAGCCTTGGCCGAATTCCTGGATACACCCATGAAAATGGACATACCTGACTTTTAGGTATAACCGCAATATAAATCAGACATCAGATTTGACTTCCGAAGTCTCTTGGAAGAGCAAATTTTTTGCCCTGCGATTGAAATTTGGTAACAAGTGTCCTGTAACAATTAAGCAAAAATTGGTCGATATCGGTACATAATTGTATATAACCCATATGCCCATATTTGAATTCCGAAACTTCTTGAGCGATCAAGTTGAAATTTGGTACGTAAGGTTACTATAAACCCATAACAAGTCGGCCCATAATTATATGAGAACCTCATATAATTCGACCCATAAAGATTTGGGTCGGTCCATGAAGGCTCATTGAGGAACTAATTTAATACGACCCTGTTGAAATTTGGGCCTTTAATTTGGTAGGCAAACACTTTGAAGTATAATACTTTACCCTCCCAGCAAAAGCGTAGCCAAAATAGTAGTGAACATTTTCTTTTTGGGTCCGGAAGCGATGCAAAAGCTTGCCTGAAACGTTTAACCTCGAATATTTTCAAAAATTCGCAATTTTTCTAGAATAGATTTAAAATTTTTTAGGCAAAACTTATAAATAATTTGCACCATTTTATTAGCTTACTGTTTTAAACCTATTTGAAACAAAACAAAAAAGTTAAAATTACCCATTAAAAATATAAAAAATTAAATTAAAAAAACATCCTGTGTAGTTTTGAAGGACATTTTTAAAAGTGCATCTCAAATTGTGCGTGTAGAACAAGTACCATATTTTTTAGAACAACATAGACTCCATATGCTCCCAGAGAAGGACTATAAGCACATCCTAGAGCAAAATGTTATTTTTGGACGGTATTTAATTTTTGCATGATTATTAGAAAGCATCACGTACAAAACTTCAAACGGATCATATGAAATTTACAGACAGATATCGCTAGATCTATTAAAAATTTGCCACGACCCAATATATGGATACAGAATTTGTCATTGTTTTACAAACAAAGAAACTTTTCATTAAAAGTACGAAATATTTCGTTCTTTTTACGAAAAAAAGTTCTTCCAAAATTTTTCGTAGTTTGTAATAAGAAACAACTTCGTACATTTTATGAAAAAATTGCATACTTTTTATGAAACATTTTCTTTCCTTTTTTTTGTACTTTTTATGAACATTTTCTATACTTTTTATGAAAATGTTAGGTATTTTTAATTAAACAATTTCGTACTTTTTATGAAAAACCTTCGTACTTTTTGTGAACAATGTTCGAACTTTTCGAAAAAATGTATATAGTCCAAAGTTCATTTGGTTGTAGTAACACGTTTGCAAAATGTTACCACTACTTTGCACCTTACGTTTTTGAATAACTTTTAGTTTGGTTGATTCACTTTTATGCATAGCATGATGTCACCCAAATGAGAAGTAACATAGACATGCATTACAAAATTTAATAAAGTAATACGCTCAAGCACATTATCAACAACAACTTTATGTTGTGAACGGAAATTTCACAACTTCAATGAAACTTCTTTGTTATTGCAAAGATAATGTTTCATACTTTTTATGATGAAATTTTAACGCAGAATCTTTCCTAAAATATTCAAAAATTCGTAAGAGATTTTTCAGAAAAGTCATTAAATTTGTAAAGTTTCGTTTCGTATAATTTTCTTCGTACAATTTAAAAAGAAATGAAAATTTCGTTGTTTTAATAAAGAACTCACGAAGAATAGTTACTGAAGAATTCTTCGTAAAATTAACGAAGGGAATTCTTTCGGTGTAGTTTCTGAGACCAATATTTCGATGTGTTACAAAGGGAGTAACAAAGTTTGAGTAACTCCCTATCCTTGGTGGAGCGTATAATAAGGGCCGCTACATCACATTCGCCTCTAAATGACAAATTCGATTCAAAAAAAAATATGTATATATTTTGTCGTCGCGATTGGTCTATTTATGTTTAATCGAGTTTGAATCAATCATGAAATTGTTGTTATCACCGATATCGACTTAAAAATCAATTGACCCCATTAAAATTTAAATGGATTCAATTCATTTGTCGTATTAATTGTTGTTTTGATTAAAGCAATAATTAAATCAATTATTTTTTTAATTGTATATCGGTTCTAATTCAATTAAGACATTAATTGAAAAAAAATATTGTCAGATGAGGAGAGGTCACCAATATCGTACTCGTATGCTTGCGAATAATGTAATGCCATAACGAACAAACATTATAAACTTTCTTAGATCGAATTCGTCATGTCTATTATAATAATGTTTGCAATACAAATATCTCTCCAACAATTAAAAGGTCAATAACAAGATAATTGAGATCTCATAGAGTCGCTTCCACCATACAATAACACCTTCTTAATTACTAGTGTTAAAAATCTTTAATAGGTTCTTGAGATAATATCAAAATCATTCATATTATTTTGAAACTTATTTCCTAAAAAAATTAAAATAAATTAATTACAAAAAAATTAATTATAAATCATACACCCTCAAAAAAAATCGCTTCTTTAACATATGTTCCAAACATATTTTGCAGGAAGCACATATATTATTGGATACTGCCGAAACATTAATATGTTTGTTTTATGTGAACATATTATATGTTTGGAAGCATTTTGAGCCCAAAAATATTATATGCTTGGAAGAATTTTTCCCAAAGACGATTGTGCTCATTCCCTAACATACTCGTTATTTTCACTTCCACGAAATATTTTAATTCTTGGCACCTTTTCCTGTAATACAAATAATGTTGAAGAAATTATTCACTTTTATAATTTTTTTAAAATTTACCTTTCGCCTGCACGGAGAATCGAACCGAGTACCATACAGTTTGTAAGCCAACACACTATCCACTGGGCTACGTAGCTGTCATGGTCACCAGCAGATAATTATCGTTATAAGTTACATTTATATAGCATAGTTTGCAGCGCCCACGAGCCCATGCAAACATAACATTATTTAACAGAAACATACATTTGTTTGCCACGTGGAGCAGTGGTTAGCATGTCTGCCTTGCATGCAAAGGGTCGTGGGTTCAATCCCTGCTCCGACCGAAATTTTTTTTTTTTTTTTTTAATTTACACATTTATATTTATACTATATAAAATTTTTATAATGAAACTTCGAAATGTGGGTTATTAAAGATTTATAGTCATTAACAGTGCTTGATATAAACGAAATTGACTGATTTTTGGATAAAATATTATTTTTTTATTGCAAAAATAACAATTTTGTAACAAAAAACTGTTTTTGGTACAAAACTTTAAAATTTGGAAGGAATTCAAAAACTAACAAAAGAAGAACGTGGAGTCGAGTATAAACATACATAAATAATTTTATAATATAAACATAAATTTATTTAGGCGTGAACAGTTTTTTACTAGCATTTAACACCATCGCTCTAAAATGCCTTTTATTTTTCTTTAATAATTCATTTTAAAGAAAATAAACTTTTTAAATTGTTTTAGCTGCAAAACTCGAACTTAATGCCCGCTTTTATATTTGAAGGTGTCCGTCAACTCCTCTTGGACTACTTATTAATAAAGAGGAACTAAACTTTGTTTTTATACATTTTACTGTGTAATTTTTAACTATTTCCTCCTTATTTCATTTTACTGTCCCAACTCTAAAAAGAGTATAGTGCCCTTTCGTTATTTTTATGAAGACCCCTGATTTCTTTTAATGAACCAAGAAAAAAATTGTGCCCATAATGCCAAAATGATAAACAAAACACATGTCCACACATACATAAAATGCTGCTCTCAAGGCGAAAACACAGGCTTTTTTCAAATGTCTATTCTCTTGGTTCCGAATGTCCATTCTCTTTATTCAAATTAAATAATATTTAGACTTAAGCATATCAAATTTTGGCCTTATCATAAAACAGTTTTCCGAAACAACATACCAGCGGTTTCACAGAAATTGTTCTCTTTTGATTCTTTCGCTGTGTTATGTTGATACCTTTCGTCAACTCTCCCTGTTTCCATTTCTTTCTCTATACTCTCTCTGTCGCTTTGGATAAAATATCACAACATATGTATGTTTAGTCGAAATTTGTAAATTTATATATGTTTGCATTCACACATATGATTTTTATGAAACATTTATGCCCCAAACATAATATATTCTAACATATTAACTTAGATGTCCCAAACATTTAGTGTTAGTTTAGGAACATTACATGTTTGCACTTAAATATATTGTGTTTTAAAATTGTGCCCGAAACACACTTTGTTTATATCGGAACATATGAAAAACCTATTTTTCTAAGAGTGTAGAGTCGCTTCCACCATACAATAACACCTTCTTAATTACTAGTGTTCAAAATCTTTAATAGGTTCTTCAGATAATATCAAAATCACTCATATTATTTTGAAACTTATGTTATTTCCTAAAAAATTAAAATAAATTAATTATAAAAAGATAAAAATAAGACATTATTTATTATTATTTATCTAACTCCAATTCTTATATATGAATTTAATATAGAATAGAATTTAATATAGAATTTAATAAGAAAAGATAGTATAAGAAAATTTTATGGCTCTGTGGGATACTAAGTTTTATCAACTATTACTTACGGGCTTGATTATCACCAACGGCTGAGAGTTGATAATTTGATTTTGTGAAAGCATGTTAAAAAGTTACAGAGAAAAACAAAACACAAAAGAGAGAAAGAAATGAAGAAGAGACACATAGAAGAAAACTTCGTTAATGGTTAATTATTTTTAACAATCTTACATACACTTTAACAACAATGCAACGTTTAAATAGATCTATTAAATAAATGACACGCAAATGCTACAATTTAATTAAAACCAAAAATCTCGGTTTTCTTACCAAACCACATCGACGGTAAATAGCTATGAAGGAAATGATAGAGAAATAACAAAAAATTGATTTAAAGATGACATTTAGCTGACATTAATACGATGAGCACAAAATTACCTGGCCAAAAAAAAAAAAACAAAACATGGCAAAAGTAACAATAATAAAAAATTTTTTGTGGTAATAAATGACACAGAGAAAAAATGTGACTATAAATAGATGTTTTCTCGGCAACAATGAATTTTCTATACCCTTTCTATAAAAGATTTTTTTTAACCCAGTTTGGGATGTATAATAACAGCATTGAACTTAGAAATGCTGGGGTGTTCTATATTTCAGTTTAATAGATCAAAAAAAGTTTAGTAGACCATAAGAAGCGATTTAATATTTTAAGCTAACTGGATCGGAGATGAAGACCAATCCTCCTCAAAAGCTTTCTATGTTCCTGATTCGAACTATTTTGATATTTTAATATAATACCAAACTTTGTACATTTTATTAAAAAACAAGTATATACGGCCGTAAGTTCGGCCAGGCCGAATCTTAGGTACCCTCCACCATGGATTGCGTAGAAACTTCTACGAAAGACAATCGAATTACTTGGGTTGTGGTAATACTTACCGATGGCAAGGTATCTTAAAACTTCTTAACATCGTTTTCTAAATTGTGAGTTAGTCCATACGTGGTATATATTAGACAACAAAGGTAGGTATAGGTACGTCTACAAATAATTACGAGTCGATATGGAATTTTGCACGGTACGTAGAGAGCCAGAATTGAAATATGGGAGTCGCTTATATTATGAAGTTGATATGAACCAATTTTTGTGTGATTGGGGATCGATTTATCTGAGGGCTATATATAACTATAGACCGATATGGACCTAGTTACACGCAAAGAAAAAAACGTTTGGAAAACGTGTACCGAAAACGTTTTTCTTTTGTTAGAGTTTTTTGAATTGCTTCGAAAATTTTACACTTTTATCACCAAAAAAATTCGTTTGTTACAAAATTTTTATTTTTTTAATAAAAAAAGTTATTTTTGAAACAACAACACAGTCAATTTCGTTTATATCAAACACTGTTCTTTTCTGACTTTAGGTCTTTAATAAGACACATTTTACAGTTCAAAATTTAATATACAACAATGTAATATTGAATATTTTTTCGGAATCTTCCGAACATATCTGGAATATATGTAAAACAAAAAAAAAAAAACAAAAAAACTTTGGTCGAAGCAGGGATCGAACCCACGACCCTTGGCATGCAAGTCGGACGTAGCAACCACTGCTCCACGGTGCCAAACTAAATGTTTGTTTCTGTTAAATAAACTTTGTTTATTCGGTTCGTGGGCGCCGCAAGCTATGCTATAAAAATATAACTTATATGGATATTTATCTATTGATGACCATAACAGGTACATAGCTCAGTGGTTAGTGTGTTGGATTACAAAGTGCATGGTCCGCGGTTCGATTCTCCGTCCAGGCGAAAGGTAAAAAAAAATTTTAAAATTTATAAAATCTTATAATTTCTTCTACATTGTTGGTATTACAGGAAAAGCTGTTAAGAACTAAAAAAACCTCATGGATATGAGAAAGATGTGAGGGAAAATGCAATTAGACAGAAAAAAATGTTTTTTTTTTGAGTTAGTCTTTATGAAATTGTTTTTACATCCTGGAAAAGAATAAACGTTTATCACAAAAAGTACATACTTTTCTTCCAAATACACTTCATTACAGCGAAAAGCAAATGAGAAACGAACTTTGTTTGTCTAAAATTTCGTTTGGGAGGAAAGCATTATTTTTTTTGCGTGTAGGCATGGTTGTTAACGGCCATATACTAGCACAATGTACCAAATTTCAACTGACTCGTATGAAATTTGTTCCTCCAAGAGGCTCCAAAACCAAATCTCGGGATCGGTTTATATGAGAGCTATATATGATTATGGACTGATATGGACCACTTTTGGCATGCTTGTTAAATATCATATACTACCACCACGTACCAAATTTCAACCAGATCGGATGAATTTTGCTTCTCCAAAAGGCACCGGAGGTCGAATCTGGGGATCGGTTTATATGGGGGCTCTATATAAATATGGACTGATATCAACCAATTCCTGCATGGTAGTTGGATACCATATACTAACATCACGTATCAAATTTCTACCGAATCGGATAAATTTTGCTCTTCCAAGGGTCTCCGGAGGTCAAATCTGGGGATCGGTTTATATGGGGGCTATATATAATTATGGACCGATGTGGACCAATTTTTGCATGGTTGTTAGAGACCATATACTAACACCATGTACTAAATTTCAGCCGGATCGGATGAAATTTGCTTCTCTTAGAGGATCCTCAAGCCAAATCTGGGGGTCCGTTTATATGGGGGCTATACGTAAAAATGGACAGATATGGCCCATTTGCAATACCATCCGACTACTTGTGCCAAGTTTCAAGTCGATAGCTTGTTTCGTTCGGAAGTTAGCGTGATATCAACTGACGGACGGACGGACAGACGGACATGCTTAGATCGACTCAGAATTTCACCACGACCCAGAATATATATACTTTATGGGGTCTTAGAGCAATATTTCGATGTGTTACAAACGGAATGACAAAATTAATGTACCCCCCATCGTGTGGTGGAGGGTATAAAACAATCCTATTTTTCGAAATATTTTATATGGTGATGTACTCGTATGGATTGACAACATAGCTATACCGAATATTCTCTGGTAGAGTCTATCCAATACAAATCTTGAGTTAAGTCATTTACGGTGAGCCTTTATTTTTGTTCATCGGCAATACGTAATAGTTGTTAGTTAAAATTAACGGAAATTGAAGCTACTTTAAGCTGACAAAAAAACATCCCGCAAAAATGTAAAATAAAACTAAAAACAAACACAAAAAAAAACTAAATAAAGAGGCAGAGACTGAAGAAGATACACGAAAACAACTTCAGCAAAAAAAAAAAATGAAAATATACAACGTTTGATAAATTGGAAAATGTCATAAAAGTCACGATTTGTGTTTTGGGTTAAAACTCCAAGCGGGAAATTGTTATTTGCCAAACAACAAAATACAAAATCTGGCACTCAGACAAAAACCTGTGAAAAATACCAACTTGGACAGCCTTGGAGATGAGTTTTCAGACAAACTTAACGACTGGTTTATGAAGCTATCGTTATCTAATATAGCAAAAAACAACAAAGCCTTTAGGGAAGAGCTTAAGGAACAAGTAGTGTTTCGTAATGACTGGATTTTTGCACATATTATTTTCTGGGAAATATTTATAAAATTTCCCTCTTAATAAATATTGAACATTAAATTATATTGTTTCATCGCTAAAAAAGCAAATTTATATCGTATAGAACATTCTCGTAAACCTGATTGCTTACACATTAAACACATTTCTTGTTTTTATCATTTGGGTACGGTACAGGAATAATATAGGAAAAATATAGAAATTTAATTATAAACAGTTGAAATCTGCCGAAACGGCTTGAAATTATGAAAAACTTAGGCGCATCGTTTATAGGAAAGGAATGTTAGACGTATGTAACTAAATTGTTTTTTGTTTTCTTTAAACCAAGTTTCTTTAAAGCCACTTGTGTGTGCACAAGAAAAAGACATGATTGATGGTATGCTTTCCAGGAAAAACATCATAGCCAAAACAGGAATGAAACTTTTCTTTTTAGATCCGAAAGTGGTGCCAAATTGGTTCAGAAGCGTTGAATATTGCATGGACTTGTCATATCTTCACTACTGTGGTATCACAATGGACTGAATAGTCTAAGTGAGCCTGATACATCGGGCTGCCACCTAACCTAAACATATCTTCCTAACCTAACCTAACCATATATCCCAAAAAAAAAAAATTGACATGCCAGAAAAAGTAAACCATATTTATTGGAAAAAATAACATGTCTCGTGGAAAAATTTAAGCAAATCGAAATCCTTTTTTTATATTTTCATGATGCGTTTTTAAAATAATGAGAATTTAGTGAAGTTTTTGAATTTGAACTACCATTTATTTAACTACGAAATTTTTCCCTCTCATAAAAGCAAAAATAAACTAAAAGTAAAAAATAATAGTAGCTTCAAATCATTGCCATATAAACCACTTGAAGTTCATTTAGGTACTAGTTTTGAGAATTTTACAATTTTTATACCCTCCACCATAGGATGGGTGTATATTAACTTTGTCCTTCCGTTTGTAACACATCGAAATATTGCTCTAAGACCCCATAAAGTATATATATTCTGGGTCGATTTGAGCATGTCCGTCCGTCCGTCTGTTGAAATCACGTTAACGAACGAAACAAGCTATCGACTTGACACTTGGCACAAGTAGTTGTTATTGATGTAGGTCGGATGGTATTGCAAATGGGCCATATCGGTCCACTTTTACGTATAGCCCCCATATAAACGGACCCCCGAATTTGGCTGGCAGACCCTCTAAGGAGAAGCAAATTTCATTCGATCCGGCTGAAATTTGGTACATGGTGTTAGTATATGGTCTCTAACAACCATGCAAAAATTGGTCCACATCGGTTCATAATTATATATAGCCCCCACATAAACCGATCCCCCGATTTGGCTTTCGGAGCCTCTAAGAGAAGCAAATTTCATCCGATCCGGCTGAAATTTGGTACATGGTGTTAGTACATGGTCTCTAACAACCATTCAAAAATTGGTCCACATCGGTCAATAATTATATATAGCCCCCATATAAACCGATCCCCCGATTTGGCTTGCGGAGCCTCTAAGAGAAGCAAATTTCATTCGATCCGGCTGAAATTTGGTACATGGTGTTAGTATATGGTCTCTAATGACCATGCAAAAATTGGTCCACATCAGTCCATAATTATTTATAGCCCCCATATAAACCGATCCCGAGATTTGGTTTTGGAGCCACTTGGAGGAGCAAATTTCATCCCAGTCAGTTGAAATTTGGTACATTGTGCTAGTATATGGCCGGTAAAAACCATGCCTAACTAGGTCCATATCGGTCTATAGTTATATATAGCCCTCAGATAAATCGATCCCCAATCACACAAAAATTGGTCCATATCAAGTTCATAATTGTATATAGCCCCCATATAAGCGATCTGCATATTACAATTCTGGCTCTCTACGTACCGTGCAAAAGTCCATATCGATTCGTAATTATTTGTAGACTTACCTATACATACCTTTTTTGTCTAATACATATATACCACGTATGGACTAACTCACAATTTAGGAAACGATGTTAAGAAGCTTTAAGATACCACAATCCAAGTAATTCGATTGTGGATGACAGTCTTTCGTAGAAGTTTCTATGCAATCCATGGCGGAGGGTACATAAGATTCGGCCTGGCCGAAGTTACGGCCGTATATACTTGTTTTTTTTTTTTTACTTTTTAGTTAGTATTGAACTTATTTGGGTAGTCATTGAAATTTCTATCTAAATTTAGTTCACAAAATCTTTGAAACCTAAACCAACTTTGATTTGGGTTGGGGAAATGTTCTTTATACTGTTTAAAAATAAATTAAAAGATAATTAAAATTTAGCTATAAAATAAATGATATAGACTTTTATCTGCGTGGAAAACCCAAAATAAATAACTAAAAGCAAATTTCTTTGTCGAGAATTTTGATATGTTTAGAAATATTTTAACATCTACGATTTAGCTCGAATAATAATGTTTCATATCTATTTAAAACTTGCAGTTAAATAACTTGAAATTGAAAAAAAACCATGCCGATTTCTGTTTAGTTATTTCTGAAAAAAATTTTAAGAGTAAATTCCCGAATATATTATGACATACTCAAACGATTAAACAAACCACAAGTACCTCAAGGCTATCTGCAAAAATGTGGAAACAAATCAATTTCGGGATTGAAAAAGAAAAAAACAAAAAAACGAACTAAAACCTTTAAATAAAGTCGCTGTTTTCATAAAAGAAAGATCAAGCTGTCCAGAGCAATTTTAAGTATTTTAAAAATTGCCCAAAAATTATGTATAAGTTATAAATTAAAGTCATAAATAAAATGAGCTTCTCAAATTGCCAGTGATTATGTAGCAATTTAATCTATCTTCGTGTTTCGAAGGTAATTGAACCATCACCATTTTTTATCAGCCCGTCTGAAGTACATGCAACCATCCCCCGAGCTTAAGAAATATTTCAAATTCCCTTTAAAACTTTGGGCAAGATGAAGGAGTGCAAATGTGAAAAAGCTGATATCTCATGATTGTCTTATGGGTACGAATAAGGGTTTGAAACCACTTGAGCCATCAATATTTCAACAAGAAACGGCTAATAAACGAATTATTAAAATTGCCATGATATTGTGCCACAAATGTATGTGTATTCCTGTTTAAAAGATAATAAATAACAAAACTATGGGTCGAGCAGGAATTGTAATGAGAATCAAAAATTCGACTTTTTCACAATTTGGAAAATCGATTATCCGACCTTTCGATTTTTTAAAAATTTGGAAAAGTCAACTTTTTTGTTAAATTTCGATTTCGGCCATTATAAAAAAGTCGATTAGTAAATGTTGACTAAAATCAAAAATCGATTAGTCGATGTGCCTCGATCTTAAAACAAAATCAAAATCGCTTAGTCTATAGCGAAGATTACAAAAAATCTACTTCATATGGATTTTAGATTATGGTCATCGGAGCCACAATGGTGCTATGGTTAGCATGCCCGCCTTGTGTTATATTATATCTGTATTGTCACAGTTGGTAGAATTCCACCACAAATGGTAGAATTTTTACTGTTTGGTAGATTGGTAGAATTCATAATGTTTTGGTAGATTTTGCAAAATATACGTCTCCAACTAAGAGGTACATCAATGTTATTTAAACGAAGTGTTTATTAAATAACAAAAATATTTTTAAAATTCGTTATAAACGTCTTTATGCCCAATTTTCAATCTTTTTATATCTAGCCAACCCATCAACATGTTTTTTATGCAATTGTGCCATTTCTGAAGTATCAGTAAAATAGAGAAGACTCATCTCAATTCCCCCTAAAAGAATTTTTATGTAATGCTGATATGTGGTATTACAGCATTATTTAGAAGTGGGAAGACTGACTTGTTGAGTGTTGGAATAAATTTGGAAATCTCACGTAAAAATGATATTTACATTATGCCATTAAATATGTCTTATAAACTGATTTTAATACAAAAATTTTCAGAGATAAAGCCTTAACTCTGACGTAAGGAATAAGTTTATCCGTTTATTAACCATAATTATTTATAGCGTTTACAAAAAAACAATTAAATTACTTTTCCTAATTATGACATATTTTGAAATATTTTGCATTTTATTTGGATATTTTCTATAAAAAAATAAATGTCAAAAATTAAATGTCATTAAAAAAATTCGTAAATACCGGATCATGATTTTCATGTGACTAATTATGGAAAAATAACAGGTTGGCTGATAAGTCCCCGGTCTGACACAAATGATTCGTGTCAAAATTTGACGTCTGTAAGTCAATTAGTTTGTGAGGTAGAGCGTCTTTTGTGAAGCAACTTTTGTTATTGTGAAAAAAATGGAAAAAAAGAATTTCGTGTTTTGATAAAATACTGTTTTCTGAAGGGAAAAAATACGGTGGAAGCAAAAACTTGGCTTGATAATGAGTTTCCGGACTCTGCCCCAGGGAAATCAACAATAATTGATTGGTATGCAAAATTCAAGCGTGGTGAAATGAGCACGGAGGACGGTGAACGCAGTGGACGCCCGAAAGAGGTGGTTACCGACGAAAACATCAAAAAAATCCACAAAATGATTTTGAATTACCCTAAAATTAAGTTTATCGAGATAGCAGAGGCCTTAAAGATATCAAAGGAACGTGTTGGTCATATCATTCATCAATATTTGGATATGCGGAAGCTCTGTGCAAAATGGGTGCCGCGCGAGCTCACATTTGACCAAAGATAACAACGTGTTGATGATTCTGAGCGGTGTTTGCAGCTGTTAACTCGTAATACACCCGAGTTTTTCCGTCGATATGTGACAATGGATGAAACATGGATCCATCACTACACTCCTGAGTCCAATCGACAGTCGGCTGAGTGGACAGCGACCGGTGAACCGTCTCCGAAGAGTGGAAAGACTCAAAAGTCCTCTGGCAAAGTAATGGCCTTTGTGTTTTTTGGGATGCGCATGGATTAATTTTTATCGATTATCTTGAGAAGGGAAAAATCATCAACAGTGACTATTATATGGCGTTATTGGAGCGTTTGAAGGTCGAAATCGCGGCAAAACTGCCCCATATGAAGTAGAAAAAAAGTGTTGATCCACCAAGACAACGCACCGTGCCACAAGTCATTGAGAACGATGGCAAAAATTCATGAGTTGGGCTTCGAATTGCTTCCCCACCCACTGTATTCTCCAGATCTGCCCCCAGCGACTTTTGGCCTTTGTGTTTTTTGGGATGCGCATGGAATAATTTTTATCGATTATCTTGAGAAGGGAAAAATCGTCAACAGTGACTATTATATGGCGTTATTGGAGCGTTTGAAGGTCGAAATCGCGGCAAAACGGCCCCATATGAAGTAGAAAAAAAGTGTTGATCCACCAAGACAACGCACCGTGCCACAAGTCATTGAGAACGATGGCAAAAATTCATGAGTTGGGCTTCGAATTGCTTCCCCACCCACTGTATTCTCCAGATCTGCCCCCAGCGACTTTTTCTTGTTCTCAGACCTCAAAAGGATGCTCGCAGGGAAAAAATTTGGCTGCAATGAAGAGGTGATCGCCGAAACTGAGGCCTATTTTGAGGCAAAACCGAAGGAGTACTACCAAAATGGTATCAAAAAATTGGAAGGTCGTTATAATCGTTGTATCGCTCTTGAAGGGAACTATGTTGAACAATAAAAACGAATTTTGACAACAAAAATGTGTTTTTCTTTGTTAGACCGGGGACTTATCAGCCAACCTCTTATAGAACTACATTGATTAGGTTCGGTATAGTGGCAGCCCGAAATTTCAGGCTCACTTAGACTATTCAGTCCATTGTGACACCACAGTGGTGAACTTCTCTCTCATCAGTGAGTGCTGCCCGATTCTATGTTACGCTAAATGACAAGGGACCTCCTTTTTATAGTCCAGTCCGAACGGCGTTCCAAGGTTGGGGTTGGCAACTAGACAATGATCCGCCACTATATTTGTCGATATTTTGTCGAGAAGGGGGACTTCTTCTTTACCCGACTTTTTAAATTTATTTTTCTTTTTTCACTTCACTAGCACAAAACACTAAAATTATTTTATCACAATGGACTGAATAGTCGAAGTGAGCCTGAAACTTAATTGGGCTGCCACTTTAACCTAACCTACCCGACTCTTTTAAGTTCATTGAAAAAATAAACTCCGGGACCTCCTCTTTCCCGACATTTTGAATTTCGCAGAAAATTTCTTTGAATTTCTTGAAATTTCTGGGATGTTTAAGGTTGTCTCTCAACGACAAACGCCTAATTTTTTTTTCGATATTTGATTGGTTGTCTCTTTTATAAACCAATAGAGCAAAATCTAAACTACTCCGATTTACTTTACTTTACAGAGAATAATATTGTTGTTAGAAAACAATCCTTTTGTTGCTAATTAATAAACGCAACGCTTTTTGTTGAAGACACCAATAAATTTGTTGCAGATCATAAATACGAGGGCAGTTCGGAAACTTCTTAGCCTAGCGCAAAAAGCACGTTATAAACAGAAAAAAGTTAAGTGTTTTGGAAACTTCCATCTCTGTTATGAACACATGTAAAATTTTGGTGAAAGTGCTCCTTCATATGCAACAGTAAAAAATTGGGTTGTTGAATTTAAACTTGGCACAAGCATTGAAGATGAACCACGTAGTGGATGTCCAAAAACATCAACAACAACAGAAATTGTAGCTAAAGTGCATGATATGGTATTAAATGATCGACATGAAGAACTACAGATGAAAAGCTTTCTGCAAGATGGGTGCCGCATTTGTTAACAGTCGATCAAAAACGCATAAGAATGAACATTTCTCAAGCTTTTTTGGATCGTTTTAAGCGAAATAAAATGGATTTTAAGCGTCGTTTCATAACTCTTGATGAGGCATGGATCCACCACTATACTCCAGAGACAAAAGAACAATCCATACAATCGACTGAAGCTGGAGGAAGTGCCCCAAAGAAGGCAAAAACAATTCAATCGGCTGGTAAGGTTGTGGTAACGGTTTTTTTGGGACTTCAAAGGTATTTTATTGATTGACTCTCTGCAAAAGGGTAAAACAATAAATTCAGAGTACTATTGCAATCTTTTGGATCAATTAAATATTCGAATTCGAGAAAAACGTCCTGGCTTACAACACAAAAAAATAATTTTTCATCAAGACAATGCACCAGCGCACAAGAGTTTTTTAACAATGGCTAAAATCAACGAATTAAAATACGAGTTGCTTGACCACCCACCTTATTCTCCTGATTTAGCTCCCAGTGACTTTTACTTGTTCCCAAATCTAAAAAAAATCTTAGCTGGCAAGCGTTTTACCTCAAATGAAGATGCAATTACAGTTGTAAACCACTGAAGACCCTGAGGAAAACTATTTTAATCAGGGGATAAATATGCTAGAAAAGCGTTGGACTAAGTGTATTGTAGTTTCAGGAGATTATATTGAAAAATTAAAAAAAAAATCAACTATTCTCTTTCATTGATAGGCTAAGAAGTTTCCGAACCGCCCTCGTATGAGAATTATTAAAATATCTGAGACAGGAAATATAATCTTCGGTCAGCGAGAGTAAAGTGCCTTCTTTACTTGGTTGCTTCTACAATTGTTAACTGACAGTTTTGTTTTTAACAGTTCCAAACACACAACAACTTTTCATATTGGAAGAAATTAAAAAAAAGAAACCCAAAAACTGGGAGAAATGATATTAACGAGATTTCAAAGTTGGGTGAATTCAATGGTTGACCACGTTACATATGGGAGGATGTTGTTGCCTGCCAATAACTATGCGCCCATATTGTTATTGGTGGCATATGGCACTGGTCATCTGATGCGGCGGATGACTACTATGCCAATGCGAATATCGCAATACCACACATTCATTATGATGATTGCGTCCGGTATGGGAGTTGGTTTATTTGTTGGAAAATTTTCATTCTTCTTTAGCTCTCGAAAATTTAATGAAAAATGAAAGTGGATATTCAAGTTGTATCGGTTGTGATCATCAGTGCGAACTAACACGGCCTTAAAAACAAACCGACAATACTTTATCATCGTTTTGATTGTGATAAGCGAAGATTGCATGCCAACCGCATACAAGTTACAATATTTTATGTTCATCATTTCTTTATAAGGAATTTTTATGATACCTAATAAGATTCGGAAAAACTGAAGAGATATAGGAAAGAGAGTTTTGATCGGAGTTTTTTGTTTTCTTACAACATAAAGAATGTTAACATCAAAATGGAAGAAGTGGTTCATATATCATTTCACCTGTTAGTCTCATTGCATAAATGTGGCAGTTGTACATCGTTTAAAGGCTCCATTTTACCTCGTACTTAACTTCCATCTTACCGCCAACGAAGTACACCATACACAATGAAAGCGGTTTCCTATGTAAATGCTATATTCTGTTAGAAATTTCATCTGACTTTTTTCAAATTTATCATACGCACTCAAAAAAGTTAATTTGAGTCTAAAGGTTTTACTTTTCATACCCTTCACCATTACTGTGGTAAAGGGTATAATAAGTTTGTGCATTTGTATGTAACGCCAAGAAATAGTAGTCATAGACCCATTTTTATACCATGCGCCACACTGTGGAACAGCGTATTATAAGTTAGTGCATATGTTTGCACATGGTGTCTTTGGCAATAATGCCCAGGGTGGGTCCCTGAGTCGATCTAGCCATGTCCGTCTGTCCGTCCGTCTGTCTCTGAACACATTTTTGTGATCAAAGTCTAGGTCGCAGTTTAAGTCCAATCGCCTTCAAATTTGACACAAATTCCTGTTTTGGGTCAGAATAAAACTCTATTGATTTTGGTAGAACTCGGTTCAGTTTTAGATATAGCTCCCATATAAATCTTTTGCCCGATATGAACTTATATGAACCCAGAAGCCAGAGTTTTACCCTAATTTGGTTGAAATTTTGCACTAGGAGTACAACTGCTAGTGTAGTCAACTGTGCTAAATTTTACTGAAATCGGTTCAGATTTAGATATAGCTCCCATATATATCTTTCGCCCGATTTTTCGTCATATGACCACAGAGGTCAAAGTTGTAGTCCGATTTATGTGAAATCTTGCAAAGGGAGTAGAATTAAAATACTAAATATGCATGTCAAATTTGGTTAAAATCAGTTCAGATTTCTATATAGCTTCAACATATATGTTTTTCCAATTTGGGCAAAAATGGCCAAAATACCCACATTTTCCTTATAAAATCGCACTGCTTAGTCGAAAACTTGTAAAAATTACTCAAATTTTGCTTTATTTCTAATACATATCATTCGACTGATAAATCATAAATACACTTTTGAGAAGTTGCCTCAAAATTGGTTCAGATTAAAATGTTTCCCATATTTTTTTTACTAACATAGTGTACCATCCCAGGGCGTTAGCCGACTTAAATTTTAAGTCTATAGATTATAAATTTTGTTCAGATGGAGTCAGATTTAACTGTATTTGATATAGTATCGCAAATGTGGATTTACAAAGTGGTGCAGGGTAAAATATAGTCGGCCCTGCCCGACTTTAGACTTTTAATTCTAAGCCGATGGGCTTAGAATTAAATTCTGAGTCGATTTTGCGATGTCCGTCTGTCTGTCTGTATATGTAATTTTGTATACAAATCACAGCTCGCAGTTTAAGCCCAATCGTCTCCAAATTTGGCACAGAGTTTCACTTTGGCTCAAAGACAATCGCTATTGATCGGTTCAAATTTAGACATATCGGTTCAAATTTAGACATAGCTGCCATATATATTTATCGGCGATCTGGTCATAATTGACATATTTATCAACGTATATTCTTAAAATTTCGTTAAGTGTTCTAAATTTGGTTAAAATCGGTTCAGATTTAGATATAGCTCCCATATATATCTTTCGTCCAATTTGCACTTCTATGCACGCAAAAAAAAAGTCATGTTGGAACATGGTTGCCGCATCCATTTAATGCTTATATAGAGTATGTAATTGTGGCGAAAACCATGTATTTTGTCTTTGTAACAATATTTTTTTTCTCAATTCTCGAATACCGCAAACATGTTCTATTATTTAAATGATAGAATTTGAAACCATTACATGGTCGGGAAAATCATGTACCATTCCATTTTTTTACTTTTTTGCAGGGAAAAAAGTATTTTTATAGGTTACGTATAGACTTGTCTAGAACCATTACATGGCCATAAAGACCATGTACATTGTTTTCGTGACCATTTAATTTTTATTAGTTTTTTTTTGCAGCGAAAAGAATTTTATAAAAACATTAAGCAGATGCACACGATTTACATTTTGCGCGTCAGTCGTGTGTTGATTGTTTCTTGGAATGGACGGAGAATACGGAATTACTGTGTTTTGTGTTAATTTATTTATTCAGAAGTGACATGTGATTTTATGTGAACACAAAAAAGGGAAGTGTAATTGAAAAAATGTACCTGTTTTTGTTCTGCATTTTGATATATGGTATAATTTATTTTTATTTGCAGTTACATGATGTCTGCGTTGGTACATTTGATGGACACGAAGTAAATTTGGAATGATTACTTATTGTTGAAATTAAACCAAAATAGAATGTGTAAAAATATGTGATGTTTGCTTGCGCGACATAGTAAATACAAATATAGAATGAATTAGTTTATAAATAAATAAAAACTAATAAAGTTAATTTTGTGTTTTCTTTTCTCAAGTGGCGTCCTTATTTCAACGACGAAAAAGGTTTTTTTCATAAAGATCAAAACATTTTAGGTTGTGACCATGTTCTTTTAACTGGAAGAAAAACATTTTTGACGAATACCATAACATTTTAGATCGTGACCATTGTATTTTGATTCAAACAAAATTATTTTTATCAATATAATAACATTGTAGATAAGAACAATTTTATTTTTCTTAAAACCATGTTCACTGAGCCAACATGGTTGCAGGTGAAAATGTTACATGGTCGCCGCAAAAATAGCTCCTAGCATATTATTTTGCTCTTCGAATAGGATTGTGACAATCATGTTTCTTCTCTGCGTGTGACCCCAAAAGCCAGAGTTTTGGCCTGATTTCGTTCAAATTTTGCATAAAGAGTACATTTAATTGTATCGTTAAGTTTGCCGAATTTGGTTGAAATCAGTTCAGATTGAGATATAGCTCCGTATATATCTTTCGTCCGATTTTCACTTATATGAGCTCAAAAGCCAGAGTTTTGCACTAATTTGCTTCAAATTTTGTACGCTTAATACTATCGTTGAGTTTGTCAAATTTGGTTGAAATCAGTTCAGATTTATATATAGCTCCTATATATATCTTTCGCCCGATTTATACTCATATGACCTCGGAGGCCAAAGTTATACTCCGATTTACGTGAAATTTTGCAGAGATAACAGAATTATTTTTCTAACTATGCATGCCAATTTTGATCAAAATCGGTTCAGATTTAGATATATATGTACGCCAGAGGTTGGCAAATATGGTAGAATGTTTCATATTTTAGACCCATTTTCAATGGTATTTTCCTCCAGTTGACTCGGTACTTTCCACAGAGAACGTATTTAATATAATATTTAAGTCTGTCAATTTTGATCTAATTTGTTTCAGATTTACATAAAGCCTCCATATATTTGTTCATCCGGTTTATGAAAATATGGCTTTCCACAGAACGGTTGAGTTTTAAATAAGGCTCTGACTTGGGGAAATATCGCCCGACTTGGCCAAATAATATATCACAACCCACAATTGGCCACATATCTTGGTGAGATCTACTAACCAATATCCTTTTAAAATGGCCACTGCTAAGTAGCAAAAATTGTAAAAACTACTCAAATTGTCCTATATCTCGAATACATATGTATCGTCTTATATATCATGATCTTTTGTACAATTGCATTAAAATTTCTCGCTTCATAATTCCCATATTTTTTACTAACATTGTGTTTCATCCCAGGACGTTAACATATATGGGAATATAAACATTCATAATAACTCCCAACAAATTGGAAGGAGTTGAGATTGTAACACAAATTTTGGTCTACCTAGTGGTGAAGGGTATAATATAGTCGGCCCCGCCCGACTTTAGACTTTACTTATTTGTTTTTAGTGTGGTTTCAAAAGGTAGGTCTTGAAAAGTACTATAAATACCGAAAATGTACCAGAAATATCGATTTGTCCACTGTTTCATATAAGTTGTGATCCTGAAATATGATATTGAGTTTTACTTAAATTCTTTTCGAAGGAAATTATTCTTTGAGTGTGATAAATTTAGTTTAGTTAAATTAAATGGATAACAATCGTAATTTAATTTACAATACCTATTAGACAAGTAAACAGATTAAAGGATGCTGTTATTTTATTTAATTTTCTATTTTTCTTCCAGATCTGCCATATGTATCTCGCTTTATAATTAGCCAATTTTATTTCGCAAGGAGAACCTTCGTTGATGGTGCTAATTTGCCACAAAACATATTGTAAATCTTACAAAATGCTCTATCAATACATATTTTTGAAATTCATGAAATAAATGAAAGCGGCGTTTTTTCACGCCTTTTATCAATTTGAAGGAGGAAATTCGAGGGGCATTGCAGTATCCAATTGAGGAAAAGTTCACAACTAAATTGTCCATCCAGTTAAGAAATCCACCCAACCAACTTCAGCGCCACCACCAACACCAGAATAACCAGCCTATACGCTGTTCGTCTGGCAGTCATCTACCCCAGCCAGTTAGCAAATAGTAGGTCATGGTTTTCACGGTTTTACGCTTTTATTTTCAACTGCTGTTGATTTGTTTGGCGGTAAAAATGTTACCGGTCGCTTAGTTGGTTGCTTGGCTGTTCACTGCTCTTCAATGGAGACCTGGCGGCGGAGTTGGTGTAACAGTCAAACAATCGAAAGCGAAATTTCCTGCTGTTGGCTGCTTTAAGAAGAACCTTTAAGTTAATGTCGTTGTGGTATTCAAGTTTCTTGCTAGGTTTCACTTGGCCGTGTATGGCGAGGCATCATGACTTTCTTCAACCAACAAAAAAAGGGACTTTTGATCTTTGTTTTATTTCGTTCGTTATTGGTCGTTGATTCATTCACTTGTTGCAGTGAAGTAATTTATGTTGATCGTTTTTATTTATGGCATGTGTAATATACTACGTCACGTCATACAATAACTACGGCTATGTTATGCTAAATTACGGCTCAATTACCTCATTAGTATCTCTTTTGGTGTCACTATGCATGACACTGCGTGTTTTTGGGTGACACAATTAAAGCTAATCAAAACACTTGACATGCTAAAGTGGAAAACCAACCAAACTCATTAGTTTATCTTACAAATGGTATAATAAGCTCATATATTTTAAAAATTAGTGGGGATAACCTGCGATAACATTATGCCTTAGGTTAAGTACCAGTTAATCGAAAGCAAATTGCAAATATATTCTCTCCGGTTAATTTTAACACTTAAATACGCACTGTATATTTTAAGATACAACCTTAAAAAATCTTACGTCTTAAAATTTTAACAGAATTCTACGAAATCAAGTTGGTTGCATTTAAAACATCATAACGCAAGATTCCAATTTTTTCGGAAAATCTATAGTACATCTGTGTAAACTGAAATCAAATCGAAAGAAAATTGAAATGAAATTTTGCCCTAAAATTCAAAAACCTACAAATTCGACAATAATTAGTTTTTACCAGAAATAATAGGAATGTTGGCAAAAAAATCTATATGCTCTACTACAATCAAATTGTAAACAAAAACTAAATTTATATATATCTTTTAAGATACAGGTTGCGGCTAAAGTTACTATATGATATAAAATAAGTGTAACTTCTTTGCTTGCGAGTATTTAATTTTTTCTTTTTTCCTATTTCAGAAATTAAACTTGGGAGAATATTTTAAAATGGAATGCTATACAATTGCGCAAAGAACTAAGATTGTTTTTCTATTCATTGAAAATCATCGTTCGATAATTAATACTCAACGTGCATACAGAAGATTTTATGGTGTAAGAACTGCTCCAACGGGTATAACCATTCGTTCGTTGGAGAATAATTTTGCTGAATAAGGGACTGTCGGAAATTCAAGACGTACGGGAAGAAAATATTGATGCTGTGCGACAGAGCGTCGAAGAAAATCCGGAGACATCAAGGAGAAGACGATCTTCCCAGTTGCAGCCTTCTGACCGCACTCTTCGGCGCTTTTTACAACACGATTTGCACCTCTTCCCTTACAAAACCCAACTAGTCCAAAAACTAAATCCTGAGGACTTCGTATTGCGCTTGGAATATGCTAGAGCAGTTTTAAATCTCGTTGATCAACATGAAATTTTTTTTCAAATTTGAGATGGTCACCACGATTGCCAGATTTGACTGCACCGGATTTTTTCTTGTGGGGCTATCTCAAAGACAAAGTTTATGTGAATAAGCCCCAAACCTTGCAGCAACTAAAGGACAACATTCAAGAAGAAATTGATCGTATACCACAAGAAACACTCAACATAGTTATGGAAAATGCCATAAAAAGAGCACATTTTTGCGTTAGAGAAAACGGTTCTCATTTAACTGATATTATTTTTCATAATTAATGTAAAACAAGTAAGTAAAGTCTAAAGTCGGGCGAGGCCGACTATATTATACCCTTTACCCCTATGTAGGCCAAAATTTGTGTTACCATCTCAACTACTTCACATTTGCTGGAAGCTATATAAAGAAACAATTTTTTTACTTCTACAAAATCTTTAGAATTAAATTTTAAATCGGCTAACGCTATCCAGTTAATTGGAGGAAACTTCCATTGAAAATGGGTGTAAAATGTGTAACAGTCTACCATATTTCCCCAACTCTGGTGTACGTATATATGGGAGCTATATATAATCTGAACCGATTTTGACTAAATTTGACATGTATAGTTAGAATAATAATTCTGCTATCTATGGGAAATTTCACGTAAATGGGAGTATAACTTTTGCCCCCCGGTCATATGAGTGCACATCGGACGGAAGATATATATGGGAGCTATATCTAAATCTGAACCGATTTGGCTGATATTTTGCAAGATTTTCGAGATTCATAAAATATTTGGATGTACGGTATTTCAAGAAAATCGGTTGATATACACGCTAACTATGACCAAAGCGGGGATAAATATATATGGCAGCTATATCTAAATCTGAACCGATTTTTTCCAAAACCAAAGCGATTGTCTCTGTCCCAAGAAACGGCCCTATGCCTAATTTGAGGACGATCGGACTTAAATTGCGAGCTGTACTTTGTGCACAAAATTACATATACAGACAGACGGACGGACAGACAGACAGACAGACATCGCTAAATCGACTCAGAATTTAATTCTAAGCCGATCGGTATACTAAAAGATGGGTCTATCTATGACCATTTGGCGTTACATACAAATGCACAAACTTATTATACCCTGTACCACAGTAGTGGTGAAGGGTATAAAAATAACATAAAATAAACGTTCTTTTTATCATAATTTTTTTTGTTTTTATCATTCCATTCAATAGTTATTTAAAAAACAAATCATATGGTTACTTTAGCCGCACCCTGTACAACACAAAAATAACCAAACAAAAAAATAAATAAAATTTGCTGTGCAGATGTTCGTTTTTACACATTTTGCATATTATATATTTTTTTGAGGAATCGGTGTTCTTGTGCATTTAAGGGTTAACTAACAATTTTTCAGCAGTTAGGTCCATAACTTGCATAAGAAATATAGGAAAAACGGAAATCGCAAATGGTGTTCTTTATTTAGTTAGTTTGAATTTCTTCGAAAAGTTTATTTATCAACAAAAAATCCAAAATTTAGTTTTACAATAAAAAAATATTTTTATTCGTCTATTTCGTCTAGCCTATTTCGTTTATATCAAGCACTGTTATATTCTGACTTTATGTCTTAACTAAGACACAATTTTCGTTGTAATTTTTTTAATGCCGTAAATTATTTTAAGAAAGGGACCGACCAAAGTGGTTTGTTTTCATGAATTAAAGATTCTTGACATCGGCTTGTGTGTGCTCAATAACACCCACATTTTTTATGAGGCTTATGAACTTGATGGGGGAGGACCAAACTGCATTGGGAGATTTGACCGCCCCAAGGGAGGTCATAACGTCCAAGAATCATTTTGGGCGATATGTCCTTTGGGGGATATGTCCGGTCACCTTAGAGAAATGCGTATTCTATGCTAAGCAAAAAATTGCATTCGTTAATTAAAGGCAAGTAATCTTTGGCCTCATGACAATATTTTTTAATTGTATAAAATAATCAACTTTTATCACCAAAAGTCAATACTTTTCTTCCAACTAAACTACTTTACAGCGAAAATCAATTTTGTTTAGGAGGAAATAATTATTTTTTGATTGCATGTAAAATCCGATATTAATATCTCTCACAACATAAACTTGCGTCTTTAAAATTCCATAAGATTTTTATGGGGTGGGATGAAAATGGCGTCTTCAAGAGTACAGGGTAGCATGCCCGATTTGGGGGTTTTCACAAAAACACACCTTCCCAAAACAAAATACAATCCCGAAACTAATAATTAAACCGGATAGGACCTAACACAAAATAATACGGTGTAAACTGTAACCATATTCAACTTCCAATTACCAATGCAAACTTTCCATTTCATAAAATAAACTACCGACTAGATATGATATTCGCATGTGACAAATGAGCAAAAGGCGGCAGGATTTCAAGACAAAAACCATTGTAGTTGTGGGGGGATTTTTGGGCAAAAGTCCCAAAAACAGTGAAATTCATGACATTATCATTAATGCTGGTAGACAAAAGTAAAATAATCAATATGTGACCGGTGGTGAGTAAGACTCGCGAAATATTTCTGCCAGACCGTTAACAATAAAAGACTGGTTAAGTCAGCCGTTTCATTTAGCGCAACAACCATTCATTGAACAACCAGCATTCATTGACCAATTTTTAGCTCAGATTAAATTCTGTGGGTTTCATTCATAATGGTCGAGCGGTGCTGCCAGCCTTTGTAGGAATGAATAGCAAATCGATTATTTTAAAGACATAGGAATTTGTGGTAATTGAGTAGAAGACATTTTTGGTAGGAGTGGCTTTCAATTTATAACTCGAGAATTTCGTCAGCGTTACTTCACGATTGCATTGGTTTGAAATAACCAAATGAATCGTGTCATCATTTTTATCCGATCTTTTCCTTTGGTTTTTCAATTGTATCGTAAATGGTCATAATGTTTTCATTTATAAAACTACATTGATAGAAAAATTCTAAAGGTTAAATGTACGGAAATCTCTTTTACCGTGATTCACTATCGACGATGAATGTTTTTAATTTTCTTATAAGTTCCCCTCTGTGTGTACTCTTTAAGAAGTTCTTCACCTTTACTTTGGGATGTTGCTGTAATATCCCTTACACAAACAAGGGATATTAGAGGTGCAGATTTGTCACTACCTTGTGCAACATTTTTAGCAATCGCTGGCATCTGGGCAGCTATATTTAAATTTCAACCAAAATCAATAAAGATTGTCTTTGAGACGAAGTAAGACGGTATGCAAAACATGAGGATCATCGGACTTAGACAGGTAAAGAAAATTTCATTAAAATTGAGCCAACGACATTTTTCATATATATAACGAAACATTTTCATTATAACAATGACAATTTTCGTTAATAGAATGAAACGTTTCATTATTTATCGAAAAATGTTGTTATATTTATGAAAATATTTCTTTGGCTCAATTTTAATGACACATTTCGTTAATATAACGAAGTTTTTTCTATCAGTGAATTTCGAGCTATATTTGGCACAGACGGATATTGCTAAATCGATCCACAATTTAATTCTAATAACGATCGGTAACTAAACCATGGGTCCCCTTGGCGTTACATACAAATGCACAAACATATTATGCCCTGCACCATAGTGGGATGAAGGGTATAATGTCTGTAGACACTAGTTGATTGGCTTCTCCGAGCCATCGTGGTGCAATGGTAAGCATGCC